>NW_012122043.1:2721192-2722885 GCF_000951035.1 Colobus angolensis palliatus
CCTGGGTTCACGCCATTCTCCTGCCTCAGCCTCCCGAGTAGCTGGGACTACAGGTGCCCGCCACCACACCCGGCTAATTTTTTGTATTTTCAGTAGAGATGGGGTTTCACTGTGTTAGCCAGGATGGTCTTGATCTCCTGATCTCATGATCCACCCACCTCAGCCTCCCAAAGTGCTGAGATTACAGGCATGAGCCACTGCCTGCTCAGTTCTCTCTTCAATACCCTGCCAATGCCACTCCAGCAGTGCCTGGCTCATAGCAAGCACATCACATGTTGATTATTGTTGTCATCACCCTATCTCTATTCCTGGGTCTCAGTTCAGGACTGTATCTATTATAAACATAAGGCTGCCATCTTCAGCCTCCTGCCCCCAACTGTAGACTCATCTCTGTTCATTCTCACCACCTCCCCTTTCCTTCAGAGGCCCCCTCCTGTTTGAGGATTTTCCTGCTTGGGGTTTTCAGAGCCTGTCTGAGACCTGAGCATGAGGGCCCTGACCTGGCCTCCTGCTCCAGGACTCATGCTATCGAAGGAGGCTATCCGGCCTCTCCAGGGTATCTTTCTGACGAGCTTCCCCCTCCTTCCCAAAGATGAATAGTCTGGCCAACTGCACATCACAGCCCAGGACTGGCTGTCCTTTCTTTCCTGTCCCATCTCCAGCCCCCAGGTCTGTCACTCCTGCCTCCTGGGGCCTCCTCCCAAATCCCTGCTGCACCTATGTCCTTGTTTCAGGTTCTGCTTTTCGACCTAAGCTAAGACACTTGGCACTTAAATTCCTCAAATAGCAGTCATGTGCAAACTTACTTCCCTGAACAGCAAAGGCCTTGTCTGGAAGACTTTTTCCCAGTCCCCCAGCCTCCAGTCTCTCAGCTCTCGGCCTCTTCTCTCTTCTCTTCCTGGACTCCACTGCTCCTGCCATTTCTAGCCGCTCCCTACCTGGCCTCACCCCCTCTAGTGACTTCAGCTCCTCCTTACGTGCTAATGACCCCAAGATTTTATCTCAAAAAACATAAACTAAAGCAAAAATCTCAAGCCAACGTTGGTAGCTTCTAAATGTGTGTGCTCGGTCAAGGTCACTTCCATCGAATCAGTCACCCAAGACTGAAAGCTGGGCAAGGGGAGCCAGGGGAGCGTCTGTTAGCAGCTATTTTGTTCATCTCTCGCTACTTATTTCAATGACCTGGTTGAGTCATCGGTATCTGGAGCGGATCTTGGGATAAAGTGTTGGAGGGCAGAGGGTCCACTGAAAGATGTGGATGAAGCTGGAAGAGTTGAAAGTCTTAGGACTGTGATTTTCTGTCCTTGCGATAGTTTGCTGAGAATGATGGTTTCCAGTTTCATCCATGTCCCTACAAAGGACATGAACTCATCCTTTTTTTTTACAGCTGCATAGCATTCCATGGTGTATATGTGCCACATTTTCTTAATCCAGTCTATCATTGATGGACATTTGGGTTGGTTCCAAGTCTTTGCCATTGTGAATAGTGCCACATCACTCATAGGTGAGAACTGAACAATGAGAACACTTGGATGCAGGGTGGGGAATATCACACACCGGGGCCTGTAGTGGGGTGGCGGGAAGGTGGAGGGATAGCCTCAGGAGATACACCTAACATAAATGACGAGTTAACGGCTGCAGCACACCAACATGGCACATGTATACATATGTAACAAACCTGCACGTTGTGCAC
>NW_012122043.1:2722935-2727260 GCF_000951035.1 Colobus angolensis palliatus
CTGAACAATGAGAACACTTGGATGCAGGGTGGGGAATATCACACACCGGGGCCTGTAGTGGGGTGGCGGGAAGGTGGAGGGATAGCCTCAGGAGAAATACCTAATGTAAATGATGAGTTGATGGGTGCAGCAAACCAACATGGCACATGTATACATATGTAACAAACCTGCACGTTGTGCACGTGTACCTTAGAACTTAAAGTATATATATATATATAAAAGAAAACAAAAAGTCTTGGGGCTGTGAGATGAGCCCTGAACTACCCCACCCCGGCTCCCTCCACTGCAGCCCAGGCTGCACCTCCCGCATCCGTCCTGCAGCCCCCCCGGGTCCTGCCCACTTGACAGAGGCTCTCAGACCTTGCAATGTCCTTAGTGAACTTCATGTCCTTCTTGAATTTTTTTAAAGAATTATCTTTACAAAAGTAAAACATGTTCACTGAATAATTAAGAAAACAGATGAGCAAAAGAAAACAAGACGCTCTCATTTTCCACTTAGGATACATATTTTTCCTTTTGTGTCTATAAATGTTTTCATTTGTAAAAATTGCATCACATTGTAATGAGGTCTTCTTGTCTTTCTTTTCCCTTGAAACTATAAAGTGAATTTCTTTCCATGATATAAAACCCCTTATTTTTGGTGATTTATGCACACACACTCATCCCAACCAACCATTGTTTCTGTGGACCTTTGAGCTAAATGTTTACCAGCATCCATGTTTGTCTCTGAGTGAGGTTCTAAAATTGAAATCACTCGTGAAAGGAGGTGCAAATTTTGAGGGTTTTATTTATGAGTGTGGTTAAGCAGCTGTCTGAAAGTTTCTACTCAGTTGCCGTATAATAGTGTTTATTTCCACACATTTGCTTTTATCAAACAAAGCGTTGTACTTCTCTTATTAGAGAACATCCTGTCACGTTTATGGGCGTTTCTTCTTTTGTATTTGCCTGTCCTCGTCCCTGCCTGCTTTACTTACAGGCTGCTCTGCTCTGAAAGCCCTCCTGCCTGCGAAGATCAGCCCCTACGAATCCCACGCAAATGCTTTCCCCACTCACTTGTCTTAATTTTATTGTGTTCTGAAGCACGAAAAGTCCCCCCTTCCCCTCCAAACTGGGGCAGCCACTGCCTTTAGTATTTTTTTTCTTCTGAATCAAAATCTTCCTGAGAAAGGCACAACTCTTAAATTCAGTGAGTTTTGGTCAGTATGTACCCCTATGCGATCTACACCCCAGACAGAAAGTGTATTATCTCCATTGACCAGGTTCTCGTGTCCTTCCCAGTCCACCCTCTGTAGGCCCCCAATCTGCAGAAAACTATTCTGATCTCTAACCTATATTTGGCTGAATTTCGTATTAACAGAGTCATACAGTGTAAACCCTTTTGTATCTGACATCTTTTATGATGTTCTTGACATTCAACCATCTATAACAGTTCATTCTTTTTTATAGATGAGGAGTATTCCCTTGTATTTTGCAATTGGGGTTTATCCATTTTCCCACTGATTGCACACTAAATTTTAATAACAACATAGCTAAATTCTCAATTATTTCCCTTTATAACTGTTGATGATATTCTTTATATTCCACAATCCTATAGAGACGTCCAGAGTTTTTCCTTAGTACTTTTTTTTTAAACTTAAATCTTTACTCCATTTGATGAGTAAAGATTTCAACTTTAATCTCTTCTCTTCAAATGATTAGCAGGTAAGCGACCATATTGCTCTCTCACTGATTTGAAAAGCCACTTTCATTGTATTTTAAATCCCTACAGGGGTGGTATTAAAACTCGTCGATAGTTGGTAAGGCACAGACACTGACCAGCCTGCACAACTGCCCATTAAGAACAGCCGGAGCACACTGATCATGCACATACTGGCTGGGTATCGGCCTGGAGTCAGTACATTTGCTTGGGGCAATTTCTTTACTTTCTATTATTTTGTATTGATCTGGACCAACATCACGTTGTTTCCATTTCAGAGCCCAGACGACATGTTTTTATTTTCTGGGAGCACAGTTCCTCCCTCATTTCTCTTCTTTTTGACTGCTCTTAAATCTTTATTCTTCAAGATGAACTATTTAGCGATTTTCACAATTCCTAGGAAGTTCTGTTGGAACTTAGCCTTACATTTAGGTACTTAAAATGTTCTTTTGCTAATTGAGAATTTTTTCCTATTTTCTAACACATATAAAAAGTGCTTAGCACAATGCTCACCACCTACTGAATATGCAACAATTACTTAATTACTGATTGAATGTTACTAATCTGAAAGTTACTGTTATTTGTATATTTTGTAATTGGCCAGCTTGCCGATCGTAACCAGTCTAGGAGTTCTACCAATCTATTGGATCTACCAATCCCAGCTTTTAAAATTTGAATCTTTGGTGCTGGTTTCTTTCAATTGTGAGAACACTGGGATTCCTTTGAGTTTGGGACTCTGTCAAATGCCTGTATGTGAAGTCCCAAGCGGATGCTCCCAGGCATTCGGGTTGTCACTCCCCCTTTCTCCTTACATACAGCTCACAGTAGAGCGTGTTTGCTTTCGCTGCACACTATCGTACTGAATTCCTCCGCACTGGCTGTGCACCGGTCTCCTTCAGACTGCCCCTCTTATAATGCCGGACACAGCCACCCACGCCAAGTTTCTCTTTTCCAGACATGGTGAGTGAGGTTCTTGCACCATCCACCCAACGTCTGCGTGGTGCCTGACGCTGCTGGACTGCCTCTCAGGACTCATGTGAGGTCTAAATGGCACGCGGCAATGGGGCTACTCATTCCTTCTAATGGAAATCTACCTTTTAAAATTACCTCTGCCAAGCAGTAGATCCCAGACTCGCTCACGTGACTTTTTGCTCACGTACTTCTCTTTGTACGTGAATAACTTTGGTAGACTTATAGGCAGGTTTTAATATTTTTCGTGATTGCATGTTTTTGATAATCCTGTCGAATGGTACTGAATCTCATCTAGATGTTA
Organism: Colobus angolensis palliatus; assembly: GCF_000951035.1. Taxonomy (NCBI): domain Eukaryota; kingdom Metazoa; phylum Chordata; class Mammalia; order Primates; family Cercopithecidae; genus Colobus; species Colobus angolensis. The sequence goes on from NW_012122043.1 coordinate 2,725,905, forward strand.
GCTAGCTACAGACCCTGTTTCATTCTTTATGAAAATTTGATAGTGCACCGTTTCCATCAGCAGCCAAGTCGCCAAAACCCCATAATTGCTCTCCTTTTCTTCAGCTGTATCTTGTTTTAAAATCCTCTAATTCACCATTCCTTTCCTTCAAAGTTCAGCCGTATCAGAGTAAGCACTTCTTACAATTACCAAAGTTTTCTAATTATTCGTTATTGAGATAAAGAAATGCAAAATTGGCATTTTTATTTTGCTAACTGTATTTTTACCCAACTACAGTTTTCCCCCCCAAGAATCAAAGGTCGAGAATGCTGTAAAAACGGATCCTTGCTCATCTAAGAGGAATGGCCTACAATCGAAGCCAACGGTCATTTCCGCCAAGTCCGCATCCCCGGGCCCACGCCGTCAGGCCCCACGCACCGGCGCGCGCTGTCAAAGGCGCTTCCTCCCTGGAACGCGGGATTCCGGGGACAGTGTGTGCACCCAAGTTTAAAAGTTGTCACACTCTTGTTGGAAAGAAATGGAAACATCACCACCAGGAGGGTGGCCACCGAAGACTCCCGCCCACTCCAGCTGGCAACCAAAGGCGCTTGCGGGGATCTACGGGCCGACCTTTCACTCAACACAAGCCCCCCAAGCTCTGCGGCCTTAAAACACCACCAGCCGGCCGGTGCGGAGTTCCCGCCACCTCCACGCCTGCCTGGCCCGTGACTCGAGACCCTGGCGGCGGGCCGGGCTCCCTCTGCCTAAGCAGGGACCCGGCGAGCGCATCCCACGACCCTCAGCAGCAATTGCAGGCCTGGCCGACCTGCACCCTACGGACACCCAGACGGCCGCGTTGCCGCCGCGGGGTAGGGAGAGGCCAGCGGCGCCTGCGCACTCGGTGACCGGGCCGCCCTGCGCCTCCGTGCGCACGCAGTACCACGTGACCCACTGCCAGTACCCAAGATGGAGGCAACGGCGAGGCCTGGCCAGCTCCCCGCCTCAGCCTGCACCCCATTGTGTGCCCTCTAAGCGCGAATTAGGCTCGCAGACACGCGGTCCTGACCGCTAGGTAGCCATGCGGACTACCGAGTGGGACTAGACACGGCCGGGGCCCGTGTTTACGGTCACTACTGGCTCCGGGTCTCTGCGCCTCCTCAACCGCGAAGCACCCAGCGGCTGGCGCCTAGAGCGTCTCTTGGTACGCCCCGTACCCTAGAATTGGCAGCTCCAGGAGCCAATAAGGTCCAGGATGCGTGTGGGGAGGCGGACAGGGGTCGAGCCTCTCTGCCGCTCACGGGGCGTCCGGCCCCGCGGTTGGACAGCCGCTGGGCGAGGGGTGGGAGCAGACGGGCCGTGCGCAGGTTTCAGCGGACC
>NW_012122043.1:2728256-2739270 GCF_000951035.1 Colobus angolensis palliatus
ACCCCCTCGGCTCAGCCCGCAGGGCGCTCTCAGGCCGAGACGGGGCCCGGTCCAGCTCGGGGGTGGGATCCACGTTTCCCCGCGTTGCGAAAACACACCACGGAATCATAAGCAAATTATCTCGTATTTACATTGAGCGTTGAATTATTTGACACTGTTATAGCAGGAGACCGTGCGTATCAGTTGGAAAGGCCGGGGGTGGAACCCAGTGTACTCATTTAATGCACATCAAAAATTTGTAATAACTTGAGGCAGCTGATATGAGTGTTTTCTTTATTGCATGTTGTAAATTGACCTGCTGTGACACAATTTTCAAATAAAGCGTTGCAGAAATTAAACTTAAGTTATTTTAAAACTAATGACTTTCTTAACTAAATCCTAATTGCATGACTGTAGAGACCTACCTAATTGCTTGCTGAGAGCAGTTCTGCTTGCTCTCCGTGAGGGAGGAAAGGGCCTATGTAGTCACTTTGCCGCCCGGTTTTTCTCTATTCAGGCTTTTCTGTTTATTCCCACAAATCACCGAAGCAGTTAAGGCCTGGGAGTAAACCTGTAAACAGCCCTGGCCCAGCGCCAGCCCAGCAGGACTGGGGGGATACTGGCAGGTTTGCACCTTGACCTGGTTTCACTTTTTGATCGTGGTTGCCTGGAGTTTTAATTGCTTCTGATAATTCTGTGCATTATTTTCGGGACTGTCCAAAGAAGGCTTGTGTGGCGGTTTCAGGACCCAGCCAGGAAAGGTGGTGGTGGTGACTGGGGAAAGGGAGGGTGGAAGGGAGGGAGATCGAATTAAGAAAACTCAGCTGCTTGTACACAAATATACACTACAGCAGTTACAAAGCAACAAAAGTTATTGCAGAATTTTGCAGTAACTATGGCAACACAATTACTCTATTATAATTGGAAATGCAGAATGCCACCCAGTTAGAAGTTTCATCAGAACGGAGTTTTGGATATCAAAAATATGTGAAATTTAATTTTTTTTCAGGTAGCTCCTGTGAATTCTGAAATCTGTGTTCAATTACCTATTTTTAAGACTGATCGAGCCTTCCCAGATATTCTACTCTCTGGGATCTGTGGCATCTTTCCCCAGAAGAACTCACATTTGTGTGGGAGGGAAGTATTTTCATGCCTTAAAAACACACACCCCAACACATTGTAAGACTTCTATAGCTTTCTGGGTTCTGGGCTTTTATTTTAGAGATCAAATCCCATCCTAAAGAGAGCAGTAATCAATTAGAAAAGAAGCTGGCTGTACTCAGCAGGCAGATGCAACGCTGCCCTCTTTAGGGTTCTTTCTCCTGCAAGGGGAGCTGGCAGCAGGCGTGCCCCCCGGGGAGCCCTGGGCTAAGGGGCGGAGCAGAGGGAAGATGACTGGACTGCACATAGGCCTGGAAGGCCTAGGGACGAAGGACAGATGTGACCTCAGAGCCCTGAACCAGAGAGAATGTTCTGTGTTCAGCAGCTTCCTAGCCATGCAAAATAAAAATCCCCAGATGCCATGTTCTCGGAGGCCTTGGGGGCTGTTGCTGTAGCAAGATGGACAGAACAACCTGGCACACTGGCCACGTGCGGCTCAGGCAGCCCATCTGGACCCTCTGTGACCAGAGACCTGGTTGAGAAGGATGCCCTGTGAATGTTTACCGGGAGGGCTCTAGTGCTGGAAGTTTCCACACATTGTGGGGTTGCTGCATTTAATTTCGTTATAACTCTTTCCTTTTAACTACTGCATATTTATGCCCAGTAATCGACTTCCATTCTCCAGCTTCATTGTGAGGTTTCAATGCAGCATGAATGGCTTTGAATTCCAATCCTTTGATGTTGGGGGTGGCACCAAAGGAAAGGCGACTTTATGCTGTCTTAATTGCCGGAGCAGAAGAAACATTTCATCACTCCTGTAGAATTCGTCCATACCATTCTCTATTGAAAACGGCTGGGCTTTCATAGCTCAGAAGCTGCCATGAGTAATATATTAATACCTGATGTAGGGCGCGAAGGAGCCGCAGAGGCCGAGAGAACTGCCGCTGCTGAGAGGCAGCAGGGCGACAGGCTGTGGCCGGACTTTCCCTCCGAGGCTCAGAATTGATGACTATAGCCGGGGATGGGGGACATGAAGGGCGAAGGGGCCCAGTCTCCACCTAAACTTGTGGCTGTGGAACCGGGACTGAGCCCCTGCCCCGTTGTTTGCAGCCCCCAGTGTGTCCTGGGATAAGGAGTTGGAAAGGATGAATTTGGAGGGAGTGTTTGTTTTGATCTCAGATGGTCAGCACATGCCCTGCCGTGTGGTGGGTTCTGGGTTTTGGCCTTGACATTAGAGGTGGGTACCACACCTTCTGGTTCATGTCAGATGATGGCTGCCGTGTCGAAAGTGATGCTACCTTTGAACAGACCTTAACTCATTCATAAGCGTTTCTGTGGGAACAAGTGTCACTGAGGTGATTAAGTTCTCTTTATACGGTCAGTTTTCTTCTCTTGAGCTTCTGTGAGTGGGAAGAGTGGGACCTGTTTTGGGGTGGCATGAGGGCTGTGGTGCCTGCAGCCTTAAATGGCCATGTCCCTTGCTGCGGCCTCGCTGACACGCCTCCTCCTCACTTCCTAGAAGGAAGGTCGGGGTTCTATATAGATTGCCTGCACGGTGACTCCCAGTATCACTGTCGGGATGAGGATGTCTCCCAGAGCAAGGAGATGATGCCACGAGCAGCTGTCACATGCTCCCATAGCTGACGCCAGATGGGCACCTGCTTGGGACTCGTGCTGTTTCACGCACTCACGGTGTAGGTGTCAGCACAGCCCTGCAGGTGAGCTCTACCTCTGGAGGAACTGGGGGTAGAATGAAATGGACCATTCGCCTCCCCCTGCGCCTCCAGTCCCAAAGGCCAGTTCCTCTCCGTGCCGCGGCTTCTGGGCCGGTGGTGACCTTGAAGCTGAAGTTCAGCTTGTCGAGGTGCCTGGGCCAACACGGCCTCTTAGAGAAGAGGACAGTTTGGAATACCTTTCTAGTTCAGCGTCGTTCGACTTTCTAGTGCTGTGTCGACTGTCCTTGGAGCTGTTACAGGCGTGTTTCACAGGGTCTGGGAAGTACTTCTGGCTTTCTCATGCTGTCTTACGTCACGTGTGATGCTGCAGAACTGGAAGACATCGTGTTCTTCTGCAAAGTCCCCAGGACGCCTGGAGGCAGGTGGGGGTGATGGAAGGGAGCCGGTGCTCCAAGTCCACTTCAGCCAGAGCAGCTTTTAGTGTTTGCTGTTCAGTCTGCTGATTACCTTGGAAGATGTTACTGGAAGAAAGCATTTGAGGACCAAGTTAATCTACTCTTACAATACCAACCCAGAAACCTTAAAGAAAATCTTGACAGATTTAATAGGATAAGAGTTTTTAAAAAATCTCTTTGGCAAAAGACCCATAAGCCGGGTTAAGAGACAACAAGAGAAAAAATATGTAACACGTTATGCTTGTGTGAGCTTAATAGTCAATATATAAAGAGCTTGACAGACCAATAAGGAGAGCATGAGATCACCATTCCAGGTGAGCGGAGCATATGAATACTGAGTCATCGCGGCTAGTGAGGAAACGTTAGCATTACTAATCAATTTGGTGTAAAGGAGATTCCCTTTATGCCTACCGTATCGGCGAGTTTGATGATACTTGTTGCTGGTGATGATAATAATTCCGGTTTTGTAAGGTTTTTGCAGAGTTTAAGTTAATGTATGGAAATTGCCTTGAATAGGGCCTGGCATGGAGTAAGCATGACATAAATGCTGGCTCTTATTTATTATCATTTGCTCTCTGGAGGGACCCATATGTATTATTATATAAAATATAGTAGGGCTGGGCAAGGTGGCTTATGCCTGTAATCCCAGCACTTTGGGAGGCCAAGGTGAGAGGATCACTTGAGCCCAGGAGTTCAAGACCAGCCTGGGCAACATGGTGAGACCCCATCTCTACAAAAAATAAAAAAGCAGGCACCCGTGGCGTGTGCCTGCAGTCCCCATTACTTGGGAGGCTGAGGCAGGAGAATCAGGTGAGCCTGGAAAGTCAAGGTTATGGTGAGGTGTGATTGTGCCACTGCACTTCAGCCTGAGTGACATAGGGAGACCTGTGCTGTCCCCCCAAATTTATATATATGATGTATAAATATAAAATAGTGATTACTGAATTGCTCTCTAGAAAAGTCTTAGGTGTCAGAATCTTAAATACCATTCCCCTTGTCCCCCCAGTTCTACATTTCGAAATCCATTCTAAGGAAAGAATATAAGTGTGTGGATATCCAGATGTGTGTGGAGGTCAGGGCTGCATTATTTATAAATGCAGTACTTGTTAAACCCGCTGGCATTTCTTCACTGTGGCATCCCCCATATGTAGACAGGCAGAAGTGTGCAGTTTAAGAGGGAAAGGCGGGGTCTGGAGCAGTCCCCAGGCCACTCCTTCTGGTTTTAAGTACTTGAGTCTCTAAGGTAACCATCAGAGGTGAGGAAACGGGGTTCGCTTTTCTTTTACGCGTGGTGGTATTGTAGAGATGTTTTTGGTAAGCGTGTATTACTTTTTTACAGTAGTAATTTGAAAAAATGTAGATATCTCCATTGGAAAGAAAAGTACTCTAAGTCCTTGGCAAGTTAATAAATATGCTTTGCAATAGAAGAATTTAGGGGCATTTGTTTTTCTGACTCACATGTAAGCTCTTCAAGGTGGGGACTGACCCTCCGAGTCTGGGCGGACTCTGGTACAGCACGTCCTGCAAACAGTCTCCTGGGTTTCCACCAGCAGCAGGTTTATACTTCTCATTCCCTTGCTTGAAACCCTGGCATGACTTTCCCATATTCTTAGGATCCTAAGGTCTCGGGGCCCTGGAAGGCCTTCCTGATCCTGGCCTCCGTTTTACCAGCGTCATCTGATAGCACTTGCTCTGTTTGTGGAGTTTCAGCTGCCACCTGCTTTGCTTCCTAGCTCTTTCTAAGTCCCCTTTGACCCCAGGGCCTTTGCACACACTGTTCCCCTTCCTTGGAACGGCCTCCCTTTACCTCCGTCTTCTTCAGCCCCTCAATTCATGTTCATCCTCTCATCCTTTGGCCCCCTGTTAAACTTAGCCTAACAGCTTCTTTCCTCCTTTCTAACAGCATCCCGTTGTGCAATTTCAAGAGTACATTATGACCTTAGTTGTTTAATGCCACCTCTTCTACTAGCTGGGGCTCTGTAGGGTTGAGGGGCCCTGAGGGCCTCATCCCTGCTCTGTACCCTGTGCTTGGCAGTTTAGGTGCTCGAAGAATGAAAGAAAATGAATAAGTGAATGAATGAATGAATGAATGAATGAATGAATAAGTAGCCAAGTGAATGGCACAGTGTGGGCCTTGGGTGGGAGAGCTGGGGTGAGGCCCCACCTCTGGCCTGGCCCCTCTGCGGGGTTCTTGCCAGTGCTCTGGAATTGCTTGTTTCCTGACACCCCCTGCCCCCATCTGGGAACTTCTTGGTCCTGATTTTGGACATTATATGCTCCTAAGGAGATGTCATAAGTGCAAGTGGAGAGGACTCTGTGATGCAGAAAGGAATGGGAGGGAGAAGGGCCTTCGACACAGCTGTCAAGTGGCAAATGCGACTGTTGTGCCAAGGCCAAGGCAGGTGTGTGCGGCTTGTTCTCCAGCCACTTCACCCGGGGCCCCAGCACGCGAGGAGGCGGGTGGTGCTTTTATGAGGGAGTTTTTCTCTGCTTGTTTTAAATTAGAATTAATGACATTATTTAATCACTTGTTATTTAGCATCATAATTTTAATGTGATACCTTAATATGTTTGCGTACATAAACATTTTGGAGTCTGCTCTGTTTAAAAACGTGAGTGTTGGGCTTTGTTAGTTTACTGTTGTTTATGAAGTACTCCGTCTGTGTGAGCCAAGTGCTTTTACTGGATTGATGTTTAAGCTTGAAACAATAAATCAGTTCTTACGACCTGAAAGTCTGAACCAGCGTTCCAAGCGGGAGTGTTGTTCAGGCAGTGATGGGATTGCATTTTCCCTTGGGAACGGCCCGTCATCTGGTTTATGTGTTGCTATTTGCTGGAGCGGTTCTTTTTTAAACTGTGGAAGAGAAGTTTTTGTGGTATCTCCACTGGCCTCCCTGGTGGTGGGGTTGGGGGTGGAGGGGTGGTGGTGCCTGGGGGCCATGTTCCCTAAGTATTTCTAATTGATTAGTTATTATTTTGCAAATTCTCATTCTACACCCCAGCCTGAGTACTAGGTTTTACATGAGATGAGACTCAGTTGAACACATTCTCTGTGCCAGATGCAGTGGCCGGCCCCATGACCCCAGACTTGGTCAGGAAAACTGGCCTCTGCCCACAAGAGGCTTTGGTGTTGGTAGGGACAGAGGAGAAGAAGGAGCTAAACAGGCAGGTGCACACAGGTCACCATCCTGAGCACCAGGGCTGTGGCTGGAGGGCTTGCTTGGTGGGGAGAGCTGTGGTGCAGGAGCCAGGCCCAGATGAGGAGGAGGGAGAGGAGGGTGGGTCGGTGGGAATGGGGTGTGGTCCTTTTTAGCCAGAGCCAGGGTTTCGGGGCCACAGTAGGGTGAAAAGAGCATTGTGGCCACTGAGGTCTCTGAGGCCAGAGTGCGTGAGCCAGCAATGAGCCGGGCCAACTGGCAGGCTGCCTGGGTGGGGCAGAGGTGTGGTCTCCACAAAGGACTTCCTTGCTTTTTCATGTATGTGTAGTCTTCTTGCAAATGGAGGATTTGCTTCTGTTCTGTTTTGTGCATTGGTGCCTGGCTCCAGCTGGGTGATGGACCTGATCTCTCTTGTTCTAACTTGGTCAAGGCAGGCCCGTTCAGATGCATCCCCAGGAGGCCTCCAGGTGGCCCGTGGCGTGGCTAGGCCTTCCTTGGGGCACCTGCTTGTTGGTGGTGCTATTGTGGGGGCCTCTGCATGAAAAGCAAGGGCAGCTCTCAAAACAGGGGCATCATAATTTTAATATGATCATAATTTTAATATGATACCTTATTATGTTTGCATACATAAACATTTTGGAGTCTGCCAGGGGTCCCAGCCCAGTGGCTCTGAGACGGGGGCCGTATCCAGAAGGAAGGGAGTTCCTTCCTTCCTTCCAGTGGTGCTGGTGAGAGCTTCCTCTGTGCCTAGGTCCAGGATTCTGTAGAGTAGCTGTCAGGACTGAAGCCTGCCGGGAGGGGACCTGCTGGAGGACCCGAGCTGGCACCCCAGTGCCACTGGTTTACACACCAGAATTCCAACTATGAGGCTGAGCCCAGCCTGGCCCATCTGCAGGGACCTTGCTGGCTGACACTGTGCCATTTAAGTCGAGTGGCAGAAAGTGGGGCCCCAGCGGGTCAGCAGAGCATGGCCAAGGGCCCCTGAGCCCCAGTCTTGCTTGTGTCCTGGGGCTCATCCCAGCTGACCGTTGAGGACTTGTCCACCGCCAGGACTCATGTCCGAGCCCCGTAAGCTCGGGGGTTAGAGTGTGCTAAGGATGCTGACCCCCAGTCCGCCTCTGGGGGCTGTGGACAAGGAGGGGAAGATGGCCTGTGGGTCTACACAAGTGGGGCATGTCTTCATTAGTGATGCTAACTGTGCGTCTTTGCTCACAGGATGTGGGTGGCCCCCTGACCCTTTGGACCTTTAAAGGGAGCCGTAAAGAAAACCACTGGGAGGTTCTGGCATGTTAAACCCCCTCCGCTCTGAAATCGACATCAGATTTTGCCCTGAAGAGCTCCTCAGAGGTGGTCACAGTCCCCATTCTTTGGAGAACACTTGTTTGCCAGCTCAAGGGCTCTGTGTTGGAATCTGCCCCTTGGCTCTCCAGTTCAGAAGGACCATCAAAGGATATGTCAGTGGGGTGCCTCTGTCCTTCCTTTTGCCTCCTTTCGAGTGCCTGCCCTGAAGCAGCTTGCTTTCCTTTGCCCCTGAGTGTGCAGCGCAGCCCAGCGTAGCTCGGTCGCCGGCTGGGGCCGCAGCTGACCTGCAGAGCCCTTTCGCGCATGCCCGCTGCCATGGAGGGTAGCAGCCGGGCTGGGCCGTCCCACCCCTGCCTGCCATGGTGGCCTCGGGCAGGATGGGGCCTGGTGTGGGAGCATCCAGCTCACCTCCCAAGCTGGTGGGGACGTTGACCTTTTGGGCTTTGGAGTTTACAACCAACCATGTGCGATGCTTCTCTCGGCCCCTCCCTGAAGAAGGGCGTCTTTCCGTGTCAGCGTGCCGGCTTCAGCACACGCGGGCTGTGTTCTGGCAAAGTTCTGTTTTCAGAAGTCTTCTGGTTAAGCGGAGGCCAGAGCTGAGGAATGTGGGGGCTGCAGAAGGCCTCCTCTCTTGTTTCACGTGTTCTTCTCCCGGTTCCTCGGTGCTCTCGTGGGTGTGGGGTGAAGGTCTGATTGGTGGATGTGCTCACTTCTGCTCGCCACGCTGCCGATGTGCCTGCAGTGGACGAGAGTGATTGGCAGTGATGTTCTGTGTTCCATGGTTCTGGGGTGTTGAGTAGGCATGGACTGAGGTCCCAGCTTCACTGTCATGACCCCGTCACCTCAGTGAGTCCTTTGTCGTCTGCTGAGTGAGTGTCTCTCCCGCCGAGGCTCAGCTTACCTCTTCCTTCTCCCCCAGTGGCTCTGAGGACACGCAGCCCTCTCTGCTGGCACGTCTTGGGAGGAATGAAGTGTAGGGTATGTCCCCTGCCAGGGGCCTGCTGCCGACCGGGCCTTGGATGCACCTGTAGTACTTTCTGAGGCCCCTGCGCCCGCTCAGGGCATCGCTTCAGCATGCTGGAGGTCGTGGTGTGGTGGACGTCTCCCCGAAGGAACTTACTACCGTTTGAGAACAAGCTCTTATCTGCCTTTGTCCTTGCAGGGACTGTGTCGTAGTTTACAGGGATTAGACTCTTGAAAGCTCAGAAGCACCATGATGCTTCCCACGGACACGGTCAGCCCCCGGGGCATGCTGCGCTTGTTAGGGATCTGACCCAGCTCGTGATGGTGGCTGAGCTGCTGTGGCATGTCCAGATTGTGCCTTGGCCACAGTGTGATTCGTATCGAGACCAGTGGTGCCAAGCCAGTCTGATGGACACTCTATGCCATGGCTTTGCTGCCCATCATGCTTCCCGGTGTGCTGGCGGAGGGAGCTGCCCTGAGACTGTGGATGTGTGTAAATCCAGTCTGCCCCGCTTTCCCTCCGCTTGATTCTTTCTGTCCCATCTTCACTGCTTCTGATTTGCATGAGCAGCGAACCTGAAGGACAGTGTGCATTTTGCCCGCTGCTTTTGTCAGAAGGCTAGTGGGTATGGCTGCAGTGTCTCAAGGGAGGCTGCATGGCTGGGTGCTCGGGTCCAGGCTCTGGGCTCCAGGCATGTGGCAGCTCCTGGTAGCAAAGTGAGGGGTGGTGCCGCTGTGGAGGGCAGTGAAGGACGGAGAGATGGGAGAGGTCAGGGCTGGGGCCGTGGCCGTGTGATGCCATTGTGGGCACGGCTCCTTCCCAGGTGGAGGGTGGGAAAGGCACTCTAAGGGGATTTTGGGGGGTGGCTTCCAATATGTATATATATTTTTTTGAGACAGAGTCTTGCTTTGTTGCCCAGGCTGGAGTGTACTGGTACAATCACCACTCATTACAGTACAATTTCCACTCACTGCAACCTCGATCTCCCAACTTAAGCAATTCTCTCGTCTCAGCCCCCTGATTAGCTGGGACCAAAGACGCATGCCACCATGGCTGGCTAATTTTTTGAATATTTTGTAGAGATGAGGTTTCACCATGTTGCCCATGGCTGGTCTCAAACTCCTGGGCTCAAACAGTCTGCCCACCTCGGCCTACCAAAGTGCTGGGATTACAGGCATGAGGCCCTGCCTGGCTGGCTTCCAGTATTGAGTAGGGAGGTATTTCCGGTAGCTCCCCATCAGGTAGGATCTCTCTATGGAAGGTACAGGTACTGTGGCCTTAGAGAATTGATTGGCTTGTTTTCCCAGAAAGTGCTGGAGAAGAAAGTATTCAGGCACGGTTTGATCCACCTCCTCCACAGTGTCATCTGGGGCTTCTTTGCCCTACCTTGGGAGAGTCAGCTTCATGGGATACATGGGCCCTGCCTGCTGCTCCCAGGGTTATACACTGGCTGGTTCACACCCATCAGTAAGGACAGCATCTTTGTGTTAGCAAGTCTTGGATTCACTCTCCTTTGGTCTGGCTCCAGTCACGTATTGAACTCTAAACCAGTCACTGTGACCAGGGTGCAGAGTGCACTGACGGACTCAGCCTGGGTGCTGGATGTGCCCCTTCCGGAAGCTGGCTGGGGTATGGAATTCACTCATGTCAGGAAGGAAAGGGGAAGCGGACAGATGCTGAGGAGGGAAGCCGCCAGTAGCGTCCTCAGTGAATTTAGCTCCTCACGCCTCATGAATTCCAGCAGCAGTTCCAGAACAGTCTTGGTGTGGGCTCAGCGTGCATGGGCACCACACTGAATGTTCTGCAGACCTTGACTCAGAATCCCGTAGCAGGCCTCTAGGAGGGAAGGGTGGGCCCCATCTTGTGTCCGGAGTTGGTTCCTTCCAGTGGGTTCTTGGTCTCGCTGACTTCAAGAATGAAGATGCGGACCTTCATGGTGAGTGTTACAGCTCTTGAAGATGGTGTGTCCGAAGTTTGTTCGTTCAAATGTGTCCGGAGTTTCTTCTTTCCAGTGGGTTCATGGTCTTGCTGACTTCAAGAATGAAGCCGCGGACCTTCGTGACAAGTGTTAGGGCTCTTAAAGCTGGTGCGGACCCAAAGAGTGGGCAGCAGCAGGATTTATTGTGAAGCGTGAAAGAACAAATCTTCCACAGCATGGAAGGGGACCAGAGTGGGTTGCTGCTGTGGTGGCCAGCTTTTATTCCATTGTTTGTCCCCGCCCACGTCCTGCTGATTGGTGCATTTTACAGAGTGCTGATTGGTGCATTTACAATCCTTTAGCTAGACACAGAGTGCTGACTGGTGTGTTTTAATAGAGTGCTGATTGGTGTATTTACAATCCTTTAGCTAGACACAGAGTGCTGATTGGTGCATTTACAA
>NW_012122043.1:2739320-2881016 GCF_000951035.1 Colobus angolensis palliatus
AGCTAGACACAGAGTGCTGATTGGTGCATTTACAATCCTTTAGCTAGACACAGAGCACTGATTGGTGCATTTTTACAGGGTGCTGATTGGTGCATTTACAATCCTTTAGCTAGCCACAGAGCACTGATTGGTGTGTTTACAATCCTCTAGCTAGACAGAAAAGTTCTCCAAGTCCCCACCTGACCCAGAAGTCCAGCTGGCTTCACCTCTCAATCCCAGAGGCGGATGGGGGCTCCCAGGGCCTGTGGGAGAAGGCCTTGGCAGGGTTCTCTGGCAGTGGAGACTGACACACAGTGGCCTCCCTGTGTCTCTGCTGCTTCCTGGGAAAACCTGGGGTCCTGGAAGTCAGAGCCCAAGTGTGCCAAAATGGCCGATGGGAAAGGTGGATAGAAGTAATGGTAGCTCAGCAGGGAGATTCCTCCGCGCACTCCCTCCACTGATGACTAACTGGATGCAGAGAAGCCTGGGGCCCTTAGAGTGGGGAGTGGGGTTGGGGAAGGGAGGAGGCTGTGTGGCAGAGTCCCTGCAGCTGCAGCCCAGTGAACCCGAGGGGCAGGGCGGGGGCTCCAACCCACAGGATGGTGGAGGACAGATCAGGGTCACGGCTACCAAAGTGGGGACCAGAGGGTGGTCCTTCCAGCTGCCCGGTCCAGCTGCCCTCTGGGGCCAGGCACCCAGGTCATCCAGAGGACCAAGGCTCTGCTGGTCATCTGAGGATGCTCTGGAGAGGGGTTGAGCCATGCTGGCTCATCTGCCCCGTGCAGGGGTGGGCAGGTACCTGAGAACGCAGATGGCAAACGTGGCCCAGGCCCAGATAGTTCTGGAAGCCCCACTGACTGCATCTGCCTCCCTGCGGGTGAGGGATATGTTAGAAGGAATGTGCTTTGGGATCAGGCAGATGAGCCTCAAAGCCCAAGCTCGTGGCCCTCCAGCGAGCCGAGAGCCGCAGTGGTCAGTTTGCAGCCCGCCTCACCCAGGTCCACCCTTCTGCAAAGCAGACGTCAGGGTTTCCTCCTTGGAGGATTGTTGTGAGGATAAGCAACACAGGAGGTCAACGGCCCAGCCTTTCCCCAGCCACAGCTAGGTGGCATGAGGTGAATGAACTTGCGGCCTCCCTCAGCTTCAAGGAGGACCTGCCCGGCCGCCTCCTGCCATGTTTCTGCAGTGGGCATCTTCTGCGTGCTGGGCCCAGTGTTACGACGTGTGATCCGTTCGTCCCTGCACGCCTGTGGCGAGGGTGCCCTTCCTCCTGTCTGATGCTTGTGGCCGCTGCGGCCCCAAGTGAGAGCGGTGGGGTGGGTGTGTGGATCTGACCTGGCCACTGCTCCTGAGCCCATGCCTTCCGCTCTCCTTAGTGCCCACTGCAATGCGCCATGGAGCCCTCTGCCCCAGGCGGGAGGCGCGGCCCCTCCAGGGCTGCACTCTTGTTGGAAAGTAGAGTGAGGAGGGGCTCGGCTTTGCAGGCTTTTTAGGGCCCAGGTGCATCCCGGCGGAGCCGCGTTCCGGCTGCTCTGGTGCCGTTGACCCAACCACTCTAAGCCTCGGTTTTCTTCTCCACACAATCAGAATCGCAGTATCCCTGCCCTGGCTGAGTTGTTTTGGGTATAAAGCATATTGTCCCTGTCAGCTGGGGCACAAGGCTGGCACAGATGCTGCCTGAAGACAGGCTGGAACTATCTCTGCTCACAGAGTGCTGTGCCTCGTCCTGTCTCCGGGCGGGAGGGAGAGGCAGGTAACATCCAACCCGCACACCTCTACAGAGGAGGTTTCTTCCGGGCGAAGGTGGCGCGTTTTTGTAAAGTAAGGGGTGGGAGGCTCTCCTGGGCATTGCGTTGGTGGCGGCCGGCCCTGTGGTCCTGGCCGGGCACGCAGCGGCGGGACTGAGGCTGGAAGTGGCCTCCTGTCCTGGGCGCACAGGGGGGTCTGGCCACTCTCCAGCCCCTGCTGCAGCAATACTGGTGCTTGTGGGCCCGCGGCTGCTTCAGTGGGTGACCCCATCCAGGCCACTTACGGGCAGTGCCCTCCTCTCTCTGTCTTCAGCTCCTACTGAGGTTCTAGGACCTACAGCCCTGGTGAGTGTTCTTCCTCCTTAACACACATGTACATGCATGTTTGTGCACGTGCAGCACACAGCAAGCATTCCCACCCACACACTCGTGTACCCTGGACACGCACACGCACATGCAGATCCACGCGTGGACAGACGTGCACACCTGGTCATACACTGGAGTCGCGTGCAGTCTGGCTCCTCTGGCGTGAGTCCTGCTGAACCGAGAATAGCCGCTCACCTCTGATCGCCGCCACCTAATGAGGAAGGGTGGCGTGTCTATAAAATGGGTACATCGGATGGTGGCGAGGGTGGCAAAATCCTCCCTCATGCGCGGCTCTCGCCTCGCTTCTCTTCTCTCCAGGGAGACCCCTGTGTTTTAACAGTTAGAGTTGGGCTCTCTCTGGACAAGGGCCAGCCTCGTTCCAAGCGGAAGTTCTCGGTGTTGTCTCCACAGAGGGTCTGGGGGATCAGAAGCCAGGACACATGCGGCCATCCTTCCCAGGCCCTGGGACGTGGCTGTTGCTCCTCTAGGTGGTGACTGCGTTGTTTATGAAAGTCAAGCTGTTACACCTAAAGCCGGTGCTCATGGGATTTCCGTACGGTGTTAGTAGTCTTCGTTTCCCAGCATTACGTTGTTAAATTCCAGGCCCAGACGTGGTCTGGCGGCTTGTCTGGAACACACAGTGGTGCTCCAAGCATGGATCTGCATGGCCACCTCACCTGCCAACATCTGTGGGCTCCAGCCTGTGGGCCCGCAAGAGCCATCTGGGCTCCAGAGGCCTCACACCCTCCGTGGCCGGCCACCCCAGGTTGCCCCCAGGACCTGCACCCTCAGCTGACGCTCCTCTTGGGAAGGTGGTTTTGAACCTGTGTCATGTGGTTCCTCCCGTGGCTGGGACACACTGTCATCTGCCTCTGGTGTGACCCATCTCTCTTTGGTCTTCCCTCGTCCCTCTGGTGCCACCCATTTTCATACAGAACCTGAGGATGGCTCTGATTCCCTGTCTGAGCGTTTGAGTCTCAGCGTCTGTGACCTTGACTCCCACTGTGTGGCTGCCCCAGCCCCAGCAGCACAGTCAGGGCTGGGACCTGATTGTCGCTCTGAACCTCCGAGACACAGGCCCCCGCCTCTCTTCCCTGTGCTCTGACTGTCAGCCTTCCTCCTCTGCCCTCGTCCTGGCATCCTGCGGCTCACCATTGTCTAGAGTAAAACGCAGGCCCCTCTGCTGTGCCTGCAGGGTCTTGCAGGGTTTGACCCAGCCACCCCGACCCAGATTCCTTCTCCGCATCTTTGGGTCTGGCCACATTGCTCAGACCTTGTTTAGGGCACACCTGAGCTTTCCTGTCCCTGGGCCTGTGTTTACCTTGTCTCCAGGGCTTGTTTGGGGCTCCCAGGGCAGAGCTGTAGGAGGCCTCTTTTTGATTCTGTAGCAGCAAGAAGGGTCATCATAGACTCCGGGCTTTGCGGCGCTCACTGTGGTTTCCCTGGCCTCCTGTCCCCTTTGTGAGTTTTAATGAGTAATGGATGAGGCTGCAGTCAGGCTCCCTGTGTCCTGTTGTGTCACATGGTCCTTCTGGGGCTCCTAGGCTGGCGTCTGTGGAATCAGGGACAGGCGTGCGCGTGTTCCTTACCACAGGCTGGCTTTGCCCACTGGTGGGCTGTGTGTGTACCTGGAGCTGCGAGGGCTTCTGGCACAGGCAGGCGGAGGCTTGAGGCTGAGACTTCAGAGGGGACAGGGGACCCTGCGGCCACTCTTTTCCATGCTCTCGCTCTGCCTTCCGGCTCTGGCCACCAATAGGGAGCCGGGTGGAGGCAGAGCTTCCCTGCTGCTGAGCTGGGCAGAGTTGTGGGCCAGGAGCCTCATTTTCTTCCGTCCTCAGAGGTGGCCCGGAGGCCCCCGCAACCTCCTGCCACTGCCAGCCAGTGCTTCCTCCTGCTGAGGGCAGCCAGCCCACTGTGTACCCCCCGGTACTGAGCTCCAAGAGTGTCGCGTCTGGCTAAGGGAAGCTGAGGGCGAGGCTTCTTCTTGAGGCTTGGGGGAGACCATTTATCTGAGGTGCTGGGGAGAGGGCCTCCACTCAAAGCAGTCAGGGCTGTGGGCCTCCCATCGTGCCAGTCCTGTGGAGGCAGCCAGGAAGCAAGGTTCCCTGCTCGGGAGAGAGAGTCAAGATGGAAGGGAAGGGATGGGAAGGGCTCTTCCATGGAGCCTTGTCCCTGTCCCTGTGCATAGAATGGCCACAGTTCTGTTCTCCTGCATCCTGGCTCGCTGGAGCCCTTGGGTGTGCGCCTCCCCGTCAGTTTCTGGACCTGGGGGACGCAGAGAGGAGCCCTGAGCCTCTCCTCAGGGCCTGTGTGTGTCACACCTTCTTGGTGCTTGGTTGAGGGCGGATACATTTGGAAGTTTTGTTTAAGCTGTTGTATTGTTAAAATGTCATCTTTGCATGTGTTTGAATACAAATCGGCATTTTAGGGGTCAGAAGCAGGGGAGAGAGCCGTGTGGGGTATGTGGTGCTGGGGCCGTGTCCACTGAAACAAACCAGACTCATCGATACCGCCTCGGACCCGTTCCTTCGGATGCAGGCAAGTTGCCTCTCTCTTTATTCCGTTTCCTTTGCCTTTTTCTGAGGTAAAGCCTTGCTCTGTTGCCCAGGCTGGAGTGTAGTGGGGCAGTCATGGCTCACTGCCTTCTTGACCTCCTGGGCTCTATCCTTCTGCCCACCTCAGCCTCCTAAGTAGCTAGGACTACAGGCGTGCACCAGCACATCTGGCTTTTTTTTTTTTTTTTTTGTAGAGACAGGGGTCTCGCTATGTTGTCCAGGCTGGTCTTGAGCTCCTGGCTTCAAGGGATCAGGCCACCCAAAGTGCTGGGATTACAGGTGGGAGCCACCGTGCCTAGCCTCAGTTTTCTTTTTCATTAAACATTTCCGTATGATAGAGAGAGGTGCTAAAATATGTCATTTTGAATGTGGCTTTAGGGAGTTCATGGATCTTTGCAGCCCACGCAGGTATCCCAGATTACAAACACCTGATACAGAGGACCTGGGATACGGGCAGCCCCTAATATTAGCCTGGGCATCTTTCCCGTCGCCATGGTGTGTGGCCAGATCCCCCTGGGTTTTCTGCCTTTGCAGAGCACAGTGGAGGGTTGCCCACAAGCTGCTTCCCTGTCTGTGTCCGGGCTGTTGCTGGCTTCCCATTAGAGACGAGAGTGGACTGCACCCTGTTATGTTAGTGGGCCCCTCGCACGGTACCCAGGTGCCAGCAATGGCAGCTCTTCCAGCCGTCTTGCCCTCCGGTGGCTCTCACATCTGTTCTCGTCTGGCCTTGTTGGCAGAGCTGAGGCTGTCTGGGACGCTCTATGGGACTGTGTGGATGAGCTTCTTCCTGCTTGCGTCCTGTTTCCACTTTGTATCATTTTTCTCACTTTCCAGTCTCTGTTGTCCATTCCTGCCCCGGCCATCGTTGAGGGAGGGGCGGTCA
The DNA here is from genome assembly GCF_000951035.1 of Colobus angolensis palliatus. Lineage (NCBI taxonomy): Eukaryota > Metazoa > Chordata > Mammalia > Primates > Cercopithecidae > Colobus > Colobus angolensis. The sequence continues at coordinate 2,744,852 of NW_012122043.1, forward strand.
GCTGGCCTGAGGCACTGTTCTACCCCTCACCCCATGCCTTCGAGTGAGAGCTGCCAAGGTAGTGTCCTTGCCACACTCTCTCCTACCGGGAACAGAGAGGGAATACATGGTAATGGATTGGTTGGACACTCTTTGAGCGTGTTGGGTTTGGAAAACTAACTCTTCCTTGCTGCTTCATTGTGGCCCAGACTGCACTTGCTGTGGGTTTCTCTGTGGCGCTCAGAGGAGCCAGGTGAGGAGGCACCTGTTCTGGCTGTGTGCTTAAGAAGCTGACCTCTGCCACCCCTGCCCCTGCCTGCCCACGTGTCATCAGATCTGTTTCCAAACCCTGCTCCATCTCCTGAGAGGTAGCTGTATCCTTCTTTCAGATTCTGAACTCACAGACGCTGACGTTTGTCCAACCTCCAAGCAAGGGTCTGCTCAGTGGTTGTGCACTTCACGGGAAGACACGGGGCTCAGAGCAGTGCCAAGGCTTCCTGCTCGTGAGGGGCATCATGGCGGAGGATCCCCCTGCGGGCTGGAGCCAGAGTCGGGGTGGCCACAGGAAACAAGCGCATCTTCCTGGACAGTGGGGGCCTTGGGTGAACGCGGCGAGATCGGTGACCTGGACTGTGGGACCGCGATGGAGAACGCTGAGTTGGGGGCCTTGGGTGAACGCGGCGAGATCCGTGACCTGGACTGTGGGACCGCGATGGAGAACGCTGAGTTGGGGGCCTTGGGTGAGCGCGGCGAGATCCGTGACCTGGACTGTGGGACCGCGATGGAGAACGCTGAGCTGGGGGCCTTGGGTGAACGCGGCGAGATCCGTGACCTGGACTGTGGGACCGCGATGGAGAGCGCTGAGCATTAAGCCAACCACGCCTGTAACGTGGATAGTTACACAGTGAAATGAACACTTCACTTGAGTTTTTAGAAAGTGTAAACGTGGCTCACGCCTGTAATCCCAGTACTTTGGGAGGCCGAGGCGGGTGGATCCCGTGAGGTCAGGAGTTCACGACCAGCTTGGTCAATATGGTGAAACCCCATCTCTACTAAAAAAAAATACGAAAAAGTTAGCCAGTCGTGGTGGCTCATGCCTGTAATCCCAGCTACTCAGGAGGCTGAGGCAGGAGAATTGCTTGAACCTGGAAGGCGGAGGTTGCAGTGAGCCCAGACTGCACCATTGCGCTCCAGCCTGGGCAACAAGAACCAAACTGCGTCTTAAAAAAAAAAAAAAAAGAAAAAGCGTAAACTGTTAAAGAAAGCTCCCATCCCGGTGGGCTGGCTTTTCCTGACCTGGCCCCACCCACAGGAGCCCTGGGCTGTTTCTCCCCTTTGTGGGGAGGAGTCAGGGAGGCCCTGTGTGGGGTCCCATGTAGAAGGCAGAGCACTGTGCCTCCGGGGTTCAGCCTCTGTGACGTGGCCCGTCTGGGTCACTCTGGGTGGTCCTACCCATTACATGATCAGAAAGGCACAAAGTAGCAAATGTGTATCTTGTATTGCCTGAGAGTTTTATTAAAGCATTTCCAGTATCATTAATATTAGAGGAACTACATTGGTAGAAGAGATCAGCAATACAAAGAAGCAGTTACTGTAATTGGGAAAAATACTAATGATTTAATTTGCATATGTGGCAGAAGCAACGTTTTATGATTGCTTTGATAATAAAAGACAGGCTGAGTATCACCAATGCAAGCAAATAAAGAATCCATTAATTCTATTCATTTAAAAAAATGGTATTCCCAGCTTCTGCAGTGACAGTTTAATAATTAGGGTGCCTAATTTTAATCTGTTACGTGGGTGCAGGCCCTGACTAACTTGGGAAGGCAGCTCCTGCTGGCGTGAGTCTGTGCTGTCGCTGATTGCCCTGAGGAATACGGAGATCCCAGCCCTCAGCGAAAGCAGAGCCCTTGGCCCTAGGGAGCTGTGTGTGATCTGCGTCACTCTGTTGACTTTGGGGGCCTGAGCAACTGGGACTGTGTTGCCCTGGCCCCCAAAGCCCAGTGAGCAGTCTCAGCTGATGGAGCGTGTGTGTGTGACGTGGAACGGGGAGGGTGGTGACTTAAGTCGCTCTGGCTTGAGTCTGTTTTAGGGGATCCCTTGCCTAGGAGGTTTTGCACCGTCCTCCCCCAGGGGACATTTGGCAATGTCTGGAGACAGTTTTGGTTGTCACGTCTGGGGCCGTGGTACTACTGGCCTGTAGTAGTTTGAAGCCAGGGTTGCCACTGAACATTCTACAGCATATGGGACAATGAATTTTACGTCCCAAGATGTCATTGGTACGTAGGGTGAGAAGCCCTCTTGTCATCAAGTCCGGAAGATGAGCATTTATTTAGCACTAGAAGTAAATGACACTGCATTTGCCCAGTATGGATTTTGTTCCACTGTACAGTCATAGAACTTAAATAGTAATTTTGAAAACTCTTGGGACAAGTTACATACATCATTGATCAGCTTGGGGGTGAGGAAATGAAACCAACTTTCATTTACATTTTTTTTGCAGGTGAATAACATGTACCTTTATCCTCTCCTTTTCCTTTCTTTTTATTTCTCCATCTCTTTCAGATTTGAAAAATGGGTTTCGATTCCCCAGAACTTCCATTTTCCTAGCCGGAGCGTGTTTTGCATGCAGATGTAGTTCGAGATAACAAAGAGGCATGTTTGTGTTGTAGTGACTACATAAAAAGAAAGGATATTGCTGAATTGTAGATTGCATTTTTAGAATATGCTAAAACGAAGCGCTGAGAGTCGTTTGTCTTCACTGCAGCTCAGCTCGCTGCGTGTTTTCATTGTAGTGATTGAGGAAGGCGGTCGCGGGAGGCAGCTCCGTGACTCTTGCTTCTTAGACGGTTTCCTTCCTCAGAGCATCGTGTGTACGTCACGTGTTCAGGTGACAGCTCAGTCACCATAAATACACTTTAAACATCCTGATGTGTGTGTTATGTGTGGGATGCTGTTGTTTCAGTCACTGCCAGTCATTTTCTCAGCTATCAGGACGTGAACCTGTGTTGGCTCCTCGCATCCGGGAGGCGCTGCCGAGGGGTGACCTCGATCCGCAGGAAGTGTGCGCCGTGTACGGGCACGTTGAAACCAGGCGTCCCTCGTGTTCTGAGATGGGACGCGAAGGCCGACTGGAGCTCGGTAGGCAGCAATGCCTCTGAAGTTGGGGACAAAGCAGGAAAGAATCCATGTGAACAAGCAGTTTGGGCAATTTATTTGATTGTGTGTGTGTTTCCAGCTTTTAAATATTAAAAAAAAATTCAGTTGTGGTGAGAAGCACCTAACAAAATTTACCATCTTAACCCTTTGTTAGTGTACAGTTCAGTAGTGTTAATTATATTCACATGGTTGTGCACCCAATTTCTAGAGTTTTTCATCTTGCAAAACTGAAACCATTAATCTATACCCATCAAATAGCTATTCAGTTAGAGTTTTTAAAGGTAGGTGGTTCTTCCAAAACACAAGGTTACTGTCAGTCCCGTGGTGAACGCAAATGTTTGCTGACTATAGAGGGAAGGATGGGAAAAAACAAATGTTTATACATACAATAACTAGAGATACACATACATAAAATATCTATGTATATTACCAATACAGAATACGTAGTAAATGTATATTTATAACACATATGTAAAATTTAATATAAATGCATATTATACATTAATTATGTAATAAGTTAAATGTGTGCATAGATGTGTGTGTGCATATGCACATCCTTGATTTACCCACACACGCAGGTCACTGCAGAGCTCGTGCATTCCTCAGTGGTATTTCTTCTTATTACCCTGGTCCAGGTCTCCAGAACCGACTGTGCTATTTTCTTTCTCTGAATGAATCAAGCCTCATGAGGGCCCTCTTGGCTCTGGACCCATGGGCCCATGCCGCGTCCCCGACCCCAGGTCCCATCCCCTTTTTTGTGCACGCCATCCCGGCCCAGTGGAGTCTTGGTGCCCCCGGCTGGACAGCAGGCTGGCCACGCCCCACCAGCGGCCAGATGGAGCCTGCAGTCTGCGTCCTCTTCTCCCGGAGTCCCCCTGCAGCCAGTTCCCGAGCGTTCCACTGTCTCTTTACCCCATTGTTGGTGTCTGGGTGCAGGCGCTGAGCCTTGCTGGGTGTTCTTGTCTCCTTTGTTTCCTGTGACCCCGTGGTGAGGCAGGGGCTGCTGTTTGGCCTTCCCAGTGGAGAGGATGAGCAAGGGGCCCCGACAGCCGAGGGGGACTTGGAGAAAGGGCGCTTACCCCAGCCTGGGGCTCCTCGGGGCTGCTGGGGGGATGGTGCCCAGCCTGGGTCTAAAGTTAGGTTAAGATGACTGGGCCACCAAGGTAGGGGCTCTGGGGAGCACCAGAGAGGTCCTGCCAGGAGTTGGTGCCCTGAGAGCAGGGTGGGTGCTGGGCTAGCTCAGGCCGAGGGGACCTGCCAGACCCCTCCTGGGAGCTTGGACCTCCTTGGGTAAGAAGGAGCAGACCTTGACGGGGCTGGGCTGGGGCTGTGCTTGAGGGACTGGAGGGTGACAGGCAGAAGCGGGCAGTGGCTCACAACAGGTGGATGGGGTGAGTCTTGGTGTTTGTCAGCGATTGCCGGCATGCCCAGCGTCATCACACACTCTGCTTTCTCCTGGCACCGGCCTGGCACATCTCCCTGGAGCCCGCTCACCTGCACGGGAGCCAGCACTTGCAGAGGCCCACTTTCCTGGGTTGGTTACCTGGCTTGCTGCCTTCCCACCCCCAGCGCCCACTGGCCTCTGGCTGGACTCTCCCTCTGTCCTCAGAGGAGCAGCTTTTCGTGGCCTCCGCCCCCAGCTCCTGCCTTCCCCGAGTGACTTGCCCCTGGGCTCCCTGTCACTTCTAAATCACTTGGCGCGAGGCGTGTTTCTTCCTTTTGTGTCTCCTTCCCTACAGCACTTCCTCTTTACCTTCCTGTCCTGCCCCTGCGGCTGACACTGAAGATTCTGCTGTGTGCCAGTGAGCCAGCGGGCCCAGCATGGGGCACTTTTCCTTGGAAATGAGGGGAAAGAGGGCTGCTTCCTGGGGAACTAGACAGAGCTTGGCAGTCTGCGAGGAGGCCTGTTTGTGTCCTCTTTGTTTGAAAGACTGTTTTACCTCAGGCCAAACTGTCCGACTCTGCCAAGGCAGGAAGGAGAGTAGGAGATCCGTGGATCCCTCAAGTGAACAAAGGAAGAGCCCAGGACATGCCTGGGTCATTGGTTCCCGGGGTCGTTTGTTCCCGGGGTCATTGTTTCAGGCCCCTCCGGTTCCTGAGAGCCAGGGGAGTCCGTGGAAGCCTGTAAAGGAGAGTGGGAGGTGAGGACAGGGACCTCTGGATGTGGTCCTCATCAGTACGATGGTCCTTGTGATGCTGCCATCTGGGTGGTGCACGTTCAGTGTGGGTGCCAGCCTGGGCGCGTGTCAGGACAGCTGTGGTCACGTTGAGCATGTGACTCAGCTCTTCGTTGCCCAGGGCCCACGCCTTCCCTCTTCCAGTCCATCATCGTGTGGACCCCAACTGCCAACTCCGTCTCCATCCAGGACTCTGCTTTAGTGCCCTCCCCGCCCTCGTCAGCCCTGGATGTTAGGTGCCTGGGTGCTCATCTCCCCCAGGAAGGAAGGACGTCCCCAAGCTGTCACGGATGCCCGCTGGGCTGCTCCTCCGCAGACGCCTCAGGGTCCAAGGGGCGTCTCCCGGGCCAGATTCATGTGCACAGGGCATGTCCTCAGGCTGAGAAGGGCACCCACCTGCTGCTGGCATTCCCCGGATGTTGGCTGAGTGGAGGGGCACTGCATGTTGCTGGACAGAGGGGCTGCCTCAGGATGCAATGTCTCCCCCAGGGGACCGTGGCCTCCTTATTTTTGAAAACCAGGCATTTGGATGTCCATAGGACTCCTATTTCAGGGAAAATTAGAGGTCCTTGAGATGGGTGTAAAGCCAAGCAGATGGGGTGCTCCCCCTGTGCCATTTGGAGACAATCCCAGCAGAAAGTGGCGGCGGCCGAGCTCCGCGCGGCCATCAGTCTTGGGCCTGGGCTTGTCTGCCTGGCCGTGCCCGTTGGTGTTTGAGATGCCCGCCCTGGGCCCTGGCGGGTGCTCTAGGGTCCTGGGGGTCTCTTCACCCCGTTGGGTCTCTGCACAGAATACTGGGTCCAGCCGGGACTAGCTGTCAGCCCTGCCCCTTGTGAGAAGCCAGTGGTGAGACTGTGGCCTTGGGGCCTCCTGCCCGTGCCTCGGCTGCTCCAGGTTTGTGGTCTGGGCGAAGTAAGGCAGGATGCATCGTAGGTCCCTTTCGGGGAGGAGAGTCTCGTGCTCCCTCCCTTGTGGTGACACACTGAGAGATGTGGAGATCTCCATAGAAGACAGGGCCTCCAGCAGGGTCCAGAGAGACCCACTGGTGGCGCGGAGGACGCCGGCGTCGGGGCAGCCCTCGGGACAGGTGCTGTGTTGCAGCCTGGAGCAGACCTCTCATGTTGGCAACATACGGACTCACGGAGTCAGGGGCCCTGGACATCTTGGGACCTCCAGAGGCACACAGGGCCTGTGAGCCAGCACCTGTGTGGACAGTGCTGGCAGTGGCTTCGGTTAATGGACGGCTTCGTAACCTGCGGTGGCGACGCCTCCTGGGCAGGGGCAGCCCAATGCCTGGGACACTGCTTTTGGTTTCAAGTTCAGAGTCAGGGTGAGCAGAGGTAGCCTTTGTGCTGCCATCGAGGCGCGCAGCCTATCTCGGCCTTGGGAGCACAGCATCTGGGCACTGAGGGCAGAGGCCCCGCAGGCTGGGGATGTCTCTGGAACATGCTCACAGGTCAGGTGTTGGTTTCAAGTGACCGTGTCTGGCAGGGCAGGGGTGTGAGTAAGGAAGTGGTCTATGTCCAGGAGGGACAGGCGTGGAATAGCTCCCTTTCCAGTAAGGACCTGCACTCAAAGCCACCTATTATTGAAGCTTGCTATCATCGTGCAACCCCATGTTGTGCCGTAGTTGTCATCAGTGTGTCAGAAACATTTTGTGCTGCGCTTACTCATGGAGTCAGGTTCCGCTGAGACCCTGCCACCCAGCCGTATGCCTGCATTATGAGGATTTGTCGTAGCAGTGGTGTGTTCTGTTGAACACTGTGGCTTTTTAATCGTTCCTTAAGTGTGGCCACTCAGGCTGTTTTCAGGAACACATGGTCTGAACTCACAAGAAAGAACTAGGGGTTCCAGGCAGTCTGTGGCTGGATGGCGTTTGTCACCTCCCCCTGGGGTAGGTGTTGTACTCCTGGCAGGTGGTGTGTCCACGTGGTGTGGCCAGGAGGCCGTGTTACTGATGGTAGTAGACACATGCTCTCGGGCCAGGGCGGTTGACAGAGTCTGTTTCCCACCTCTGATGGCGTGATGGTGACATCTGGGGCACTGTCAGGAGGGTTCTGAGCACCCAGAACCTTCCTTGGTTTTTGGATGGTGGAACATCATTGCCCAGAACCTGCCAGCCCTGCTTTAGGTACCATCGAAGGACACACTGAAGCAGAATCAGACAAGGCTGGCCCCAGGGCGTCCAGCAGGCTGTGGACAGGACATGACGTGGCCCAGGTGACACTCGCAGTTGGGCAGGGTGACTTCCAGGCACCCCGCTCTTCTCCAGCACCCTCCCCTGTGAGGGCCGGCAAGAGACCTGGGCTGGGCAAGGTCGTCTGCAGTCAGGTGGGCACCCGCTGGTTGAGGGAGCCCAGACTCCTCAGACCTCCCGGGGGCCACGGAGGAAACGGCCGTGCAGAGCACCTGGCGGTGGGTGCTCCATGGCAAGCGGTGTCCCCATGTGACCTTCCACCCCAGACTGCCCTTCCACTCTGCCACTGGAGCCTGTGCTTGACAGAGTTGGCAGGACCTTCCCCTGCGGTCATCCTGGGAGGCTGCGATGGCCTGTAGCGTCAGTGGTGTCTGTGTGCCAGGTAGGTGTGAGTGCCATCCTGTGGACGCTGTGAGGCGTCACCGCTTGCTGAGGTCAGTGGTGTTGCCCTGGCGGGGCTGAATCTGCACGGAGGATGCTCAGGCCTGAGGCAGGGGCTTCACTTCACACATCCTCACGGTGGGATCGGGCTGGCCGTGGGCCACCAGGCGTCCTCGCTGGCCCTGTGAGAACAAGCGAGTGGACGGTCCATGGTCTGGCACCAGACTCGGAGCAGGTGTTCAGGGAACGTTTAGGGACATGCGTGGATGGGAGGGTGGGTGAGCAGAGTCCCCGGGCCTGCAGGAGAGCAGAGAGACCAAGCTGGCTCTGGCACCTCCCGGGGCACCCTCTGCTCCTCTGGTTCCCAGACCCGGCTCTGCTGACTTCTTCCTATCTGGCTGCCTTACCCCAGCCACCTCTGGGCATTCCTGCTGCCTGGTTCCCAATGTCAGTGTTCTTCACAGCTCTGTGGACTCTGCCTGGCTCTGCATGTTCTCCCAGCTGACCCATCAGACCCCTGCAGCTGCCCTTCCTGCCCGCAACAGACAACTCCTGAGTTTGTCTAGCTGACACCCACCCCTCCAGGTGCCCTGGTGGCGTCTCCCCTCACCTGGGTCTTCAGGCCATGAGCCTCAGGGACCGTCCTGCTCCCTAGGTCGGGGCTCTGATTTATGCAGGGTGCCCAATTTGCACGCCGCCCTTCATGTACCGCCAGCGTGGGCCTGTGCAGCTGACAGGGAACTAAGGACAGCTTGGCTCTTGCTCAGTTTTAGGTGTCTTTTTTTCATTTTATCTGAAATTTGACATCTTCTGCTTCTCTTTAATAGTGTGAAATTTAAAATTTGTCCCAGTTAGCACACATGAGTTAACTTAATTTTTAAAGCCTTGTTTTCTGTTCATCTGGGGAGGGTTCCTCATCTCCTGGTCACCCTCGTCACCCTCATCAGGTCCTTGTCGTTTCCCTGCAGCACCTCTGGCCCGCATGGTCCTTTGGTGCGTTTCCTGTGAAGGCCGCTTTGGCTACTGGTTTATTTCTCTGATATTTACTCCGTGTGATCTCCCAGGTCCTCTGTGCTGTTTTGTTCTGCTGTTCACCAGCTGATGTTCCAGGGGCTCTTTCCTGCTGCCGGTGGCTTCTGCTTTGCCTCCGTTGGTGCCTGTTCTGTGGACGCCGTAGCATCACTGTTCTCTCTGTCACTCCTCAGAGAGGCTTGAATTGCCTGTTTGTCTTCCGGGCTCAGTTTTTCCCTCTTTGTCTTCCGGGCTCAGTTTTTCCTGTGTATCTTGGTCATTCTTTTTCTTGCTTCAACTTTTTAAGTGGCTGGTAAATTGTTCAAATCTAAGTATGAGGGGAAGGTACATTTCAGATGGATTCAAGGCTTAACGGTAAAAAGTAAAAAGCAAGAGAAATCTCCAAAGACAGTTGGGGCATCAGGGACCCGTCCTCATTGACCCAGGGTCTCTAGAAGGGGAAAAAGATGTAATTGACAGAATAAAAATGGCAACTTTTGAGTGGATATATTAATATATTAGCAACAAAGTCCATAAAGAGAGTTTCGGGAAAATATGTGTAACATTTGACAAAGCTGAGGCTGGCAGATCACCTGAGGTCAGGAGTTCAAGATCAGCCTGGCCTGCATGGTGAAACCCCATCTCTACCAAAAATACAAAAATTAGCCAGGCGTGGTGGTGCACACCTGTAATCCCAGCTACTTGGGAGGCTGAGGTGAGAGAATCGCTTGAACCCGGGAGGTGGAGGTTGAACCGAGATCGCACCACTGCACTCCAGCCTGGGCAACAGAGTGAGACTGTCTCAACAAACAAACAAACAAAAAAACCCATTTACTATGGAGAATTTTCTTACAAACTGGAGAGAAAGACCAATATTAGAAAAGGAATGCTTAGTGTGACCGGGCAGCCCAGGGAAGAGGGGTTGTCGCAGACATGCTCAAACTCCCCACGCCCAGGGAGATACCCAGAAAAGTCGGTAGAGATCGTGCTTTTTACCCGGCTTGGCAGAAGGTGGAAAGAGAGATGGTGTCCATTGCAAGGGAGGATGTAGAGGCCGCAGCAACACTGGGCATGGCTGGAGGAGGTGCGCATGGCTGCAGCCTCTTTAGAAGTCATTCTGCTCACACATCCTGACGTGAGAAATACGCAGACACTTCACTCACCCCCCACTCTCAGGGCTGTGCTCCGCAGGGGCACAGACCCCAGGACATGAGGCTGTTTGCACCCGGCAGTCTCTTGCAGTGTTGCGGTGAGAGTCAAACGCTTGGAGGAAAGTCTGTGCCCATGAGTAGGAGAATGCTTGGCTAAATGTTGGCACAGCCACGTGACGGACTCCTCCGAGAGGTGGCGTTGAATGAGAAAAGGAAGATGCTGAGACGTCTATAGGATACAGTTTCATTTTTGGAGGCAGTGACCACCTGGTGGGTGCGTGTATACATATGTGCACGTGTGCATTGTCAGCGTGTGTGTGCGTGCATGTGTATGGAATGGAGGGAAGCGTGGACAGCAGCCATGCAAAGGTTTCTGTGGGGTGTTTGATGCTGGAGAGAACAGGAAAGAGAGAAGCTATTGCTCCGAACACGAAGCGGTGTGTCCGTTCTGTCCCTGTGTGTAAACTGCTTGCTTGTGCGCGTTGCCGCGTACACTCTGTAGAGGGGGGACCCGAGCTCCTGGTGCACTGGGAGGCTGGGATGTAGGAGTGGGAGCTGCAGAGCGGCGTGTGGGGTGTGAGTCTCTGGGCACCCACAGAAGCGAAGCCCATCTCTGTGTGCGCGTGCACGTGCGGGAGCCCAGCCCGAGGGAGGACCCTGGTGGCCTGGGCAGGGGAGCCAGGGACAGAGATCACCTGTGTGTGTCTTTGTGTGGTGGTGTTACACTTGTGGTAACAAGTACTTTTGTAAATGGAAATGCGTGGCTAAGACATTGCTTCTTAAAGGCAGGAGTAAGGAGGAGGGCCTGGAGATGGGGAGCGGTGGGGTGAGTAGGTGGGCCCTTCCAGTGCCAGCTTGAGGGCCTTTCCTCTGGGACATAAACTCCCCGCCTGCTGCCTCGAGCAGTGGGTTCTGTTCTGGTTCTGCAGAGGAGAGTCCTGGGGCCCACTGTCCAGGAGTTCCTGAGACAGAGACCCTCGGGGAGGCTCCTCATCATGCATCATGTTCTTACGTGTTCTTGCTTCACCCTACTTCCCTCGTTGGAGAGGCCCCCAGCAGCCTGGGGCCTTGGGGATGCCTCTGGTCCAGCAGCCACTCCTGCTCCCTGCCCTGGTCTGTTTTGCAGCTCTGTGGGTGCAGCTACTCCCGTCTGCCAGCTGCTGGACGTTCGTGGGGCATTGTTGAAATCTCTGATGGATGCTGCCCCTGCCCCTCCACGGGCTCTTCACTGTTTTGTGTCCATGCCCGCGCTGTCACTCGATTCCGATTTAACGAGACAGGTGAATGAGGCAGGGCTGGACACACAGGCCTAGATCCTCATCTTTGTGCAAAAGCTTTGAGGAACCACAGGTAAAGGCGCGGGCCACACCGAGACCAGAGGCTCCGGTCTCCTTCCTGCTTGTGCGGCCATGCCTGAGCCAGGTCCCCTGTGCTGTTGCCACACACGTGTGTGTAAGAGTAAGTCCGTGTGTATGAGGTTATATGAGTGTATTTGTGAGTGTGACTGTGTGGATGTGTTAAACTGTGAGTGAGCATGAGTGTGCGTTTGCGTGAATGTGTGTAAGGTTGTGTGTGAGCATGAGTGCATGTTTGTGTGTTTGTGTTAGCGTATAAGTGAGTGCATGGGTGTGAGTGTGCAAGTGTGATTGAGTTTGAGGTTGTGTGTGTTAGTGCATGCTTGTGTTTGTATTAGTGTGTAAGTGTGTTAGTATATGAGTGCATGGGTTTGAGTGTGCATGTTTGTGTTTGTGATTGTGAGTTTGTGGTTATGTGAGTGTGTGGGCGTATAAGGGTGTGTGTATGTGATTGTGTGAGTTTGAGGTCATGTGTGAGTGAGTTTGTGTTTATATGTTGGACTCCTTGTCGGGGCCTGGCCTAAGAGCACGGGGCCGTGGTGCAGGCCAGAGCAGGTGTCTGCACAAGGTGGCCTGAGGCGCAGGGTTCCTGCCTGGGCGAAGGTGGAGCTCTGTCCTAGGTGATTCCCTGTCCCAGCTGGGGCCTGCCCTGTGGCTGCCAGGAGCTGAGGGTGACCGACTCTGGGGGCCACAGGCTGTGGGAAGCCCTGTGGTGTGGACAGCAGCTGCATGTCACTTTATTGGTGGCTCCAAAGGGCAGAGGGTTAGAGCAATTGTCCTAGATGGCAGCTGTCATCCACCATCAAACTAGGAGATGAGGGGCATGTTGGCGCTTCACCTTTATGACTTATCTCACTGTCTGTAATTAATCCCAGGAACATTCTTAAAGTAATCGGAATCATTTTATAAAGACCCAGCATGATGCAGGGAATAGCCGTGAAGAGAGGATTTGAAGCCCAGGTCCAACGGGTGCTCAACCAGCTCCTCTGCTCGGCTCCTCCAGGCGCTGCAAGGCTGCAGGTGCACCAGCCTTTCCACCAGGCGCCTGGCCGGCACAGGAGTCCTGCTCTCCTGGAGGCCGCTGTGCAGGATCAGCTCTGCACTGTCTGTTGCCATTAATCGCACAGTGCGTGACCTCGTGAAAAGCACCAGACACACTTCACAGGCCCCAGGGCTGGTGAGGCAGGTGGCAGGGAGGCCCGGATTCAGGTGGGAGCTGCAGGGAGTCCAGAGTGCCAGTGCTAACTGGGTTTGGTCTGTCTCTGGGTGAATCCAGTCTTACAAGTCTGCTAAGCGGCAGTCTTTTGAAATTGCATCTTGGTTGGTGTATCACCTGTCTCTTGCCTGCGAGGACCATACCTGCTCTTACTCTACCCTTTAACAGGAGAGCCCCGAGCCATGTCTTCCAGTGGGATCGAGGGAGCTGGAACATTCCAGAACTGTGGGGTGCCTCCCTCAGCACAGCGTTTTCAACCTCCAGCACCACTCTCTGATGGTTGTTGGTAGCCCATGGCTGAAGGTTGCATGGTTGTCTTTACATTTTTAAACTCTGTTTGACCCCACAGAGCCGCCTGGGAAAGGTTGGGATGCCAACCTCACTGACCTGCCAGTCCCGGGGACACAGGGCAGATGGCCTGCCTTCCCATATGGGGCCCTGTGCGTCTGGGCGTGCTTTTCTCTGCCTCATGAAGTGTGTAGCCAGTCACACTGCAATTGTCTGTTCTTTCAGAGAAAGAAAAGTGGAGATGCCAGGATGAGGCGGTCCTGTGATTCTCTCCGCCCACCGGGGAGGAACGGGAAGTTCCCGTGGGGACATAACACCACTTTCAGTACAAGCCTTCGGGCGTCATCTGTGCCACTTCCTTTCACACACCCTGTGCTGTCCTCAGCGTCTTTGAGCTTTTCATTTCTCTTGTTTGCTGTGAAAGGTGGCTACGATTCTGTGAGTCCTGCTTGAGAGAAGGTGGCCCAGGCCTGCTGAGACGTCATGGGCCGTGCCATCCAGCAACCTGGCTTCCAAGGCGCTGTGTTGAACACATGGTGACTTCATGAGTTTATATGAAGTACTTCATGCCCGGCTACGCCGCGTACGCTGAAATGAGAGCAGGGCTTGACCCGTCTCTTGATTATCTGCGGCAGTTTTCATTTATTTTAAAATAGAAATAGTTTTGCTTTTTACATTGAAATAAAAACGCTTTTTGTAAACAATTGCAACAATAAAGAAACTTAGTAAGTAGGAGTTTAACAAACCTCTGAGTTTCGCTCCCACGCCTGGGAAACCAACCGGGTTAGCAGTGGGACTGTAGCTTGGAGTCATTGCGGCCCACGTGGCTGTCTCTGGGGAGCCCTGTGGCTCCCGGGCCGCCCGCCCCACCAGGCAGTCTGCTTGCTGCCATCAGCAGGTGTGAGCTGTGACCATAGACATGCTGTTGCTCCAGACGTCCATTTATTGGGACCAAAAGCTCAGAACTATGGGCAATTCAGACCCGGAAGGATGAAAGGGGACTGTCGGGGGACGGGCTGTGCTGATGTCTTCCCTTCCCGCTTGTTGGCATCTGTCCAAGCCTTCCCTCCTTTCTTGGAGACTGTCACCAGAGAGGGCCTGTCTGTCTTGTCAAACAGAGAGGATTCCTGCCCGCCGGCGAGCTTGTCCACTGCCTATGTGTGCAGGTGCTTTGTCACCTTCCAGCAGCTTCCCTGGGGTCACCAGGGGAGTGGTGTGCCGCCCGTGGGGTTGGCATTCACCTTTCCCCAGGTGAGGGCTCTCTGACGTCCGTGAGTAACCAGAGCAGCGGTACCGCGATTGTCTGCGGGTTCCCATCTGCAGGGCAGCCTCAGCTGCTGATGCCAACCCTGATGGTTTTGAGTACAGTTGGGGAGGAACTTGGGCTATCACCTGGAACCAAAGCACATTTACTGCTTTGATCCCAAAGAACTCGGTACTTAGGAGGGTCCACTCCAGCAGTGACAAGCACCTCACCTGCGGAACAGGGAGGGCTGCCTGCCCGGGTCTCCCACCTCACCTGAGCAGGAGAGGCACCTGCAGCTTGAGACTGGCATGGAGAGGATGGTCCTGACTGCCAGGGAGTGTCTGTGTCTGGAGGAAACAGCCTGTGTCCCTCTCCTCAGGAAGAGGCCCTTCACTTTCCCCCTGATGACCCCCCAATGGAGAAGGAAGTGGGTGGGTGGCTGGGACATGGCAGTTCCCAGTTTTTCTTGGCACCTGTCAATCTTGAGTTTGTTTCAAGAAGCTGTTCTGTTGCGTTGATGAGACCTGCTCCACGTGAGGAAAGGCGAAGTGCGGCAGCGCTGGCCGCGCCAGATGGTGCTGTGCTTTGGACCAGTGCATTCCGGGGTCTTCTGATTGCCCCCTTTGCTAGTCCCTGAATCCCTCACAGCCAAGTTCCTGTGTCTCTGCGGGCCTCACGTCCCTCGCATCTGACATTCAGGGCCCTCCTGTGTCTCCGAAGGAAGAGGGTTGGAACAGACCTGCAGAGCCACGGTTCTCAGACTCAGGAGCCCTTCACACTCCTGCAGATTAGCCTGGACTCCAAAGAGCTTTTGCGTAAATGACTTAGAAGCACAGGCTGACTGTCCTTCTGACGTGTTTGGAACCAGAAGTGTTTAGGCTTTTAGCGTTTGTGGATTTTGAAGTATTTGCATATACATAATGAGATATTTTGGGGATGGGACCCGAGTCTAAACAAGAAATAAATAAATAAATAAATAAATTTATTTACTTAGAGACAGAGTCTTACTCCATTGCCCAGGCTCGAGTGCAGTGGCGTGGTCTCAGCTCATTGCCACCTCCGCCTCCCAGGTTCAAGTGATTCTCCTGCCTCAGCCTCCCTCCTGAGTAGCTGGAATTACAGGCATACACCACCATGACTGGCTAATTTTTGTATTTTTAGTAGAGATGGGGTTTCACCATGCTGACCAGGCTTACCACAGGTGATCCACCGGCCTCAGCCTCCCAAAGTGCTGGGGTTACAGGCATGAGCCACCGCACCCAGCCTAAACATGGAATTTGTTTTTCAGTTCACCTTATACACATAATGAGAAGGTAATTTCATATAGTATTTTTAATAATTTTGTTTGCAAAACAGTTTTGACTGTGACCCATCGCATGAGGTCAGGAATGGAATTTTCCACTTGGGGCTTCATGTTGGTGCTCAGAAAATTTCAGATTTTGGATCATTTTGGTTTGTGGATTCTTAGATTAGGGATACTCAACCTGTATTGGTATTTATTGTATTAGAAACTAACACACATCTAAAAGATGTTCTTACTCATTTAAAACTAAACCCATTACATGTTAAATAGATAGGTAACATTTTTAATGAAAAATAACCGTTTGGTAAAACACAAAGTGTCATGAGAAGAGAGGCATCCTTTTACCCTTTGCCAGTCTCTGGAAGGCATGGCTTAACAGCCACAGTATTTCTGCTTCTCACACCGGCTCTCATTCATTCCATTTCACGTGGCCTCTGGAAAACTCCACTGTACTGCCGCGAGAGAAGGGCACATGACATTGTTCTATTATGAACAAAGATTGGACTTCATACAAAGGCTCTGGCTCCTCTTCCACGGACCCTTGTAAGGGTCTCGGGGACCGTCTGGGACCCCGAATCGCATTATGAGGACCACTGTTTTAGAAAAGGGTTTCTGTGTGGCTGAGGCCTGGGGGCTGATCACTCATTTGACTGATAGTCTTTTGTCAAAGGGCTACTTTCCATCCTCAAGTGCCCGTCAGTGATGGAGGGTTTCAGGCACGTCGTTGGTGAAGCTGTGTGTGCTTGGGTTAATGGTGGTGATGGTGGAAGATGTGCTTGGGTTAATGGTGGTGATGGTGGAAGAGATCTTTCCTTACCGAGTCTGGTACTGACATAAGGTTCTGGGGCTGTTTGTCACCTGCCCCGGGGATGCCCTGTGTAGGGCATAAGTCATGTTTCCTTCGTGGGGTTGCAGCCATCTGCCTGGGACCCCGCTGGCCTTTTGCTCTCTCGGGGGGCTCGTGGCGGTTGGTGCTTAATGATCCATTGAACCCAGTGTTTCATACTGTAAGTTAAATCCCTGGGCCTCCTGTGTGTGTCTGAATCTTTTTCTCTAAAATTCTTTTATTTCACAGCGAACGGAAACAAGTCTTGTTTTAGCTGGATGCCTCCTCCATTTGGACTCTTCATCTCCAGAGTTTATTTTACCAATAAGTTTGTACCTGCTAGACATCGTAGGCCAGAATGTGGATCTTTATCTGCTCTTACGCTTATGCAGGCTGGGCTGGCAATAAACACACCTGGGCATCTGCAAAAGGGCCTCAGTGCTGACATCTCTTTTCCTCCATGGAGAAAGTTCAGTGCTGACGTCTGTTTTCCTCCATGGAGAAAGTTGATGCTCTGTTGCTGCTAATGGACAATTGTTCTTGTGTGTTCATCTGTGTGTCTGTGTCTGCCAGTGCCATGCACATGACCCTGATGACCCTGGCTTGTGCTTGCGTGTCCCCCGCTGCCACGCGCATGACCCTGACGACCCTGGCCTGTGTGTGCGTGTCCGTCTGTGTCCCCCGGTGCCACGCGCATGACCCTGATGAACTGGCCTGTGCATTCGTGTCTGTGTGTGTCCCCCGGTGCCATGCACATGGCTCTGAAGACCTAGCCTTACTGGCTCCCACGGCCCCTCCTCTTTTTCCTCTTGGCCTCCGATCTTCTGAATGTTCCAGGTTGGGTGGAGGGAGTTAGAGCCTCAGATGGAATGGTGGCCTCAGCTCAGCAGAGCCTGTTTTGGCCTTGTTCAGCGTAAGCCTGTGGATTGTGTGAAATGCTTCCTATTTTATTCCTGTTACAACACGGTGAGGTGGAATTTTATCACTTTCAAGTGTAGAGTCCATTATGAAACTAAAGTATAAATCTGTCCCAACAAATTATGGGGGAAAAATACCTGAAGTCTTGCGCCATGTGGCCGTGTATCATAAAATGACACTCTTATAAAACCCAATAGCCAGACCTTGCACTCCACATTTCACTCAGGAAAACAGTGCTTATTAAACTCACTGTACAGACAGGAGTCAGAAATGTCATATAGCAACAGTTTGCTTTCTAAAGCTTAAAATTTATTCCGGTTTTACTTACACTAAATTCAAATTAAATTAATCATTTAATTACACAAATTAAAATGATTTCATATATATTTTGTCTGATAAAGCTGACTTAGTACCTCTTTGGGAATTCCCTGTTTTTTCTCCGTTTAAAATCTGCACTCTGTGTTTGCACCCTCGTGGATTCTGAAATAATTCTTTTCTGTTTCTGTGAGGTTTCTTTTAAGAGGAGTAGTATGGCGACTATTTCTCCTACATGTGCTGATTGTAAGAAAATGGTGGCAAGAACTATAAAATACTTCCTCACTGTCCAGAAAGTCCAGGTAAGATCCTGCAAGCTGAATGGACCAGTCAGATGGGTGTTATTGTTTGGATCGTTCTTGGTGCAAGAGGGCTTTGAGTCATTGGTCTGCACCAGTTTTTTATTGAATTATAAAATACATGCATTATAAAATTATAAAATACATGAGAAAAGTACACAAGCCAGGAAAAATACGCGGGTGCTGACTTTCCACAAGTGAAGGCTCTGGCTCCTCTTCCACGGACCAAGGAGCAGGCGTTTCGGCCCCCCACCGCTCCCTTGTTCTTCCTTCAGTGGCCATCCCCCACCCCTCCCAGGGGAACCTGTCTAGACGTCTCCCATCGCGGATTAGTGTTGCCTGTTTTCACATTTTATGCACATGGAGCCGTACAGTAGGTGCTGCAGCGTGTGTCTGCTTTTTCTCAACGTGGTGTTTTTGTGATTTATCTGTATCACTGCATATAGGTGTAGTTTGTTTATTTTTACTGCTGTATGGTGTTCTGTGGTATGATGATATCACAACGTATTTATTCACGCAGCTGTTGGCATGTTTGGGAGGTTTCTAGTTTTTAACTATTACAGATAATGCTGCCGTGTCTTTGTAGATGTCTTTTTGTTGGGTAGATGCCGAGGGGTGGCATTGCTGGGGCATGGCACTTGTATGTTTGGCTGTGGTACCTGCCACTGAGGGTTTCCCGCAGGGTGTGTGCCGTTCACTGTTTTGTGGCCGGCCAGCCACACCCTTACCAACACATAGTGTCCTTTCGTTTATAGAGTTTAGTCATTTTGGAGGGTATGGAGTGCTCCACCGTGGCTTTATTGCATTGCCCTGCGGTCACAGATGCGGAGGACCTTGTATGTGTTGATTGACCACTTGGAATCCTGTCTTGTAAAGGACCTGTTGATGTGTTTCGCTTATTTTTCATTCAGGTTGTCTGCCTTTTTTTCTTTTGTGATTTGTAGGAATTATTTATATATTGTGAATATCCGTCCCTTGCTGGGTGTATGTGTGGCAGGGTCTCTTCTATTTTGTGGCTCACCTTTTCTGTCTTCTGCATCTTTTGATAAACCAATGTTCTTAATTTGAGTGCAGCATAATTTATCATTTTCTTTCCTTTATGGTCAGTACTTTTTTAACATCTGTCTATCTTTGCCCACCTGAAGATATTTTTTGTTGTTGTCTTTTAGACCGGGCCTCATTGCTTACCTTTAACATTTAGGTTTGCGATCCAGCTCAGACTAATTTCCAGCATGGCGGGCTGTATGGGCTGCGGTTCATTTAGCATAAAAGGGCAGTTGACACAAGCACTGCATCTTGAAAAGATCCTGTTTTCCCTATGGATTTGGGGTGGAATCTTCACTATAATCAGATGACTCTGTGTTGGTCTCATCTTGGCATATTCTCCTTGGTTTACTTTAATTACACAAGTTTAGAAGAAGTCTTGATATTTGGTAGTGTGCGTCCCCCAAGCTTGTTTCTCTTCCAGATTGCTATTTCAGGTTCTTTGTGCTTCCATTTAAAATGTAAAATTGTCAGTTTTCAAAAAAAGTCTGCTGGGATTTTGATTGCGATTGCATTGACTGCCGATTACTTTGCAAAACATTGACATCTGAATCTCACTGCGTTTTCCAGTCCATGCACGTGGTACATTCCTCCATGTATTGAGATCTCTAATTTCACTTACGTTTTGTAGTTTTCTATATAAAATTCTTACATGTCTCTTGATAGATTTTGTCCTGGATATTTGCCAGTATTGTATGCTATTATACATGTTATCTTGTTTTCAAAGCTTATTTTGTATTTGCTTATTGCCGCTATGTAGAAATACAATAGTTTTTAATTTTGGTACATCATTAACCTTTTACGCAGCAGTCCTATGAAATTCACTTGGTTATTTTAGAAGTTATTGGTAGATGGTTTTGAGTTTTCTGTGTATACACTGTATCATCTGTGAAGAGTGACATTTTCTTTTCTAATCTTTCTGCTTTCTTTTCTTTTCTTGCCTTACTGCCCCGGCTAGGATCTCTGCCAAGGTGTTGAGTGGAAGTGATGCGAGTGGGTATCCTGGCCTCACTCCCTGTTTGGGGAAGGCTCTCTGTTGCCCAGGAGATGGTCTGTATTTGCTGTTCTGGACTGGGTTCTGCAGGCTGCTCTCCCTGTTTGGGGAAGGCTCCCTGTTGCCCAGGAGATGGTCTGTATTTACTGTTCTGGACTGGGTTCTGCAGGCTGCTCTCCCTGTTTGGGGAAGGCTCTCTGTTGCCCAGGAGATGGTCTGTACTTACCGTTCTGGACTGGGTTCTGCAGGCTGCTCTCCTTTGTGTGCCTCTGGGTTCTCCTTTTGGTTCTCTAGTGCTTGCCGTTCCTTCACCAGCATGGCAGGCTGAGGCCATGGTGAGCACTTTGAACCACAGTCACTGCCCGTGAAATGGGGCGGGGAGGGTCTGTGGTAAGGGACCAGGCTGGCCCTCCCCGCGCTGTCACGTTTCTTTGTGGTAGCTTGGTAAGATTTTTTAGAAGAATGTTCTCTGATGGATTTATAGCTGCTAAGACTTTTGCTCTTTGGAAGGTTTATGGCTTATTCCATGAAATTAAGTCAACTAAAATTTCAAAATTTCCAAGCTGCAGGAGGGAGGAACCATAGGTAACCTTAGACTCCAAATGTTTGGTGAAGCAAACACACCCACACTTAAGCGTTAGTGATGTATTTGCTTTCATTTATTCTGTGTGGAGCAGAAATGAAAATAAAGAGATGTCTTTATATAAATAGATGCCCAGTGTCAGAAACTGCTCACTTGGCAGAGTGACCATTCCCGTCTTGCTAAAGGTGCTTGTAAATTAATATCACAGGCTCTGAGGCTCAATGTGGACTTCTAGTGCATCTGGTAAGTTAGGGGAAAATACAGCCATAAAAGCCATTGTGTTTGGAAGTTGTAGTATGTCTGCATTCGTCTATTATTTATTAGAATGCATTTTAGTTAGGGATGTGCAGATATACATTTCAAATGCCTTTCAGAAACCAGTGGATTCTTGAGATCTTAGTAGCATGTGCTTTCCATGTGTTTTCTTAGAAAAGTGATCATTGTCGGTGTCTAATCTGGTTAGTGAAGTTATCATTAGACACATACATCAAGATAAAAAGAACTAGATCATGCTTCAGTCTTACTAAACCATTTAATTTGTAGTACGTTTTTATGTTGTGAGTGTTGCATTGGGCTGTTCAAAGACACACCACCTAAGGGGAAAGTGACGGAACGGGCAGAAGAGGAGAGGTATGACTAAGCCAGGCGGACAGCTGACTGACGGGTTCTCATCCCAGATCCAGTGGAAAAGACTCTGCTTTCCTCCTGGGCTCGAGATAGCACTGCTTTCTTTATGAGGGGTTTCATTTAGTTTTCAGCTGTAGAATTGTTTGTTCTTAACTCCTTAATTTTTCTCCTCTCTGCCCGTGATCTTCATGAAGATGTATGTGAAGTTTTTCTTTTAACCCAGATATTCTGAGGGCCAACAGCAGTTCCCTGCATTGTATGTGACTCTGGTTTTCTCATGGCAGCCCTCTGCAGGCTCTCAGAGGCTTGGGAGTCCTGAGGCTTAAAGTACCACAAACTTGTGAATTCCTGGAATCTTTGATATCAGATCCTTAAAACTTAACTCTAGCCGCCAGAAGGCAGAAAACGGTTTCTTTTGCAATTTGCTTTCAACTTGAGCCCCCTGTGAGGTAGTTTCTGAGGGGAATCCAGGAAGACCTTAAAAACGTTCATCCAGTTCACAGTTTTGTTATGTGCCTACTGTGTGCCTTGTGTCAGGGATTCAGCAGGAGGTCACATTCCAGCCAGAGACAGGCAGAGGGGCCGACAGATAATGAGAAAATAAACAACTACTTAATGTCAACATAGAATGAAATATCAGAAAAAGGAAAGAACTTGCAAGGGCAAGGAAGTAGGGTGACAGGAGTGAGCGTCTGGCGCAGGGCGGTCAGGAGCAGCTTCCGGGAGGTGGGACACGTGGGTGTGGAGGTGGAGAGAGAGGGACCTTTCCTGTGCTCACCTGTAGCCTCTAAGCCATCTGGAGAACTTCCATTTCCCAGACAGCATTGGCCCCAGAGCCTTTTTCCTGCAGCACACCAGGGATGCCGATGAACTCCAACCCAGTGCTTAGGTGGGGAGAAGAGAAGCAGGCTCAGGGGTGACAAGGCACTGGTCCAGGGTGCGAGAGCCCTCTGGGGTAGTGCCAGGGCCAGGTGGAGCTCGGGCGCCCCCACTCCCTGTCCAGTGCCCTGTCCTGAGGGGCCAGGTGGAGCTCGGGTGCCCCACTTCCTGTCTAGTACTCTTTTCCAAGCCAGGATCCGGGGATGCGAAGAAACACATGTCCTCGTTTGCTCTCAGCAGAACTTGCAGCCAGGCACGGGGCAGGTGCTCATCAGATAAGCCAGCACATGGGTCACAACAGACCCAGCCAGAGCCAGAACAGCTTGGAGTCCTGCTGCAGGAAGGTGGGGCGCCTGGGCAGACCCTGACAGTCCTGTCTGTGGCTGTTGGAGCTACTTTTTTAGTCCAACTGAGCATCATGGCTGCTGACTCAGTCTCCCCAGCTATAACACGGGAGCCGGGGTCTCCAGGTCCCCTTGCGACTGTCTGGCATCTGTCTGCCTGGTCCTATTTCCCCCTCTGGTAATGACACTTTAGCTTTCCTTCGAGAAATGACCCTTGTTCCCATTGGACTCACCTTGGTGGCGCTATCTGTCAGGGTGTCCTGGCCTCCCCAGTCAAGGGGTGTGGCTCATCGCAGGCCATCAAGTGTGGTTGGACAGTGTTCTGAAGGGATTCTCCGTTAATTCCTGCCTCTGGGTCCCTCCACCTGTTTTGCCAGCTACCCCGTTCCCTCCCAGGAGCTTCCTCTGTTTGCCTAGATTATCCAAAGTCCATTTCTATTGCTTGCAACCGTGAACTTCTAACAGGTGTCCCTTCGGTGCAACATGCCTGCTCTGTAAAACCTGAATTCTCACTTCCTTTGGCTCAAGCGCTCTGTGTTCTCACCGATTTCCAGAAGGAAGGGTTCACAGGCTGTGGGTCTGTGATTGATGCTCTGCCCAGCAGGTTCTGGAGCTGGCTTCTTAGCCTCCTCATGTCAGATGCACTCGTCTGCAGAGTCCCCCGTCTTCTGCTTCCTCTCTAAATCGCAGCTCCCACTGGCTTCCTCCCAGGAGGCTATGGGTGGGCCCTGGTGACCCGGCTCTCAGTGAGCCTTCACCAGAGCCACCAGGGAACGACCATTTCTGACTGAAAAGGAGACCCGGAGGCTGAGTATGTGACCGAGTGGAGGGGAATGTTTTCCAAGCACTCCCCAGTGGCTAGAGCCCCCCCTGCCAGCTCTGGGAAGGGGTCCCCGCCCAAGCTGCTTCTGTCATCTCAGCCCAGCCCCAGATCCTCTGTCCGGCTTAGAAGCTTGCAGTGGCTTCTGCTTCCCTCAGCGCAGAGGACACGATTCTGAGAAGCCCTCTTGTTTATGACACAGCCGGATTCTGGACACATCATGCCGTCACACGTATTTCTCATTAGCTTGGCTGTGCATTTAAACGTAAGGAAAAACTCACCTAGTAATAGGGTTGCACGGGTATACCCATTTTCAAAATGGTGCGGTTAACTTTTGGACATGTCAGTGTAGGTGGAAGGGGTACCGATGGAGCGTGAATGCCAAGGTGTTGGCTGGCGTCGAAGCTAGGGGCTGTGGGCTGTAACACGGTTCTCTTTACTTCGTGTGTGTTTGAAGTTTTCATAATATAAAAGCTTTTTGTTGTTTTTAAAGGGAAATTCATGTTAAAACCTGTGAAATCTTAAATTGCAAATATCAATATGAACACTTTTTTTTACTTAAAATATTTGTACTTTTTACATATCCAAAAAATAAACAAATGACTAAAACCAACCAGTACGTGGGGAACCCAAAATGAAATACATATACTAACCAAGGAATTTAACTCTCTTGCAAATGCACTCACCTGATAACTCTGGAAACCAGTGCCTTACCCTGGATAGGGTAAGGCTGAGAACAAGGAGAATCGTCTATAAATGGTGGTCTCGTGAATGTGTTTCTCATGTGTAGAGGTTAGCAATTCTGAAACGACTTGATGTGTGGACCAGAAATGAACAAATGAGAAAAGATACTGTAGCTAATAGGAACCAGGTTTCCCACTGTTAGAAAGATAGTTAATAAAAACAAGGAAAGGGGAAGACTAAACTCCACCTTGTAATGCTGGCGTCTGAGGTCTCGGTGTAGACTCGTGATTGTTCAAGTGTAAACTCGTGCGGAAATACTGAGGTGTGAGTGAGTACCTACGCACACCGCCTGCTAAGAGGGCCCTGCGCGCTCTGTTGCCCAGCAGCAGTGAGCACATCTAGCACTAGATTGGGTCTGAACACAGTCCTCCCAAACAAGGAACCAGGGTTCCCTGGAGAAGCCATTGATTCCAGGGCTGTGACAGGGACATCTTGTAAAATCAGAAAGGAAGAAATGCTGCCAAAAAAAAAAAAAAAAAGACTGGAGTGGAGGCTTGCCAGAAGAACATCTGAGCTGGCTTGCAGGAGCTCCCAATGGCGGGCGCTTTAGCAGCAACACAAATGGGGACAGTATTGGACTAATAACACAGAGGATAACGTAACTGTGAGTCCATACGAATGGAAGTAGATTACTGAGTCACTGGAAAGATGGAGCAGTGAAAGCTCATCCTTGCATTGGAATTCTAAGTAATAAGTGCAGAAAAAAGGAGGCGATTTGGATGTCACCACCAGGCAAACATCATGACAGTGAGTGTCACAGGCCGGCTGCCCTGATGGATCCAGGCCCACGAAGATGTGTGTTGCTGTCGTGTCTCTCTCTCGAATGAGCTTTGGTAGCTTGGGTTTTTCAAGGCATTTGTTTATTTCATCTAAGTTGTCAAATTCATTGGCATAAAGTTTTTCATAATATTCCCCATTGTCCTTTTAATATTTGTGCAATCTATAGTCAATTCCCACTCTTTTTTTTTTTTTGGCACAGAGTCTTGCTCTGTCACCCAGGCTGGGTACAGTGGTGTGATCTTGGCTCACTGCAACCTTGACCTCCTGGGTTCAAGCGATCCTCCTACCTCAGCCTCCCGAGTAGCTGGAACTGCAGGCGTGCACCACCACGCCCGGCTTATTTTTTAAATTTTTTGTAGAGACAGGGTTTCACAATGTTGCTCAGGCTGGTCTCGAACTCCTAAGCTCAAGCAAGACACCCACCTTGGCCTCCCAAAATTCTGCGATTACAGGTGTGAGCCACCACACCTGGCCCCCTCTCTCATTCTCGATGTTGTTAATCTTGTCTTTTCTCTTTATCAGCTCGGCTAGAGGTTTATCAATTTTATAGTCCCAAAGAATCAGCTTTGAGTTTCATTGATTTTTCTCTTTTCTGTTACATTGATTTCTTCTTATTGTTTTTTTTTTCTTATTTTGAGTTTAATTTGTTCTTTTTCTAATTTTTTAAAGTGAAATCTAAGGTCATTGAATCGAGGCCTTCTTTTCTAACACAGGCATTTGGTGCTTACGTTTCCTCCTCAGCACTGCAGATTTTTATATGTTGTATTTTCATTTTTATTTATTTCAAAGTGCTTTCTAGTTTCTTTTAAATTTTTTTCTTTGACCCATGATGTGTTAGTTTGCAAATACTTAGGATTTTCAGATATCTTTGTTATTGATTTCTAGTTTAATTTCAGTTTTGTCAGAGAACATACTTTGTATGACTTGACTTGTGTCCTTTTAAATTTGAGACTGGTTTTATGGCCCAGAAGATGTTCTATCTTGGTAAATGTTCTGTGCATGTTTTCAAAAAAGAATGTGAATAACGTGTATTCAGCTGTTGTTTATGGAAGTGTTCCATGAATGTCATTTTGGTCAAGTTGGGTGGTAGTGGTCGAGTCTTCTCTGTTCTTACTTATTTTCTGTCTACTTGTTCTAACAGTTACTAAGGGCAGGGTGTGAAAATTCCTAGTTATAATTGTAGATTTGTCCATTTCTTCTTAGGCTTTTATTATTTTATATTTTATTATGATTTTATTTTATACCTTGTGATGTTGGGATCTGAGGTCTCAGTATAGACTCATGATTGTTGAAATGTAAACTCGTGTGGAAATACCGAGGTGTGAGTGAGTACCTGCACACACTGCTTGCGTCAAGTATGAAGCTCTGCTAGCAGGTGCATACATGTTAGGACTATGTGTCCGCTTGGCGAACCAGCCCCGCTATCATTATGAAGTGGTCTTCTGTATTGCTGGTAATGCTCTTTCTTTAAAACTTACTTCAATATAAATATAACCATTACCGCTTCCTTTTTATTAGTGATGTGATATACATTTGTCCATCTTTTAATCTGTTTGTGTATTTTAAACATAACTTAAGATAGATTCCTTGTAAGCAGCACATAGTTGGATGTATAGTGCTTGGGGAAGATTGATTGTACCTTATAAAACACATAGCCTCCTCTCTCCAAATGCTTTTTAGTCTTCCTCACAAGATTCCTCTTTATACTCTGGGAAAGTGGGGTCTTGCTTTGTTATCCAGTCTGACAACCCCTGCCCTTTAAATGGGGTGTTCAGACAGTTTGATATGCTCACTGATATAGTTGGGTTTCGCTGTCCCTGATTCTATAACTTAGATGCTTTAATTCTTCCTTTTACTGTTCCATCAAACAGTTTTCACCTTTTTAAAAGGTAAATTTCTAAGTTTACTGGATGGATGTTTATTAGGACTATTAGATAGATAGATAGGTAGGTAGGTAGATTTTTAAACTGTGTCATGTTTTTCTTGAGTTATTAATTTTTGTAATACCTTGGTGATGAAATAGCATAGTTTTGAATAGTCTACTGCAACTTTTCTGTTTTTTTAGATAAGCCCTTGTGTTTTTCGTATACAGTTTTGCAAGAGCATGAGGTTCTTCCAAAACATTTCTATTATAGTGGAAACGCCTGTGTTCTGTTGAATCCACAGTTGGGAGAAGAATCCGTCTCTAGCTGTCAGTGCGATGTTAGGTGAAACCTTGCTAGACACTGGACATTTGGCTGGGAACTGTGCATGTCAGCTTGCCAGAACAGTAGCTTTGAGGAGCATAATTGACCAGTGTTAAAGTGAACACAGAGCAGGGTAGGAGTGAGCACACATAGCCTCTTGGCAATCCTCAGGTCTGGACTAGAGCTTATTCTTATTTGAGGATAAATAAACAGAAATAAACCTCACCTTTGGACCTGTCAAAAAAAAAAAAAAAAGATATCCCAGAATGTGTGGAAGAAGGAAATATCCTGAAGTGCAGAAGAATATGCCTCTGAAAATGAAATTAAATCAGGAAAAAACATTTTCAAAAGACTTTGGCCAAAAGAAGACCTAGCTCAACAAAGAGAGACAGAAGGTGATGCATGAGGAGGGACTAGGCCGAGCGAGAAGATGATGGGATGAGTTTAAAGGGAAGTGGTTGAGAACAAAGAGTTCATGGCTTAGTTAAAATCTGTATTTGAAACCATAAGGAGTAAAATGGATATTGTGGAAAATAGCAGCAGTGAAGTGAAGGACATACTTGAGAGGCTGCCTGGGAATGCAGAATAAACAACAGATGTGTCACCGGTGAAAGAGGCCAGATCTGATGGGGAGACTTCAGCCAAATAGCATAGGAACTCTGAAGAAGCCAGAACAAGTTTAACAAAAATAATAATTAATGACGTAATTGAAGAGCATTTTCCTGAGCAGAAAGAAGACTTATATTTGTTGAAAGAGTCATATTTTGAACAAAATAAAAGACTCTTATGTATCTTCTGACAACATTTTTGAATTTTAAGATTCAAGAAAAAAATACTAGTAGATTCCAGGCGGAAGGAAATGGCAACAATCACAACGTTAAAACTCAGCCCCCAAAGTTTTACCTGGAAAGAAGCTGTGGTTGAGCTGGACTTAAACTTCTCTACAATGTTGAGGGGGGAATGACATCCAAAGATTTGAGGGGTCATATTTCTGATCTAAGATTTTTATACCCAGCCAAGATGTTTTTTTGTGTGAAGGATACTGTCATCTGAGATTTGTGAGGGTTTGCAAAATATGCCATCTACATTCCCTTCAAGAAAATGTCTCTTTCTGACCAAGAGATGAATAAACATTCTGACCCTGAAGACAAGTAAGTCATTGTTGTTCCTAAGGAGATAACCAGATACAGAACAACAGTCATGAAGGTATTAATCAGAGATGTAGATACAATGAACATAAAATTGGAAAGCATCTAGAGAGACAGCCTTGGGGGCTGGGCTGATTCTTTACATGATGAATTGGTTAGAGTTCTTTGGTTATAAGCAATTCATTGACAAAAAAAAATATTCTAGACTAATTAAGAAAAGGAATTTGTCACATTTTTAAAGAAAGTTGAACACAGAAGCACTTGAGCTGGAATCAGCCAGGGACTCTCAGTGGTAGGAGTTCTGAGACTTGTCTCTTTTGGGTTCATCTAGTGACTGATCTATTGAAGAGGTAGGCCTTGGAAAGAGAACTGGACGAGCTCAGCTGGTGTCACATGCCACTCTTTGGCCTGACACTTCCTTGGGAGCATCAGGCTCATCCGAAGCTCCTGAAGTGGGGTGGGGCAGTTGTCTATCACACATGGGATAGGAAAGAACGAAGCTTACCAGGTATTGTTAATGCCATTGGAAAACGCCTGGCTTTAATATCAGCCCAGAGAACATGGCAGACAACTGTATCACTAGAGGTTCGTATGGGCAAAAGGCAAAGAAAAACAATGGCAAGGAAGCATGTCAGAATGTTACCGAGGGCTTGTCTCTGTGTGATGGCATCATGGATGACTTTTTAAATACTTGCCTGTGATGAGCATGTATTGTTTTTATAAGCAGAAAATGAAAAAAAAAAAAAAACTGTCATTACGAAGACAGAAACAGGAGGGAACTATTTTAGGTTATCATGTTACGTGAGGAATGTGGACTTTAGAATTAAATTCTGTGATTACACAGACATTGTGAATATGAATGTCTATGGATCGAGGCTGATGCAAGTGTGCAGTAATGACATTCTGTGGTGGGAATGTGCTGAAAGTGATTTTTCTTTTAAAGCATTTTATTTCATATTTATTTCATAAGCTAATATAACTTAGAATAAATTTATATTAGTTGGAAGATACTCTGCTTCCTCTCAAAAGCCTAATGTTGGGGAAACTTCTGGAATGAGTAAGGAAGCTGTCTCTAGATCAGAGATTTTGAACCAGGGAATGATACTGTCCCCAAGAGGACCTTTGGCACTCCCTGGAGACATTTTTGGTTGTCATGACTTGGAAGATGCTACTGGCATCTGGTGTGTGGAGGTGTGGAGGCCCAGGATCCTACTAAATGTTTTATAATGTGTATGGCAGCCCTACACCCCAACAACTAAATACACAAACCAAAATCCCAGTGGTGCTGAGGCTGAGAAACCCGGCTCTCCAGAGACATTTTTACATGTCTGTGATTTACTAACAAAAATCGCAACTGCTCGTATTTGTAGAAATGATTCCATATGAACTGTTCTATCAGTCCTTGGTCAGAACAAAGATACAGAAGGAAGTTGGTGGGGCAAAGTGGCTCATGCCTGTAATCCCAGCACTTTGGGAGGCCGAGGTGGGTGGATCACTTGAGGTCAGGAGTTCGAGACCAGCCTGGCCAACATGGTGAAACCCTGTTTCTACTAAAAATACAAAAATTAGCCATGCCTGGTGGCATGCACCTGTGATCTCAGCTACTTGGGAGGCTGGGGCAGGAGAACTGCTTGAACCCAGGGTGGTGGAGGTTGCAGTGAGCCCAGATTGTGCCACTATGCTGCCGCCTGGGAGACAGAGCAAGACTCTGCCTCAAAAAAAAAAAAAAGGAAGTCATCATTTCCCTAGTTGGATGTTGTTTTCCAGATCGGAACTTCCATGTTGTAACTCCAGTCTCTTTTCTCCTAACCTTGCAGGTTCATCTGCAGAAGCCAGCAGACGCCTCTGCTCTCCTTGTGGGTTACCTGGCTCATGAGACCTTGCCGGCGAGGCTCTGCGTTTGAACGTCTGTGACCCAGCCCTGACTGTCCCGGTACTTGTATGTGTTGGTGGGAGTTCGGGGCTCACTGGAGC
The DNA here is from genome assembly GCF_000951035.1 of Colobus angolensis palliatus. NCBI lineage: Eukaryota > Metazoa > Chordata > Mammalia > Primates > Cercopithecidae > Colobus > Colobus angolensis. The sequence continues at coordinate 2,774,796 of NW_012122043.1, forward strand.
TATCGTTTCCGTGGAAATTTTGAGCCATTTCGAATCACTTAAAGGAGTGGACGTTGCCAGCAATGAGCTCCCAAAGCCATCCAGGTAAGGCCTGGTCTTTTCTTCTCTGGGCACACAGTGGAGCTTTCTTTTCCCAAACTAGAATTTCTTGTGGCTGCAGCTTGCTTTCTGAATTCGAGACTTGTTTTTCTTGATAGTGGTCACCGTTGGTTTTTGACAGCACACAGTGCAGGATGGATAGTTTGTTCTTCCTCTTGGTGAAAGAAGAATGATAAAACCTGGGAGGATCTGGAGTCAAGTCTGCGGCCCTGGTTTGCAGGCTGACTTGAGTGGCACACAGGTTTTGTCGCTGCCAGGAGAGAAGTGCTTTTTGATGAGGGTGATGTTTAAAGGTTAGGTTGTGATGTGGAGAGCTGGTTTCTTGCCCAGTGTCTTTGTTGTTTTATGAGGGGTTGTGTGAGGGGTGGGAGTGCTCCTCCGACCGCGCGTCTGGGCTGCCCGGGAAGAAGCTCATGTTCCCATTCAGTTGGTGGCCGTGGTTGCTCCTGGTGTTTGAGTGCCTCTGTGAGAGGCTGCGCTCAGCATTTTACGTATAATTCTATATGCATTTAGTACAGCCCCAGATCATCTCAGGCCTGGAGGGAAGAAGGAACTTACCTGAGGTCCCACAGAGCAGGCAGGTCGGGGGCCCACGGGATTGGGGAGCAAGCCTGTCCTGCTCTGAGCTTCAGAAGCATGTCATGGGCCCGTCCATTTACGACTTCACACTGTCTGTCCTCGGAAAGTCACCGGGCGTGCGCCGTAACGAAACCTTGAGGCCCACCACCGACCTGCCTGAGTGTGGGGCTCCTGCACAGCCACTCCTGTGCTGCCCAGCCTCCTGCCACTTCCAGCGCACCGTGGCCTTCAAGGGCACTTAGCCATCGACTTCTGTCTTGCGTCCACCTGAGAGAGAAGACGGTGGCCACTGGACAGATGCTTGGACAGGCACCTGAGGCTCTGTTAGCCTTGGCTGTGGGTTCAGCTCCTTAGAGCAGAGGCAGAGGCTCAGGGTCTGGGTCACTCTCTTTGAGATTGCCTGGAACGCTTGCACACATCTTTCCCTGGGTGGAACCGGCTTTGTCTGAAAATTCCAGAGGGCAGGATTCCAGGTTTTTTTAGACATGGAAGTTTTATTGAGTTAAATTGTTTATGTATTGACTGATGTAAAGAAATGGTTTATGATGATTCCAAGACAAAATTAAGCGCTGTGGATCAAAGCGTCTAAACAGACATCGAGTGGAGCTGGCTGTCTCCCTCCTGCACCGGGCGGCTGTTGGGTGAGAACGCATCTTTTTTCTGTGTCTAAACATAGTGTTGTGTGTGTGAGCATTTTCATAGAGTATAATTCTACATGCAGGGCCCTATGTTTTACATTCTGTCCATTTTAATGTGTTATAAGCATCTTTTGGTATCAGTATGTGTGTAACTGTAACTTGCTCTTTTTGATCCCTTGCGAATAGATATTTATGTGGTTGTAGCAGTGTTTATACCAATCCCAAATTGGCATCAAACAATTATTATACATATATTTTGTAAACTTCTAAGTATCACTACTAGACAAGTTCCAGGAAGTGGAAGCTGGGTCAGCGGGCCCATGCACTTAAAAACAGCATTAGGTTCACTGTCAGATTGCTCCAGAAACCTCGTTCCAGCTGATCTTCCTAATTCCAGTGTAAGAGGATGCATATTTTTCATTTGTGCTGTACCAGCACTGGGCAGGTTCAGTCTCTTTCATTTTTGTCAGTGTGCTAGGGGAAAATTATTGTTTGAGTTCACTTGATTATTTTAATGGGGGTGCATATTTTTGTATGACTTGGTGTACACATAATCATAATTTGTACATACTCTGCAGGCATTTGAAGAGAAAGTATGCTCTTATGATTTTGTTTTAGTCTAAAGACATCTATATGTATATATCAATACTGTATTTAAAGTTCTTGGCTGGGCGCGGTGGCTCACACCTGTAATCCCAGCACTTTGGGAGGTCAAGGTAGGCGGATCACGAGGTCAAGAGATCGAGACCATCCTGGCTAACATGGTGAAACCCCGTCTCTACTAAAAATACAAAAATTAGCTGGGTGTGGTGGCGCAGGCCTGTAGTCCCAGCTACCCAGGAGGTTGAGGCGGGAGAATCGCTTGAACCCGGGAGGCAGAGGTTGCAGCGAGCCAAGATGGCGCCACTGCACTCCAGTCTGGAGACAGAGCGAGACTCCGTCTCAAAAAAAAAAAAGTTCTCTCATTTATATATATTTTATTTATATGTAGGAGGATATGTATGCTTTATATGTTATTTTATTTATATATTAACTCGTTATTTAAATCAGTATAGCTTATTTTTTTCTGTCTGCTTGATTTCTTGGAAAAGTGTGTTTTTCTACCGTGATTATAGTTTTGTAATATTCTTTTTACATTAATAACCATTTTTTGCTTTATATAGTTCAATGTTTTCTTCAATGCTTAAAAATTAATGACTGTTCTTTTGGTAGATCAGCTCTCTTATCAAAATACAATATATTTCTCTTTGTTTAATGTTTCTTTGACCAAGAGCTTACAGTGTTTCATGAGGTATTTCTACCCTTGGTTTCTTTTGGCTAACGAATATTTCTCCATCCACTTGTCTCTAACTTTTCAGGCTGTGTTCTTTGAGGCTCAGCTCTGGAAACCGCAGGGTGCTGGGTTTGGCCTTTTCTGTGGGAATTTCAGCCGCTGCAGTTCAGTCTGATCACCAGCCTGCCTGGGCCTGTCCTGCCCCTGTGAGTTGGGTTGTGTGCACCTCGTTACCACCCACGACCTCTCCATTCTCTGTCTCAGTGGGTCGGAGGCTGAAGACAGGCCGCGCTGGGAGGGCAGGGCTACCCCTCGGCCCAGCCCATTCTCTGCTCTCCATCTGTGGTGAGGGTGCAGCTGGGGTGGTTTGCCTGGGGCCTGAAGTCCGCTGGCTGCCTCCTCTGCCCTGTCCACTATCATCTTTCCCTGACGTGTCTGCCTTTCCTCCCAGAGGACCCTGGGCGGCAAGACCCCTTGTGCCAGAACACGCGCGTGCCACCACACGCACACACTGGCTGGTGGCCCAGCGGCCTGTGTCCATGTCTCAGGCCGGGGATGGGGCTTGCCCTGATCTGTGCCCTCCCTCCCATGCGAGGCCCACTTGCTGGTGTGGCTTCCCCAGCAGCTCCATCCCCAGAGAACTCTAGTTTCGGGAAGTTCCTCTGTGTTTCTTGTCAGCTGATGGCACCTGTTCATCCACTGCCAGGCATTGCTGGAAGTGCTTTCCAATCTTGTCTTTCATCATTTTAGTGGGTTTTGGGAAGAAGAGAAATCATTAATACTGAAGGATTCAGTCTGCTGTCTTGAGCGGGAAATTTCTAGGTGTGTCAGAGCACAGCCATGGAACCGCTGTTCCTTTTCCTTGAGCCAAGGAGCCGGGTCCTGGGCTGCCTTGCCATCACCGGGCAGTGCGGTGCTCGGGGCCTGCCTGGCCGTACCTCCCCTCCCTCCATGCGTCTCTTGTGCCGTCCTCTGCTGGCTGGCCCTGTTCTTCACCCTGCCTACCCGGCTCACTCTTGCCTGCCTGGCTCACCCTTGCCTACCCACCTGGCATGGGGCTCTGCTCCTGTGTGGCCTGGTGTGGGTGACCATGCTGCCCCTCACTCCCTGGGCAGTCCAGGCTGGGGGAGTCCAGCTGCCCGTGGGCCCCCTCTCACATTTGTAGTGTGACTTGGCTTTGCCCTGATGATGAAGTGCCCTTCTAGTGCGGCTTGCATGGCTTTCCTCGCCCTGTGTTCTGTGAAAGTCGTCTGCTGCTGGGTGAGTTTTGTGTTATGGTTTTATTGCTGTTCCCGCTGAACTTTGCCAGAGCCAGGCCCTGGTTCTCTGACGTCAAAGCTGCTTAACTGCTGGGATTTTATTGCTCTAAATAACGATTTCTAATGATGTGAGCGGCCTGAGGAAAGAACCTGGATTGACTTAGCCTGGAAGAGCTCTCCTTTGAAAGGAGGCCCTGGAGCCTTACACCCCTTGCCCGACCAGCCCTCCACACCCTCCCTGTGGGGATGCGCCATGCAGGGCACAGAGCCTCTGCCCTGAAGCCGAGTCCCCAGCGTGAAACCAGGAGCGTGGACAGGAAGCCTACAGGGGCCTGCTGGCAGGACAAGCCAAGGCTCCTTTTTCCTCCCATTCGCTTGTTTTCCTCCAAGGCCACTTCCCCAAGTCACTGTCCTTGTCTTTCCTTGTGGTTAAGGGCTTAGGATACTGGCGACTTGACTGGGCAGCAGCAAAGGCAGACGTTGTTACTTGGCCACCCACTTAACACTACCCTGTCCCTCCGGTGTCATTTACTTGCCCTTCTGGAACGTTTGTGCCTAGAGAAAGTCTTGCCCAGAAATGTTCTCAGTGTCAAGGAGCCCCTCAGTGGATTTGCCAGGACGTGTCTGTGCCACCCGGATGATGCCCTCAATAGGAAGCTGGTCGAGCAGGCAGTGGCGGGTAATTGGAGCATCCTCTCGCTTCTGGAATCTTGGTGGGAGGTACGGATAATGTTGAGTTCAAGACAAAATAAGTGGCCAGGCGTGGTGGCTGAAACCTGTAATCCTGGTACTTTGGGAGGCCGAGGTGGGCAGATCATTTGAGGTCAGGAGTTCGCGACCAGCCTGGTTAACATGGTGAAACCCCGTCTCTGCTAAAAATGCAACAGTTAGCCAGGCATGGTGGTGCGCACCTGTCGTCTCAGCTACTTGGGAGGCCGAGGCAGGAGAATCGCTTGAATCCGGGAGGTAAGATTGCAGGGAGGCAAGGTTGCAGTGAGCCGAGATTGTGCCACTGCACTGGAGCCTGGCTGACAGAGCAAGACTCTGTCTCAAGAAAAATAAAAAATAAAAAATAATAAAAAAAAGGATTTTGTGGGAAACTTGTGTAATTTAAGATCAGTGTTTTAATTTGGGCCATTCTATGATTTCTTAATATTCTGTTCAGTCTGAACTACCCCATCCACACAAAAGCAGCTAAAAAGTCTCTGTCAACAATAACTTGGTGATTAGTGACTTCATGGTAATCCAATTGCTTCAAACCACTGTTAAGTGTTAATCCTGTGAGTCTCAGGGAGAAGGCTCTCGCTCTGGGGGTGCTTCCAGTCCTCACGTTCTGACCTAACTTGATTTGATCTTGAATCTGTTTATTTTAACCATTGTGGCTGCCAAGATTATTATATTTTAATATAATAATTTTAATATATATAACATAATAACAATTTTAATATAGAAATGATCTCATAAAGATGCATTTTTATGGCATTTAATGCTGTGCAATGGTTGACTGTTTCAGGAATACCGCAGAGAGTGTGTGTGTGTGTGTGTGTGTGTGTGTGTGTGTGAGGGTGTTTTTGTGTTTTAGACACAATGTGTATGTGTTAGGGTGGGTGTGTGTTTTGCACAGGTTATGTGTGTGTGTTTTAGACAGGGTGTGTATGAGATAGGATGTGTGTGTGTTAGGGTGTGTGTGTTTTAGATAGGGTGTGTGTGTTAGGGTGTGTGTGAGAGAGTGTGTTAGGATGTGTGTGTGTGTTTTAGACAGGATGTGTGTGTGTTTTACCCACTGTGTGTATGTGTTAGGATATGTGTGTGTTTTAGGGTGTGTGTGGTGGTTTTAGACAGGCTGTTGGTGTGTGTGTTAGGCTGTGTGTTTAGACGGTGTGTGTGTCGGGATATGTGTGTGTTTTAGAGTGTGTGTGTGTGTTAGGGTATGTATGTGTTAGGGTGTGTGTTTTAGACGGGTGTGTGTTGTGTGTGTGTGTATGCGTGTGTGTGTGTTAGACAGGGTGTGTTTGTGTTTTAGTCTGTGTGTTAAGGTATGGGTATTTAGACAGGATATGTGTGTGTTAAGGTGTGTGTGTATGTGTGTTTTAGACGGGTGTGTGTGTTATGGTCTGTGTGCGTGTGTGTGTGTTAGGGTGTATTTGTGTGTTTTAGGGTGTGGTGTATGTGTTAGGGTGTGTGTGTGTTTTAGACTGTATGTTAAAGTATGGGTGTGTGTTTTAGACAGGATGTGTGTGTTAAGGTGTGTGTGTATGTGTGTTTTAGACAGAGTGTGTGTGTTTTAGACAGGGTGTGTATGTGTGTGTGTTGGGTGAGTGCATGAGATGGATGTGTGTTTGAGACGGGGTGTGTGTGTGTGTGTGTGTGTGTTAGGGTGAGTGCATGTGTGTGAGACGGAGGTGTGTGTGTTTTAGACAGGAGTGTGTGTTTTTTAGACAGGGTTGAGAGTGTTGTGTTTTACACAGGGTCTGCTTTGGATATGTGTGTGTGTGTGTTAGGGTCTTGCTGTCGCCCAGGCTGGAGTGTGGTGGTATGCACTGCAGCCTCAGCTTCCTGGGCTTCAGCGATCCTCCTACCTCAGGCTCCCTAGTAGCTGGGATCACAGGTGCATGCCACCACACCCAGCTAACTTTTAAAATTTTTTGTAGAGACTGGGTCTCACCATGTTGTCCAGGCTGGTCTCCAACTCCTGGACTGAAGCAATCCTGCCCCCTTGGCCTCCCAAAGTGCTGGATTACAGGCATGAGCCATTGTACCCGGCCAGCAATACTACAAAGTTTGAAGAGGCAGAAAAGGAATTTTGAAGACCTGCAGTTAACCCAAGACATTGATTCTGAGCTTCTGGTCGCAGGTGGGTTGCAGATTCTGAGCGTGACCCTTGCTCAGAAACAGGGTGGCGGGAGGTAATGAGAAAGCCTGGGAGCTGAGAGTGGCTTTGCGGGAGGCCCAAGAGGGCTCCCAGGAGGAGGGGGTGTGCAGGCAGCAGGTGCAGCCAGCTGGCAGGAGTCCAGGGGAGCTCGGACACGGAGACAGGGCCTGAGAGCACGCCTGGTGCCAGCTGGAGAAGAGCGTCTTCATGGCCCCTGCAATGGGCAGCCCTGGGGGTTCTGGGTAGGAGGGAGTGAGATTGAGCCCTGAGAACATGGGAGAGTAGACCAGCCCTGCATCACCTGGAGGTTTTAGAGAAGGACAATGGAAATGCCTTGATGGTTCAGGCTGATGTTGGGGTGAGAAATGCTTTTGATCCTCATGTACCGCTTGCTTCCGCTTTCTAAAGGAAAGGTTTCAAAAATACTTGTGTACGTTTTCTGACGCACAGCACCGCCTGTCTGAATGTGCATCCTCCCAGCCACCCGGCACGGGGCGTCTGCAGCTCTCAGATTGTCACTAGCCTGGATTCTCCATGCCATCATTATCTGGGATCTTAATCAGTCAAGGTTTGTTCTGGAAATCATGTAGTCAAGGACTTATTTTTCAACCTACTTTTTTTTTTGATCCTCAAATTGTGTTTTGTCTTTTAAAAATCACGAGTACTCAGTCATTCTGAAGAGCTCAGAAAATTCACTGTCAATGGCGCATTGATGGTTTGTTTTGGCAATTCTCTGGAAATTCTTACACAGTTTGTGGAACATTTGCATGTGTGTCCCTTTTTTAAAGCCACTATTGTAGAAATGCAAATTTCTGAGTTCTGAGATGCTGAATGTTGGATGATTAATGATATTGAAATTTAAGAATGAACTCCCGGTATGTATTTGACATAGAAAACTCGGTGTGAGAATCATTAGAAACCATTGAGCACAGCTTGGCAGGGAACAGAAAGGCTGTGATTGAGGCACCCGGTGGTGGGGGCAGGTCGCACGTGGACAGGTGTGCAGGTGCGTGGCTGCCTCCGGGTGCCAGGCTGTGTGAGGCAGGAGCCACTGCCGTCAAAGGTCTGGCTCTCCTTGACCATAGGTGTTCAAAACTCATCATAATAACACATCAACCTTGATGACTTGCTTGCTCCAAGTCAGCCCCTCTGCGTGTTTAAGAGAACGCAATGAACAGCAGGTTTGTTCTGAGGTTTGCTTTGCTGCTACTTCATTTGTGCTTGCATATAGCCTGTGGCATGAGCTGGACACCTTATTTCTGTTTTGTAGATGAGGAAACCAGTGTTACTGCTATTGAGTGCTTAGGTAGGCTGAGGCTGGGCAGCACATCAGAGGCCGATCTGGCACCGCTAGAACTGGTCACCTGCCCTCAAGGAGCACGCGCCTCCCTGCGGCAGAACGCTGGGCGCCTGGGACCTGGGAGGCATTGAGCCTCTCTGCTTGTGTGAGCTCCCTGGCCAGGGCAGGCAGGGCAGCAGGTATCCTGGCCCAGTGTGGTTCATGCCGTGAGAGGGCTGGGCTGGGCATGGAAGCCCCCTGAGGGATGTGGAGGCCAAGGGAGGCTGTCCCCCAGAAAGTTGCTGAGGCTGAAACAGCCCTGCGAGGAGGGTTGGTGGGCCTCCTGCCGGTCCTGCCCTGCCGTCTGGGGCCCTGTCCTGTAACGCAGGCTTTGTATCACAGTTGGTTTCGACGAGCGTGGGTTTTGCCATCAGGGAACTTTATCTGTCTGTCCTCTGTCTTTTTGTGAACTTTCTCTGAGCTCTCTTTGCCAGTCCTTAGAATGTTGGGACTGAAGGAGTGACTGGGTGATTTGCATAACCAAGCCAACTCTGAGATTTGGGCTGAAGCTTTCATGTTGTGGTCACTTGGCATCCTTCCCTTTGTTTATTTCATGAGAACATGGCAAAAAATGGGCACTGTGGGGAAAATTATAATGAAAATTACAGTTAATTTTAAGAAATTAAAATTCAGACAAAAATCAACTGAGGCATATACCTAAACTTTTTTGAATTATATCTGACCTTGAGTTTTTAAACTGGTCTGCTTTCAGCCACCTAATCAATAAGACACTGGGAGTGCTGGCCCTGTAGGAGTGATACGCAGTGGTGGGGACGGAGGCCTTGGCGTGTTATTTTCATGTTTGCTTCTCTCTCCGTCCCCCTTTTTAGGAAAACAAATACAAATAGAAAAGACAAATTCTGCCTCTCAGGGAGCACAGCTGATCCGGAGACCGAAGCGCATAGGTCAGGCCTTTGGGAGTGCCCTGGAGAGCGTAGGCGGCTGTTTCCCTCCAAGATGATGCTGGGCCTGCGGGCTCTTGGTTGTCTGTGAGGGTCCTGAGCCCGGCGGGCTCTTGGTGGCTTTGTTCGCACTGGACCCCAGGCTCCCTCGTCTCCCTCAGCCCTCACTGTACTCTCCTCCATCTCTGCCCCCGTCCCCTTGCTGCCTTTCCTTCAGTGCTCCAACCCAGACTCAGGACCCAGTGTGGTTCTGTGCTGACATGCAGCTGTAGAGCTCCTGGGATTTTACCTTGAAACGCAGTATTCAAGATGACTATCATTTCCTAGCTTTCACCAAGACTCTGTACGTTCAAAAGGAGTAGTAAAACTTACTGTAGCGTATTTGTTTTTTACAAAATACATAAATGACGTAAATGTACTTATTTTTGTTCCATTTGAAATAGCATTTATAAAGAATGAGGTAAAGTTGGTCTGCGTGTCTTAATGTTCATTATTTAGTGATGGTCATTAACTGGGGGAGTTTTTTTTTCTGTATATAACTACATTCTCAAAGGTTCAAATTAACTCTTTGAGTTTGTATCCACTTGAGATGTCAGGGTTTGTTATTGTGAAGCCATTGTCTTCAGAGCTTTTCCCTAAAAGGAGTTTTGTGATTGGGGCCAGTTTTTAAAAAAATTTTTAATTTTAAATGCTTAGACCGTTTTCTTAGAAGATTGCATCCATAATCTGGTTGTTTAGGTGATGTCTGCATTCGTTCAGCCTGCTATCATAAAATACTTCATGGTGGATGATATGTAAATAACAGAATTTTCTTGCTCACAGTTCTAGGGGCTGGGAAGTCCAAGATCAAGGAGCTAGCGGACTTGGTGTCTGGTGAGGGCTGCTCTCTGCTTCATAGATGATACCTTCTTGCTGTGTCCTCACCTGTTGGAAGGGGTGAGGGGTCTCACTTGAACCTCTTTAATAAGAGCACTAATCCTATTCCTGAGAGTCCATAACTTAATCGCTCCCCAGAGGCCCCACCTCTTAATACTATCACATTGGGTATTAGATTTTAGTACATGAATTTTGGGGGGAACACCAACAGTCAGACCACAGCAGCTGCTAACTAAAGCCAAGAGAATACGTTTCGTTATAAGAGCTAATGGTTTTCTTTCAATTAGTTTGCATTCATAGCCAAGGATATTCCTTTTTAAATATCTATGAGTTAGCCTAGGAAATATGTAGAAATTGGATGTTGATTAGCACTGTGTTTCTCAGTGACTTGTTGTTTCAGTAGGGTTTGTGAAATGCTGTCAGAGTGTCAGGCAAGGCTGTGGAGTCTGTTCTGAGTACACTTAGGGTTTCCGTGTGTTGTCCTGAAGCCTTTCTCACCTCTTCACATCTAGGGTAAGGCCGTATTGATGGGAATTCCTTCCTCCCTATTAGGTAGTGTGATGCAGAATTCTTGATGCTCTTCGTTTTCACATGGACTGAATCCAAATCAGTTGGGGCTGATTCTTCCAGCCCTGTCTTCTCATCCTGGTCTGACACTGCACAACGCACACCGTCCTGCCGCAGGCTTGCCGAGGTGCTGCCTGGCCCTGTCTTTGCCGGAACACCTGCGGTCTCCACGTGGCTGTGCAGGAGCAAAGGCGGCCTTCGCCCCACATCTCTCTCTCATGTGCTTCCACAGCACTGCCTTGTTTTCGTGAAAGGATCGGGGAGGAAGGCAAGGTTAATTTTTTCTTTCTGATGTACTAGTGGATAAAAAGAGTTTTAGAACATTTGAAGAGGTCCTAGGGGAAACTGGAGACATGGAAAGCAGAGGTTTTCACTGGTAAACCAGAGAGATGAGGAGTTTTAGTTTTTGTAGTGCCTGATGCATTGTACATGTTGAACGCTGAGTCCTTGATGGTAACGGTGGCTCTGATGATGGTGGAGATGGGAGGTTAGGATCCTGTTAGAGATGTTTAGTGGGTGCTGCAGTGAGCCCAGTTTTCTGAGTGACAGGGACTAGGGTGTGACTGCTGAAGGGGGAGTCAGATCTTCAGTGCCCTTTATCTCTGGTGGGCTTCTCATCCTTGGTCTTGCAGCATCAGGACAGGGCCAGGGTGCCTGGCCTGGAGGGGTGGGCTTGGGCCAAGGACTGTCCTCACACTGTGGCCCTCAGCACGGGGAGGCCTGTGGCTTTGAGGCAGATGCTTCATTCAAGGCAGGTGGTTCTTTTCTGAATACAAACATACACGTGAGCATCCCCAAAGGCTGCTTTTGAGAGATGGTGTCTATCTCCACGTCCAGCCTGTTGTAACGGGACGATAAGGCGCAGAGGCCGTCTGACAGCTGGAAGGGTGCAGAGGCATCTCTAAGCAGCAGCGCCAGTGGAGGACCCAGCCTGGAAGTGCTGACACCCCGCCATGGTCCTCCTCTGTCCCACGCAACCCAGCCTTCAGGAGCTGCACCATCGTGCATTTGGGTGGCAGGCTGGAGCTCAGTGGGGCTGTCCCACTGGCGCCCCTCTGTAGCTTCTGAGAACAGTTGAATTGTGTCTCTGCTTTTACATCTGTCTGTGATTTGGTTCATTTTGTTCTTCTCCAGTCCTCAGTAAGATTTGGTAAAACGTAATTTCTTGATGGTTCAGAAGGGCAAGGGTGGGGCTACGTCCATGCTTGCACAGCCCAGTGTGAATAGCTAAGCTCACTGCTCTGTGACTGGCTTGCTACAGCCGAGGTTCAGGGAAGAGCTGGGGTGTCCTGGGGTGAGGGAGCAGCAGCACCAGCAGGACCCCATGCCCCAACCACTGTAGGGACCATCCTGTGCCGAATGTGTTAGAAACTAGGAGCGTATCTGGGGTGGGGACACATCCCATTCTTCTCGCTTTGTGGTCAGGCCCCAAGCCTCTTTTTGTTAGGACGTCTTGATGTCTCCCTACTCAGCTGCCAGCACTTCTGCTGAGGGAAGCAGTCACAAGGCCCGGTGGCCCTGGCCTGAGCGTGGATGTGGCTTTCTTGGTTCTTGGCTGCGGTTTCCTTGAACTCTCTGTGTCTGTAAGACCTGATGCATGAGAATCACATGTGGGAAGGGTGTTTCTTGTGTTTATCAGTGTTTCCGTTTCTTTGGAAGTTACATGGATGCTGTTATGAGTGGATTTGGTGGACTGATTTGCATGGGTGTGGCCTCAAGGATTGCATTTTCTAAGGAGATGGTGTTTTTAATGCCTTAGCCAGGAGATTGCAGGGTGCCCTGGGCCACGTGTGTGGTTCTCTGGGATGATTCTGCTCTGAAGCTCTGCTGAGGGATGTTATTTCAGACTTCAGGACTGTCTTCAAGAAAAAAAGAACAATGCAGGTCTCCGTTGAGTTGCTCACGTCACCCGAGAGAGCATGGCTTCAGTGCTCCTCACCCGTGTCCAGATCAGAGCATTTAGGCTTCACCTGGGGAGTGGGCAGGGGCAGGAGCTTGGAGGTCACTGCCCAGGGGTGGCTCTGTGCCCAGGGGTGACCCGGACTGGGCCCATTGCCTCCTGGGGCTAGGGTTGCTTCCTTTTATCAGGCCCTGTTTCTTTAGAAAGATACTTGGCTTTGGCTTTTGCCTTCTGGCGGCACCTGGCCCGGCAGCTGATGGAAATTGGCAGAGCAGAGGACTTCCCTGGGACATTGAGCAATGGGGTAGCCCTGTGTTTACAGGCAAAACCCAGACCCTCTTATGATGGAAGGGTAGGGCAGGGCAGCTGGCCTTCACGTGGACAGGAACAGCAGGTAGCCGATGTATCTGAGTTGGTATATTCATTCAGAGACATTGGTTAAAATTACTTGTCAGTATAACATCTTTACCATTGTTTTCTTCAAAGCCAGATTCTGTATTTTCTGCTTTTATGTAAACTAAATATATAGTTTTCTTAAATACAGATGACCTCTGCTTTCACAGTTCATTTGGATGCCTTTCAAGTCAGTTTTACACACATGCTTTCTGGAAACAAAACTCAGCCACTGGGGAACCGAACCTACGCTTTCGGTAGAACCTCAGCCTTGGGTGGGAGCCTGGAGGCCCTGGACCCTGTGTGACACCTGCTCCAGAATCTTCCACCAGTGGCTTTTGAAATGTGGTTAGTGGCTGAATCTCACTTCTGCCTTGGATGCTTATGGAATCTTCTGGATGGACTGAGCTCAGAATCTCATTGAATACTGTGGTCCTGTCAGTCTGAACTTTGTACATAAAAATCCATAGGAATCTCATGGCAGCTGCTGAGGATTTGGAAAACTCCCTTAGAAAAATAATAGGAATTTATTTTTTCCTCTTTTACATAGTGGATGTTTAAATTTTGAACATCAAATGGTAGTTTTGGATTTTAAAAGCTCAGCGTGAATAGACTTTGAGCTCAGATGCAGCTGTTTTTCTGTGTGTCAGTTTTATTAGATGTCATTTGATGTGTGCACCAAGGGGTTTGGACGAAGGTCAGTGTGAGAATCTCAGGGATAACTGGGCTGCTGCAGGGGTCAGACAAGGCCTCCTGTAATAGGGATTTTGGGGCACTGATGGAATGAAGGGGAGCGGGAGAAGAGGGTAACAAGTAGAGGCTGCCGTTGCCCCAGTTGTATTAGAGGGTGGTGAGAGAGGTGGTGGAGAGGAAGCTGCGCGGGCCTCCAGGAACGCACTGCACTGGCTTTGAGTCGTGAGAGAGGTGCCATGGGAGGTCTAGAAACCATGCATTTTGGGACTGAGATAAAACACGTCCAGCTGGTGGCATGGACCAAACCAGCCGGGAGTGGAGTTGTCTCTCTGTGCTTGTCTGGAGTACCTGCCTGTGCTCTCTGAGCAGCCTCTGCACCTGGCTGGTGGGCGGGGCTGAGCCTCACCTCCAAGGCTGCAGATTCTCTGGCTTTGGGTGTGCTGGGAGATGTCTTCTGCATGGCCTGGCTTTCCTGTGATTTCCAGACCAGGTCCACCTCTTTCTCCCCTTTTTCTGTGTCTTTCTACCCCCCAAGAGATAGCAGTGTACAAAAACAAGCCAGCATTTCTTGTTCTCTTGCTATTTGTAACCTGTCCCGAGCCTGGACTGGGTCCAGTCCGCCCATTTATTCTGCCAGGGCCCAGTCTGCAGATCTCAGCCGAAGCCGGTTGTCCTGCCTGGCCCACTCTGTTCCTGGAAAGCCTTGTCACGCACAGCAGGGGCCGCTTTGGGTGCATCCTGTCTCCCCCGTCGCCGTATGTTTGGGAGCAAAGTTGGCTCTGGGCAGATATGTGGATGTGCTGTTAATTTATCCTCATTTTTGGAAGCAAATTGGGAGCTCAGAGGAAAGGAAGAGCCACAAAATGTCAAACCCAGCAGTGGCCATCTGACTCGGTTGCTCATCGCTACAATACATGATTAAGATGGAAGTGTTTGATTTCCTCGCTTGCCAGATTTAGGCCTCATTTTGTTTACTCCCTTGAGTCCTGATTTCTTCCTGTTAGAGAGAGGAAGTTTGCAGCGATAACCAGCTTGCAGTGGGGTTTTCTGTGAATGGAGCTTGTATTGGTGAGATGGGTGGCGTGGGAGTCCCCTGCCAGTTAGTGGCTTATGTAGGGTGTAAGTTTCTCTCAAAGTGGACATTTTCCGCCTTCCTGGAGCCAAAGCGTTTATTTTGCCGGTGAGTACAGCTGAGTCTCACATGCACCTGACAGCAGCGTCTCCGAGCTTTGCCATTTCCTCCACTCCCTCCCTTGGAGCCGTTTGTGTGACAACCTGCTGTTCAGTAAAACCAGTTTAGTGGAGTGGGTGTGTGTTAATTCTAGTCCATGTGTTTAAAAATAAATTCATATGATGAGAGTGGCACTTTACCCCGTGGTCTTCCTCTCAGTAACCCATAGCTCCAGTCCAACCATGAGAGAAACATCAGACAAATTCCAGTGGACACGCATCCTACAATCTGCTCTTGCCAGGCCCATTTGATATGCCAAGGTCATCTTCTGAGAAACTGTCCACCAGAAGGAGTCTCGGGAAATGTGACACCTAAGTGTGATGTGGAATTCCTGGATGGGATCCTGGATGGATCCTGGAATAGAGTAAAAGACATTAGTGGGAAACTTCAGGAAATCCTAAACTCTAGAATTTTAGTTAATGACAGTAATGTCAGTATTGGTTCCCAATTGTGACTAACGTACCATAGTAAGGTAGGATGCTAATAATAGCGGGGACTGTGCGGGTGGTATCGGTAGGGTATATGGCAGCTCTCTCTACTGTCTACTCAAGTTTTAATACAATTTGTCAAGAATTTTGAGTTCACAAAATGAAGTACATTTATAGATACTCTCTTTTGCTTAATGTTTGCTCATGAATGGTTGTATACTGTAGTTACTTTAGCACCTAGCTTTTACAGTTTTTCCTTTGGGGATTCTTTTTTTATGGTTGTGCATGGATGTGTTAGATTAACTTAAGAAGTCATTGTTGGTGGACAGGGAGTTTGTTTTCAGCCTTTCCATTGTTGTTATTATAAACATATGGCCTTGAAGAGCGCCCATGTGTAAGTGGACTTTTTAACTGAAATATCATAGGCATCCAGGAAAGTGCAGGATTCATGACTGCTTAGCTTGATGAACTCTCCCAAAAGGAAGATGCCTGTAACTGCTACCCAGATCGTGAAATGGGACATCCCAGCACCCAGAAGCCCATATGCGTCCTCTCTCAGTTACTGTACCCTCACTCTCACACCCTCTAGATACCACTTCTCTAGCTTCTAACATGAGTTTCTCCTGGTTTTGAATATCATATAGATCATATAATACTTATTTTTATTGTCTGGATTATTTCACTTGACAATATGTTAGATTTATTGATACTGTGGCTTATAGTAGTAGTTTCTTCATTTAATGGATATGTAATATTTCATTGTATGAACATATCACAGATTACTTATTGGTTCAATTGCTGATGACATTTTGGTACTTTCCAGTTTGGAATTACGTATAATGCTACTGTAACATTCTTGTATATATCAGTTGGTTCATATGAGTATGCATTTCTTTTGATAAGGTGTATGTGTGCCAAACAATCTTCAAATTGATTGTACCAATTTACACTCTGACATATAGAATGTTGCTCTGTCCATGCCAATACATGGTATTATAATTCTTTTGCATTTTAACTATTATAGTTTCATTTGTATTTCCCAAATTCCTAAAAATGTTGAGTACCTTTTCATATGTGTATTGACCAACTAGAGGTCCTCTTTGGTAGATAAGTTTCTATTCATTTAAGAAATTGGTTTGTCTTTATTTTTCTTACTGAGTTGTAGGAGCTATTTCTATAGACTAGATATGAGTGAACTTTTTGTTGTTTGTTGCTATTTTCTGTCAGTCTGCGTGCAGCCTTTTCCCTTTCTTAATGGTGTTTTTGTTTTGTTTTGGCTGAACAGATGTTCTTAATTTTAATAGTACAATTTAATAGTTTTATCTATGCCTATTTGAAGATCATGAAGATGTTCTATATTATTTTTGAGAAACATCATTGTTCTATCACTCATTTAGATCTATGATCCACTGGGAATTTCTCTTTTTTTTAAAATATTGTGTGAGGTAGGGATTGAGAGTTACTTTTTCCATTTGGAAATTCAGTTGGCCTAAGGGTATTTATTTAAAAGAGTAATCCTTTCTTCTCTGCTATCCAATGCAACTTTGTCATAAGTCAAATAAATTATGTAAATGGATCTGTTTTTGTACTTTATTCTAGTTTATTGGTCTGTTTGCATATCTGTGTACCAATACATCACTGTCTTAACTAACTAATAGATTTACAGTTAACCTTAGTATCTAATAATGTGGGTCTTTCCACTTTTTAAAACTTTTCAAAGCTTGTCTTGGTTCTTTTTAGCTCTTTGCATTTCCATATCAATTTTAAAATCAGCTTTTCAATTTCAACAGAATACCTGCTGTGGTCTCAATTAGGATCCGTTGATTTGCATATGAAATCAGTTTATTAGGAGTCTTCTAATCTATGAATATGCTACATCTTTCTGTTTATTTTGAGCATCTATAATTTCTTTCATTCATATTTTGTAATTTTCAGTATAGAGGTCTTAGTTTTTTTGTTTATTTTTGTTTTTTTGTTTGTTTGTTTTGAGATGGAGTCTTGCTCTATTGCCCAGACTGGAGTGCAGTGGCACAATCTCAACTCACTGCAACCTCCACCTCCCAGACTCAAGCAGTTCTTCTGCCTCAGCCTCCTCAGTACCTGGGATTACAGGCACATGCCACGATGCCTGGCTAGTTTTTTCTATTTTTTGTAGAGATGGGGCTTCACCATGTTGATCAGGCTGGTCTTGAACTCCTGACCTCAAGCAGTGTGTCTGCCTCAGCCTCCCAAAGTGCTGGGATTACAGGCATGAGCCACTGTGCCTGGCCTAGAGGTCTTTTATTTCCTTTGTTAGATTTACTTCTAAGTTTTTGGTGAGTTGGGGGGTTATGCTGTTTTGTTTATAAAATTTTATTTTTGTAATGATGTTTAGAAGCACAATTAAATTTTGTATATTTTTCATGTCTCCAGATACCTTGCACAGTGTTTATTATTATACTAGTTATCTGTATATTCTTTTGGGTTTTTAATGCATATTGTCTATGGATGGTGAATGTGTCATTTCTTCTTTGCTAATTTTTAAACCTTTTATGTCTTTCTTGCTTTTTGCACTGCCTAGGACCTTCAATCAAATAGTAATAGTAGGTATCTGTCAATCATTGGTAATAGTAGGCATCTGTCAATCATTGGTAATAGTAGGTATCTGTGTCTTATTCCAATATCAAGAGAAAAGCTTTTGGTATTTCATCATTATATATAAAATTTGCTATAAGTTCTGTGTAGTCTATGAGGTTAATGCAGTTTACTTTTGTTCTTAGTTTGCTGAGTTTTTCTCATAAGCAGGTGTTAAAATATTTGATGGAGTCATGTGAAATTGCACATATTTGATCATTTTCAGTCTACAAAAATGGTATTTTCATTTGGTTCAACTTAATATATTATACTTTTTCTGTATCTGTTAATAATATGTTTTTTTTTTATTTTATTGTGATGAATTTTCTGATTGACTTGAATGTTAAGTCAACCTTACACTTCTGTAATAATTATTATAATGTTTTATTCTTTTTATATCTGTTGAATTTACATTGCTTATAGTCAGTTTAATGAGATTTACATGTGCTTTTTTTTTTAAATGCTTTGTCACATTTTAGTATTAAAGTTATACTAACCTCTTAAAACGTGAAGTTGCTTTCTTTTTCTATTCCTAGGATTGCCAATTTTTTTCTGTAGAGAATCAGTAAATACTTCATGCTTTGTGGACCACATATGGTCTCTATTGCATGTTTTTTTTCCCTCCTTCCTCCCTCCCTCCTTCCTTCCTTCCTTCCTTCCTTCCTTTTTTCTTTCTTTCACCACTTAATGTAAAATCCCATCTTATTTTTCAGGTTGTATAAAATCAAGCCACAGATTGTACTTGGCTCGTGGGCCGTAGTTTGCTGACTCCTGTTTGATTCTCTTGAAGAGTTTATGTAGGAAGGATGCTATTTCTTTCTTAAGTTGGGATGGATTTGCTTATGAACCTATCTTGGAGTTTTCTTTGTGGAAAGATTTGTAAATTATACCCACAACTCATATAGGACTATTTAGATTTTTAAGATTTTCTTGTGTCAGTGTTTTGGTGTTTAGTTTTTCTTAGAATTTTTTTACATTCCGTCTGCATCTTCAGATGTATTGAAATAAAGTTGTTGAAATACCTTCTCATTATCTTTGTAATGACTGTAGGATTTGCAGCGTCATCGTCTTTTAAATTCCTGATATTGTTTATTCTCTCATTTTTCCTTCATTGGATTTGCTAAGAGCTGATTTATTATATTAATAAAGAACCATGTTTGGTTTTCTTGAATTTTTAAAATTGAATTAAATAAATTTCTGCTCTTATTGCTATTATTTATTTTTGTTTTTGGGATTCAATTTGCTGGGGTTGTTGTTTTTACTGATTAAGGTAAATATTTAGCTCATTGATTTTTTTTTCAGACTTCTGTAATACATGTGCTTAAAACTATAAATTTCCACCTATGTATGGCTTTTGCTAGATTATGTGAGCTTTTTAATGTCATTTTAATTATAATTTGGTTTAGAATATAATCCCGTTTCTTTTTTTGACTCGTGTTAATTAGCAATATATTTCTTAATTACAATGCTTTATGGATTTGCTAGTATTTTGCTTTCATTTTGTTATTGATTTCTAGTTTAATTTCACTGTGGTCACTTATGTAATTTCAGCTTTTAGAAATTCTTTGAATTTTGCTTTATTGATTATATGGTCAATTTTGTCAACATTTTATGTATACTTGAAGATAAGAAATCAGCCATGGAGATTCGGTGGTTGTACATGTCCATTTAATCAAGTTAATCATTGTGCTCAGATCTCCTGTTATCTTTACTAATTTTATTGTCTGCTTTTCTCTCAGATAGTGGGAATGGAATATTAAAATCCCCTGATGTAATCTTGGATTGGCATTTTTTCTCTTTTTAGCTCTGTCAGGTTTAGCTTTTATTTATTTTGAAGCTATTTTAAGCCTAGGCAGATTTAGAATTTTATGCATTCTTGTTGGAATAACTGCCTTTTTGCTACTGTGAAATGTCCACCCTTCCTTCTTGTATCCCTTCTTACGCTCAAGTCTGACTGCAGATTCTGTGAGGACTGGTCGGGTCCGCGTTGCCCTTGCTCCTGGCACAGGGCCCTCCTCACCCCCATGCTCAGTCTGACATTCGTTTCCCAAGGTCCGAACCGTCTGGTGCTGCTCCGCTCCTCAGCCTCGAGAGGAAACACAGGCCGTGTGTACCCTCTTTCCACCTCCCTTCTCTCCCAGGCCTGGGCTCCTCGTGCATCCCCTTGTTTTAGATTGCATCCTGCCCTCCATGTTCCTGGCTGGTGGGTTAGTATGGGAGAACCTGGCCTGCTGTAGCCCAGAGTGGAAGCTGAGGTTTACTTGGCAGTCCCTGCATGGTGGGTCCAGTGCAGCCGTGGCGACGGGTCATTGCAGTTCGCTCACCTGGCCCCTGTGTGTGCTTCCTGAAGGTTTCCCCCGTAGAACTCACTATCTGGGCGGCTTTAGTTCATGAGTCCCAGGTTGCTTTCCAGGCTTGCATTCATCTTTATGTTGCAGTAAAATAACTGCTGGGCATATTTTAAAGTGGACTGAAATATATCTGCAGCCTTGAGCAGCTCTTATAGCACTTTTATTCAGATATTTTATGAGGTGATTTATGTCGCACCTTATAAATGCTCGAAAATCTCCCTGACCAGAAATGCAGTGGGCAGGACCACCCCACCCCTTCCTGCTTGTCTTCCCTCCCCCACCCGGCCTCCTTCTCATGGCTTTTACTGTTTTCCCCTCGAATATGAAGGAAGAATTCGTTCCGGATTTAGCTTGAGGAATCATGTGCAGGACGTTGCATTTCGTACCATCAGTGTCACGGTGGTGCTGGCCGCGCTTTGCTCCAATGACCCGTCAGCCCCGCGTGCCTCCTGGGCAGGCTGAGAGCTTCACTTAGCCGCTCTGGGTCTCACTCTGTCCTCTGGGCTGTATTCAGGGATATCTGCCTTCCTCCCCACCCCGCATTTCGGGCAGCCAAGGCCAGGCAGGTTGGGAATGCGCACGCTCAGGGCAGCAGGTCAGTATGTCAGGAGCGTGGCATGTGGGGCTGGGATGGCAGCACAGCCTGTCTTCTTCAGTGGCCTTTTCGGGATGGAGAAGGCTAAGGGCGAGATCTCTGTGCCACATTAAACCAAAGTGGTTGGGTTACAAATACCACGTTTAGTGTACGACATTTAAAAGTATATTTTATTCATTATAATTGCTCACTCAAAACATTTAAAGATAAATATACTTGTATTGACACATTGAATTACAGATAGCCTAGTAAGGAAGCCAGCGATTTTTCTTCCTGTAGAAGGCCAGGCTTCGTGACCAGGGTATCAGCATTATGGAGAAGCAGTTATTTTGTTTGTCAGAATCAGCATCCTCCTCCGAGATGAGAAAACAGAGTGTGAAGGTTGGCTGACCTGTGCCACTTCTGCCACGTGGCTGCCTTCAGCCACTGTGCCGGGTCACTGGCAGCCTGTTCAGTGCTGGTAGAGAAGAGCTTCTCGGAGCGGAAACCCAGACTAGTGTTTGGTGGGGCCGGAGTTCGGGTGTCCCTGGTGAGCCACACTCCTTCCTGTCGCCCTCTTGCAGTCCTCATTGCCAGGTTGCTGGCTGCAGTCCCCAGGGGCGCTCGCTTAGGCCTTTGGAACCAGGCAGGGTTAGCAGCTGCCACTCCCTCGTGGGGTCTCCTGCGAGGCTTCTCTTCCTTTGGCACAGGGTCCCCCTAGGGCCTGGTTGGACCTCCCCTTTCCCGTGCTCCTGTGGAAAGCTGGCAGTTGGGCCACTTGGCACCACGCCCAGTGTCCCTCTGGCTCTCCCATGGCTCTCCAGGCAGCTGCACCCGGCCTGCGTGCTGCCTTCAGCCATCAGCTCCTATGGCCGCTGATCCAGGCCCCTCTGTGTGACCGTGGCAGCCTCCCACTAGGCTTCTGCTCCCTTCTCTGAGAAATGGGGCTCCTAAGAGACTTCACCTTATAGGGTTGTCGTGAGAGTCAAGTGAGGCAGGCGTGGAGCCTGCGCCTGCTCCTACCCAGGGATGTCAGCTGCTGTCCTCTCCTGGGATCCAGAATGCTCTGTAGCCCAGGCCAGGCCCTGAGTGTCTGGCAAGGTTTAGTTTAGTCAGCCTTGTCAGACTCATGCCCTTTTTGATAAATATAAATAACCTGTGTCCTTCAGTGTTTGAAATTTCAGAATAACTTGGACATCAGATCACAAAACAAATGGAGCACGGGTGTCTGTGTGATGCCAGCTTCCCTCCCCCAGCCGACAGCACCTGGCAGTCTGGCAGCACCCCCGCTTGATGCTGCTGCCCAGGGCACAGGCGGAGCAGGAATGGGGGGGTGAGGAGGAGCAGTGCCCCGGTGGGAGGAGGGGTGCGCAGAAAGCTGGAAAGGAGCTGCTGGCCCCCCCTGGCCCCTGCCCTCCCAACCCAAGCCGCTGCTACAGAAGCTGCGCCTGTCTCGCTGAGATGACAGGGCAGAGTCAAACTTGAATGTTTTCCTTTTTTTTCTCTGTTGGTGCTGAGTGATTGTAAACCATAAAACTCAACTCCTGAGAAAGGAATTTACTAGCACATAACAGAGGGTTCCTGTCATTCCAATAGGAGGACCTGCCTTTGGGGTCTGCACAGCTGGTGGGGTCCCCATGGACCCCTTCGGAGTCCTTCTGGGAGTGGACTGGCCCAGGATTGGCTGGTGGGGAGGTAGCTGCACTGGGGGAGGGGGGGATGTAGGGTGTTGGCATTGCAGGACCTTCCATGCCGCCTGCCTCCATCTGGGGCCAGGAGTTGGCCCTGGGCTCTGCCTGTGGGTCCTGGGTGTGCTGCCGCTGCCTGGTGGCCTGGGCCTGGAGGAAGGAGCTCAGCTTACACTCCCAGCCTTTCAGGCAGGTTCGCAGCAGCCAAGTGGTTTCTTAAAAAGAATTCCTCCTCCCTTGATTAATTTCTGGCATGCGGCTTCGGGGAGCTCTTGCGTCAGTAAATCGTCATAAACCCCCAGTTGTCTGGATCAGACATAAACACCAAGCCCAGCTCCACCGCTCCTGACTCTCGGCCAGGGCTGGCCTGCCCTCTGAGCTCCGGGCTCGGCTGTGGAGATAAAGAGGGCCAGCGGGCGCCCGAGAGGTCAGGCATGTGGCTGCGCCTGACAAAGTCCTTTTCTCAGAGGTGCCGAGCCTGGCGGGTGGGATGTGCGCTGTGCTCGCTGGGGGAGGATGCTGGGCACAGATGTGATTTATTTCCTGAAATGTTTGGTGTTTCTTTTTCCTCCCCCGGCAGCTCCCCACTCTCATGGATAGGATGTTTTCCTCGCCGGGAGTGTTTGCCTCCTTCCAGTGGGCATGCTGTAGGGTTAAGAAAGATCCCTGTGTGTGAGGCTTGCACAGTGTTACATTCAGGTCTGGGAAACTCAGGGGCTGGACAGCCAGTACCTCCCTGTCCAGATCTCAAGGACAGAATGCCTTACAGAATGCTTCCTGTTGCCCGCAGCAAACCTCGTCGTCAGGCCTTTTCAGCAGCGTGTGAGATCCTCAGGAGGTCCCTGGACTGCATTCGTCCTGCCCTAGTTTTTGTAGAACATTTTTCATCTGGGGTACCCTTGAAGAGGCCAGAAGCCTGGGAGCTGGGCTCCCCACAGTCCTGGGTGACTGGGGAGCACACTTGGGCCAGCGCCAGGGCTCCTCCAGGGTGACTGGAAGAAAGAACTTGGGCCTCCAGTGTTTTCAGGACCGATTCAGGCATTTGCCAGGTATTGATTGAGCCCCTGCTGTAGGTAGATGGTGCAAACGTGTGGCTCTCAGGGTGTCATCCAGCTTACATTGCTCGGGGTGGGGACCAGCCACTGGCAGATGTAGAGGGATGTGCAGTGAGGGGCCTTGTGGATGGGGCCTGGCATGGGCCTGTGCAGGCATTCAGAAGAAATGGCAGCCACCCCAGGCCCCTGGATGGTGTGCATGTGGGGACAGCATGGGAAGGAAGACTGTCCAGAGACTCTCCGGGGGCCTCTGCTGGATGTTAGCTTGCAGGGAGCAGTGTAGGCCAGGAACCAGGCAAGGCTTGGCCATGCCCATGAACTTGGCCAGAGTGTCTCTAGGCTTGCTGTGGGTTTCCGAGGGCCTGCAGGGCACAGGCATGCTTTGGGGAGGGTGTCAGGCCCTGGTTCTGAGTCCCATCCTGTGAGCCAGGCAGTCTCTCTCGGAAAGCCCTGTGGGCAGAAGGGCAGTCCCAGGCCAAGTCTGGGCTGGCTGGCTGGGGGCTAGCATCTGATTTCGAGATTTCACTTTTGACTTGTTTTCTGCCTATGCACATAAACTGTGGTATGAACTAAATTTAAGGGAGTTTCATGAATGAAAAAATGTCCAGGCTGTCTAACTTTGTGTGTAAAATTGAGAAAAGACTTCCCCTATTGTAGCTGAGGGGTAGAACAACTGAGTTTCACTCCCTGGACACCTGGGCTCTGCAGAGCAGGTTCTGAGGGCAGGGGACCGGGCCCCAGTTTCTGAGCTGCATGGGGGTGCCCCATCCCCTGGGGAAGGGGAGGAATGTTCATCGGGCCCGGGCTTGCCTCATTCATGCCATTGGCTCAGCTGAACCCTGGGCCACTCCGTGGGAAAGGCACACCCTCCCTCACAGGTGGGTACAGCCAGGCTCCCAGGGCGAAGCCGGGTGCCCCAGGAAACCCAGCTGCCATGGAGCCGGGCGAGGCCGCTGCCTTCTGACCCCGGGCTCTTGCGGCTTCCTTAGGGCTCTGCTGTTCAGATTCTGAAACATTTGTTCAGTGAAGGCAGTTGGTGAATCATCCTAGTCAGGGTTTTTTTTTCCAGAAACAGGTGCACCGCCAGTGAGTGATGTGGTCTCGCTCAGGCTGTGCCTCTCGTGCCCGCGCGCATATCCTGGGAAGGTCACACCCCTGGGCCCGTTTTGCACTTCTCTTTAGCAGTATGACGGGTGACTTCTGTGTGCTTGGGGGCAGCATGTGAACTGCCCCACGGGCTCCTGCCAGCCTTCAGAGAGGCCTCAGGTGCAGTGGATGTGGGGGTCTCGGACCGGAGAAGAAGCCAGCTGCTGGCTCGCTGGGATGCCCATGGCCCCAGAACTCTCTAGCAAATCAGAGAGAGTTTAAAACATACTGCCATCTGTTGTTTTCTTTCAACTCCTTGCTTTGCCATTTATTATGCTTTGAAGATTATTTCATACCAGTTAATAAAGCAATCCCTGATTCCTTTAATAAATAATGTATTTCTTTTTAATTCTTGAAATAACACTTGGGTGTTGTTTCAGTCTGTCTACCAACATGTATATTAGTTTCTTTGTTCATCATGCTTTTTTATAGTGGTAAAATATACATAACATAAAATTTACAGTTCTAAGCATTTTTAAGCACACAGTTCAGTAACAGTAAATATTTTCCCATTGTTGGGCAACCATCACCACCATCCATTCCCAGAACTTTCTCATCTTCCCAAACAGAAACTCCATACCTAGTCAACAATCCCCTATTTCCCTCCCACTAGCTGCGGCACCCACCGTTCTGCTTTCTCCGCGAATCTGACTCCTCTAGGGCCCTGCTGCGAATGGAATTGTATCGTATTTGTCCTTTCTGTCCTTTTGTGTGTGGCTTCTTTCACTTGGCATCATGTGTCAGGATTCACTCGTGTTGTGGCATGGTCAGAATTGGGTTCCTGAAACTTTTAAGGATGAGTAATCCGTGGTGTGCCTACACCACATTTTGTTTATTCATCTCTTGATGGACCTTTGGACCGTCTTAACTTTTTGGCCGTTGTGACTAACGCTGCTGCGAACACATGTGTACACATGTCTCTCAGTCCCTGCTTTGACATCTTTTGGGAATATACCTTGGAGCAGAAGTGTTGAATCCTATGATAATTTTGTGTTTAATTTATTGTTACTATTTTTTTCCTTAAGATGGAGTCCCACCCTGTCGCCCAGGCTGGAGTACAGTGGTGCAATCTCAGCTCACTGCAACCTCTGCCCCCAGGGTTCAAGTGATTCTTGTGCTTTAGCCTCCCGAGTAGCTGGGACTACAGGTGCCCGCCACCACGTCCAGTTAATTTTTCTATTTTTAGTAGAGATGGGGTTTTGCCATGTTGACCAGGCTGGTCTCGAAATCCTGACCACAGGTGATCCACCTGCCTCGGCCTCCCAAAGTGCTGGGATTACAGGCGTGAGCCACTGTGCCCAGCCCTGTGTTTACGTTTTTAGAAACCACCAAAGTGTTTTCCACAATGCTGCACCATTTTATGTTCCCGCCCACCATGTGCAAGGGTTCCAATTTCTTCACATCCTCACCAATATTTTCTTATTTTCCGATTTTGAAATAATAGTCATCCTAGTGAGTGTGAATGGTATCTTATTGTGGTTTTGATTTGCATTTGCCTAATAATTAGTGATGTTGAACATCTTTTCATGTACTTACTGGCCGCTGGCATATTTTCTTTGGATAAATGTCTATTCACGTCTTTTGCCCATATTTGAATTGGGTTGTTTTTTGTTGTTGTGTTGTAGGGGTACTTCATATGTTATGGATATATAATTTGCAAATATCTCCTTCTATTCTGTAGGTTGTCATTTCATTCTCTTGACGGTGTCCTGTGGTGCACAGAAGTTTTTCATTTTGATGAAGTGCAGTTAATCTGTTTTTTGTTGCTTGGCCTTTGATGTCATATCTAAGAAGCCACTGCCAAATCCAAGGTCATGAAGATTTCCCCCTTGTGTTTTCTTCTATGAGTTTTATGGTTTTAGTTCTTATATTTAGATCATTGGTCTATTCTGCCTTAAAAGTTTTGCATATGGTATGAGGTAGGGATTCAATTTCATTCCTTTGCCTGTAGCGATTTGGTGGTTCAGCACCATTTGTTGAAGAGGATGTTGCTTGCCTTTAGCTGCTGTGAGAGAGCATGTGTCTTAGAGGAAAGATCTTGCTCATTTCTAAAGTTGTGCTTTGGAAGTGTCTGAGCTGCAGCTGTTGTTCCTTCCCAGGTCGGTGTAGATTCTGCTCTTCCTAAGCCAGGGTTAGGCCATATTCACAGTCTCTCGTTCACTGGCTCCCATCCCTCCTGCTGCGTCCCTACAGCAGCACCTCGCCCACGCCCCCTTCTGTTATGGCCTCCTCTCCAAAGGATGGTGAGCCTAAGAACAACTGACCAGGGTTTCCACAGGAGACAGAGAACAGGCTGTCTGCAGCATGGGTTCCCAGTTGTGCTGACTATGAGCTGTGGTGCCTCGTGAGTGGGGCTCTCCCGACCACCCTGTCACCACTTGCATCAGAGTCCCGCGTGGTATCTGCCCGGGGGTCCTGAGTGCGCTGGCTGCTGCACTGAAGCAGGTGGGCTGCTGAGCAGGAAGCCACAGCGTGACACGCAGGCACTTTGGCCTTGCTTGGCCCCTGGAGAGCAAACACATAATGACAATAGGCTTTACAGGGATTAGGACTGATTTATTTTATCTGAAGGAGTTTAAAAATTGCTATTATTCTCTTGCTTTTAGTTTTCACTCTCACCAGCCCTTCTGTCCAGATACTGTGTGTCGAGGGCCTCTGTCTCCATGTTGAGCTCACGTTGCTGAGTTGTGGCAGGATCGGTTTTCTTGTAGGACGGCTCAGGGCTGTGTTTCTTTCAGCTAATTGTGGCTACATTTTTGCCTTTGCATGTCCAATTTGGGTTTCAAATTCAGGATTATCTAAGTACTTTATGTTTGAAAATATTTTCCAGAGACCCCAAATGTCTCATTTATATGCAGTAACTAGTTTTTAATTTTTTCAGCTGCCTTCTAGTTTCACACCTTCAATTGTGCTAATCCTTTGCATTTTAAAGGTTGCACCAGCCTGTGTCAGTGTCTCATCAGTGCGTACCATAGCGCATGTGTCCCCATTCAGATGCACTTTCCGTGCCCTGGATTCTAGGGGGAGTGATAGAGGATATATTTCATTCTGAAATTTGCACTGTTTCTTTTTTAAGTTAAATATTTCAACAGCAATGGATGTTCTTGTCTTTTTTAAGAAAACATAAAAATGAATGTTTCTGTGGCACTTCTGCCTGGTCGAGTGGCGGTGTTTTTTCCCTGTGCAGGCCCCCAGGTGTGTGTGACCGGCTGCCCCAGGGCCCCGTGACAGGGGATGCTTTCTGACCTCTCACTGGCATCTTCCTCCACAAATCCAGGTTGGCCAGAGACATGAATTCAGCATTACCTCTCCCATGTCCATGCATGAAGAAGCACTTTCCAGGCACACACACCTAAGTCGTTGGCTGTGGGTTCTTGGAGGGCGTGGCCTGAGCTCCCAGATGCCTCCTCTCTCGCCTAGCACTGCACAGTGTCTTCCACACACAGGCTCGCCAAGCATCTACCCCACTTACTGCTTTGATTTTGTTGGATGAAAGCAGTTTATTAAATAAATGGGAAAATACTCCCCTTCCCCAGTTTCAAAATTTAAGATGTAATCTTATCTTTACTTAACATCCAACAATGCTGAAAGATGAAAGAAAGGAAAATGCCCTCTTTACCCCGCCAGGAGGCACACAATTCAGAGAAAGTCGTAGGTGACTTTTTGTAGATTCTCGAGCAGGAGCTCTCTTTCTTTTTCTCTCTTTCCCTCTCTGTCTCCCCATGTCCATACCCGTACCTATTACATACATGATAGAACAGCAATGGGATTTTTTTGTAGCTCCATAATATTTCAGTACTTAAAAATCCTCTATTATTAATGGGACTTAAAATTTTTGTATAGTAAGTGACACCTCAGTGAGCATTGTTGCACACGTGTCTTTATGTTTGGGACTGATTGTTCTTATCATTATTGTTTTGTTAGGATGAAGTCCCAGAAACAGAATTGTGGGGACAAGGGGCATGCATGAGTCACCCTCATCATCAAGAGTGAGCCGTTTGTGGCACGTGCACCCCCCCACTATGGCAAGATGCCTCCACACATTCTGCAGCAGTGTTGGGTTTTGTCTCAGTGACTGCAGTTCTTTCTGGGCTTCCTGAGAAGGAAGGGCCACAAGAGTCTGCCCAGGTGCTGGGGCAGGCATTGGTGACATCACTTATCGAAGCCAGGAGTGGGGCCCTGGGTGTGGGGCTGAGTGACAGACCCAGGTTACCCACAGTTGGGCAGGATGAAGAGTCTGAAGAGTGCTTTCCTTAGGCTGGTTCCAGTCCACACACCAGCACTCAGCCAGTCAAGACACCTCTTGTGAGCATCTCCTGCATGCAAGGCTGCTCTAAGCACTGGGGTCTGCTGGTGAGCCACACAGGAAAAGCCCCCACCCATTGCCACACCGGTGCCAGTGGGAAAGTCAAACAGTAGATGGGTAAATAAACAACTACATAATGGTAAATGTGGCTGGCAGTGATGGAGTCTGCTCTGCAGAGGCACTTTCCCAAGTGTTTTTACATATTTACAGCTGTAATCCTTATAACAGCCTAGGGATGGGTCCTGCTAACCTTACATCATCCGTATTTTACAGATGAGAAAACAGAGGCATTGAGAAAGGAAGTCACTGGCCCAAGGAGCTGTGCCAAGCAATTGACTCTTAACCAGTGAGCTCTGAAGTGTAAGGCTTTACTGCCCTAAACTTGTCATTGCAAGGCAGGAGAATAGGATCTGGAGACAGGGATCCTTCACTTGTCAGCATCTGATTGGTTGAAGGCTGAGCCTTCACTTCAGCCGCTGATTGGTTGTAGGCCAAGTCTTCATTCGCATAAGGTATAACTTCACTTTGGCCTCTGATTGGTCACAAGCCAAGTCTTCATTTACATAGGGTGTAACCAATAGGAAACCTCTAAAGAGTTCTTAAACCCCAGAAGATTTTGCAACTGGGGCTCCTGAGCCGCTTGCTGTAGTGCCTGCTGCTGCTCTGTGGAGTGTATTTTCGCTTAAACAAATGTGTGTTTTCATTGCTTCATTCTTTCATTGCTCTGTGTGTTTTGTCCAATTCTTTAACATGTCAAGTACCTGGACGACTCGCAGTGAAGACCCTCCCCCGTAACAACTGCATGTGCTGTCAGGGATAGAGGCTGCCCTGAGAATGATGAAGCCAGCATCTAGGGGAAGTCCTGGTGTGGGCAGAAGCTGTGATGTTCTGTGCTCTATGGCAAGGCTTTGGGGGGCTTTGACCGGGCCAGAGCAAGTAACTATAAAATGTCAGAACTTAGAAGAAAAGCGTCGCGTACTCTGACAAGAAGAAGCATGTCACTAAGAGGAAGTTGTCACTAAGAGGAAGAACTTCTGAGAACTCTGCAAAGGACCCAGTTAGGTAATTCTTGAAAGCAGCTGCTCCTTCAGGGATAATGTAATATTTTTCCAACATTTACACACATTCACCTTATTTAAGAATTGCCTCAAAACACAGAAAAATGCAAGCTAATCTTATGAAGCTCAGAGTATCTTGATTTTAGAATCTGTAAGAGACAGTAATAAACCAAACGTTCTAAGCATATTTTGTTTGTAAACATAGGTTTAAAACCCTAAATAGAATATTGAGGAAAAGAAAATAACAGTACATTATATAGTTATTCATTATCAAAGGTTTTATTACAGGACAGTTTGTTATACAAGGAAAGCGGTATAAATCATGTAAATATGAGAGAATGTTTTGAAAAATAAAGATAAAATATTTCAGTTTTCATAACTGATTTTAAAATACCTAAGTTGGAGAGAATATGTAGTTCTTACAAGTTGGGGACCATTTGAAAGCAAAAATGAATCTTTTTCATGGCTGGAAAACTCTAGAGGCCTTGTCTTAAAAGCTGTGTTCTGAGGTTGACCTGACGGTAGCACGTGTGTTCAGTATGGCTTGAGATATCAGCAGTTTCATTAAGATGGGAAGAACCAAAATAAGTTCACATAAAAAGACTCAAAAAGATTCAGAAAATTTTATAGATTATCAGGAGCCCACTAGAATCAGCGTATTTTGTATTTGCCAATAATTAATAGCTAGAAAAGTTTAACAGCAAAATAGTTTTGATTAAAATACATATTTTTACATAACAAAAGAGTCCTACGAATGTCCTTATTTCTGTGTTTGGCAAATTTAGATTTACCTATGTTGTTTGTCACAGGCTGGTGGAGTTCAGCGTTTCATTCTCTGTAATTCCTTCTAAATTTATTTTTTTTGTTTGATTTATCACTTTTTTCTTTTTTTTTTTTTTTTTTTGAGACGAAGTCTCGCTCTTGTTCCCCAGGCTGGAGTACAGTGGTGCTATCTCGGCTCACTGCAACCTCTGCCTCCCAGGTTCAAACAATTCTCCTGCCTCAGCCTCCTGAGTAGCTGGGATTACAGGCGCCTCCCACCACGCCCGGCTAATTTTTGTATTATAAGTAGAGACAGGGTTTCACCATGTTGGCCAGGCTGGTCTGGAACTTCTGACCTCAGGTAATCCGCCTGCCTTGGCCTCCCAAAGTGCTGGAATTCCAGGTGATTTATCACTTTCTCAGCTCCCTTAGTCATTTTCTTTTAATCCTCTGCACACGCATTTATTTTAAATTTTAATTATGAATCTCTAATTAAAGAATTAAACAATACATAGACCTTATCTGCATCATTTAAAGAAAAACAACAGCAGTGACCGTGTGCTCTGTGAGACAGAGACCATTACAAGGACATTTACATGTTTGCTTTTCATTGTGCTGTTTCCAAAAAAAGTTTTTTCATACATGCACATGTTCCTAAACAATACGATTTTAGTTTTGTGTTTCTGAACTTCATGTAATTAGAATTATACTATATGTTTTCTATTTCGTGGGTTCTTTTTCAGGCAGGACTGGCTTCGAGAACCATGTTTCTGCATGTAGCTCTAGGGAACTGGTGTTCATTAGTGTCTTGCATTCAGTTTTGTGAATTTTCACAACTTTGACTCATGTTCAGATGTGGCTGCTCCCAAACATGATGTCCTGGACATTCTTTTGTGTGTTTTCTGGCACATGCAGACTTGGGCCTTTGCCAGGTCCCTGCCCGGGAATGGGAGTGCCGGGTCACGGGTAAGTCACTTTAAATCTGTGTGGCCTGCAGCACGGCCACGCCGTCTTACACATAGTGCCAGTGTCCTCAGACTGACCAGGGCACCTTGCTACTCGGTTCTGGGAGGTGACCCTCACCTGACATGTACCTGACCACCAGCCTGCTGTGCCAGCCGTCAGTGTCTTCTGACATGGGGCACCCATTTTTCTGTTCGTTGTTGGTTTTGTTTTCTTAATCATTTGCAGAATTGATAGATCTGGCTGTGTGTGGCTTCCTTCCAGCAGCTAACGGGAGGCTGCGGCTGGCCGTGTGCTGCCTTCATTATCACAGCTTCCTATGGCCACTGCTCCTTAAACTTTCCTGTATGTGGATATTACTTGTTTGCTGTTTCTTGTTGAATATCAGATATTCTGTTTTTTTTTTTTGTTTTTTTTTTTTGCTTTAACTTTCCTTCTGGAAGTAACATCCTTTAGAAATTCCTGCAGAAGTTCCGTTGTTTGGTCGTATGAAAGTTGCCTCCTTTCCCCTTCGTTGTTGAATGATCCCTCACAGAAGACAGTGCTGAGGAGGCAGCTGCTCTTCCCCAGGGCTCTGAGGATGTGATTGGTTCACTCAGTTCCACTGTGGCTGTTCACTTCCTTGGTAGGAATCTGTTGTGTCTCTCTAGGTGTCTTGTGGTACTGGTGTTCCACATTTTTAGTAAGAGTTTTCACTTACCGCTGTTGATATTTTTTTGGACTTCCTCAATTTGAAGATTAGTGTCTTCCAGTAATAATGGGGGATTTTATTCCTTAACTTTTTTCTTTTTAACTTTTAATTTTGCTGTAATTTCAAACTTACAGAAAATCAGCAAAAAATAGTCCAAAGAATTACTGTTTGTTTATATGCATCCTTTGTTTTTGTCAGAATCATTTGAAAGTTAGTGGTAGATGTGATGCCTTGCCCCAACTGATCCAGGCCATGTTGCCTCAGATAAGCGTGGTCGCTCTTCAACTACATACAGTGAATAGAGTTGCAAAGTAACAGCGATCCGGCGTTGTTCTCTCATCTGTAGGCCTTATTTATGTTTTGCTGATGGTCTAATGATGTCTTGTTATCAACAGGAGATGACAGGCCCTGCAGAGCATTCAATTCTCATGTCCTCCCAAATCTCCTTTTCTCCGGGACAGTCTCCTCATCATCTTTATGTTTCATGACATTCACATTTTAGAAGCACAGGGGCGGCTGTTTTATAAAATGCTTCTCAGCTTGGGATTTCGGCAGTTTCCTTGTGATTGGATTCCAGCGATGCCACTGGACTTGGAGGCCGGCCACTGCAGTGATACTCAGTGATATTGATATTTCGTTGCTGCTGATGCTGCCTGGAACCTCTCAGTGAAGGTGGTGCTGGCCGGTGTTTCCACTGTGAAGTTACATTGTTTCCTGCCTAATTAGCAGGTATCTGGTAGGGAGATAATCTGGGACTGTGCAGACAGCCTGCTACTCCCTGAGCACCGACCCGCAAGTCTCAGCCTCTTCCAGGGTTCTTGCCTGAGTCTGTTATTGTCCTGGTGGCAGCTACTGGTCATCTAGTGCCACCATTCTTACTATGTTCAGTACGGGAAGCCCTCATTAACCTCAAGAGGTTCTTGGAAACGGTGACTTTTAAGTGAAATAATACAGAAGAAAACCAAGGTTTTTTTTTCTCAGCAGTGTTACAATCAAATGACTGTTGAAGGACTGGCATTGTTTGAGGACCCTCTGTTGCTGTCTTCAGGTTGCAGTTTCCAAGAACCTATGGACGACGTGAAATGTGGACTCACGTAGTTAACTTTCTACTGTAAAGAGCATGCCTTTCCTCCTGATTTATGTTTTTCCTTATTGTTTACTTACATTAGTTTGATCTTGTAGATTCCTAACTTATTAACTGGGTTATAACCTTTAATTATCAGTATCTGCTCTGCTGCCCAAACTGTTCCAGTTTGGCCAATGAGAGTCCCTTTATGCTGGCGTTTCTGGCAGGTCCCCCCGTTTTGGGGCCTTTCTTTACCCTCTTGGATACACAGAATGTCCTAATCTCTCCTGTACTTTCCCTGCCCTGGCCTGGAATCAGCTGTTTCTCAAGGCAGCCTGGTTCCTTTCTCGGGGAGTGCTATTTAGAAACCAGCTCTCGGCAGCCGGAGCTGTGAATAGATGTGTGTAGATCCGCCCCTGCACCCACACACACCGGCCCCACCCGCACACATGGCACTTCAGTTCCAGCCCAGCCTCACAAAGGCCATCGGCCGCCCTTCTCCTTTCACGTTTGTTACTCCCTCCTCTGATAACGAGACATGGAGCTCTCAGACTCCATAATGTACTTCCTTATTTGTTCAGTCTCAATCCCAGAATATTCAGAGATTATTAAACTGTGCCTCTGCGAAAAGGAAACCCCCAGCTAGAGTCCAGCAGTCACTGAAGGCGTATGGTCCAGATACCGGGTCTAAAAGCCACTTTGGCAAGTTCTCATGCACACCCCACCCTGCCCCAGCGTGGTTATGTTACTCCTTTGAAATGGGGTTTGGTTATTTGTTTCTGTTTGTATTTCATTTTAGAATTTTCCCCCCTCTTTGGACTTTTTGATTGTATTAATTTTCACTGTTTGATTATGTGAAACCCAATTGCAGTTTCAAAAGCCAGAACTCTATAGGAACCAGACCCAGAGAAGCGGGTCCCCTACTCCTGCTGTTCCCCTGTCCTTTCCACCCTGTCCCCACGAGCCACCCTTTCTTTCCTGGGTGGCCTTGTGTGCTTTAATTTTTCCCCTTTCTTGCACAGAAAGAATGTCCTATAGGGAACTCCTCTTCCCTAGCAGCATGTCCTGGAAACCACACCATGTCTGTCCACAGGCTCCTGCTCATTCTTGAGGACAACCACGTACACTCGGGAATTTGTCCAGCCATTCTCTTACATAGGGACAGTTGGTGTACTGTACAGGGCAGTGGTACGATCACGGCTCACTACAGCCTCCACCTCGTGGGTTCAAGCAGTTCTCCCGCCTCAGCCTCCCAAGTAGCTGGGACTATAGGCCCGTGCCACCATGCCTAGGTAATTTTTTATCTTTAATTTTTTGTAGAGATGGGGTCTTGCTGTGTTGCTCAGGCTGGTCTCAAACTCCTGGGCTCAAGTGATCTTCCCACCTTGGCCCCCCAAAGTGCTGGGATTTACAGGTGTGAGTCACTGGGCCTGCCATCTGAGTTGTATCTTCACAGTTGGCTTATGGAGTGATTTCTATCAGAAGATAGGCAGATATATCATGTTGTTAGCTTTTTTCTCAAAATTTCCTGTAGGAAACTTACATCAATTTGCATTTCCGCCAGTGGTGTCTGAGCGAGCCTGTTCGCACAGGGCTTTGGAGTGGAGTGTGTTACTTATTTGCTCATTTGGTACATGAAGGATATTTCGGTTTGTAGGAGCCTTTTTTCTGTCTTTGCCTTTGGTCACAGTCTGTGAGAGTTCTACTGATGTCAGGGATTTTGGCCTTTATCTTTCATGTGTGTTGCAAGTAACTGCTCGTGGTTGGCCCACTGTATTTTGACATTCTTTCTCATGCTGCTTTTGCCCGTAAAAGGTTTTTCCTCCATGTATCAACCTTACTGTTTTTTTTTTAAATTGCGTCTGGATTTTCAGTCCTGGTTAGAAAAAGCCTTCCTTGAATTCCAGAAGATGTCTTCTTCCCGTGCTTGTACGGTTTCGTTTTTCACATTTGCATCCCCGATTCGTGTGGAGTTTACCCTTGTGTGTGGCGTTAGGTTTGGATTCACTGTTAGCTTTTCCCAGCCGGTGGCCCAGTTGTCCCAGCACCATTTGTTAAAACATCCCCGTTTGTCCCAGTGGTTGAGACGGCACCTTTATCCTGCCCTGGAGTTTCGCCTGTACTTCGCCTGTTTCTGGACGTTCTCACTGTCACCTGGTCTGCCGGGTTGACGGTGCCGTCGTGCTCTCTGAAGTGTAGGGGCTTTGAGGCATGTTTTCGCGTGTGGTTGGGCATGCCGGGTTTCGTTTTGAATGTTTCTCTAGCGCTTGTGCATTGGCGTTGCCCGTCGCTGTCCCATCATCTCTCTTCTTTCTTTCTGGGACTCTGATTAGGTATGTAAACCAAAAGTATCTGAGACAGGTCTCGCTCAATTTTAAAAGTTTGTTTAGCCAAGCTTAAGGACGTGCCTGTGACAACAGCCTCAGGAGGTCCTGACAACATGTGCCCAAGGTGGTCGGGGAACAGCTTGGTTTTATACATTTTAGGGAGACAGGAGACATGAGACATCAATCAGTATGTGGAAGATGAACATTGGTCCAGCCCAGAAAGGCGGGACAACTCGAAGTGTGAGGCTTTCAGATTATAGGTAGATTTTAAAATGTTCTGATTGGCAGTTGGTTGAAAGAGTTATTATCAACACAAAGGAATGTCTGGATTATGATAAGGGGTTGTGGAGACCAAGGATTTACCATGCAGACGAAGCCTCCGGGCAGCAGGCGTCAGAGAGAATAGACTGAAATGTTTCTCATCAGACTTAAAAGAGTCTGTTCTATCAGCAGTTCCAAAAGGGAAGAGCATATCTGGCTCCCCCTCCCCGTCACAACCTGAACTAGGTTTTCAGGTCAACGTTGGAATGCCCTTGGCTGAGAGGAGGGGTCCATTCAGATGGTCGGGAGCTTAGAATTTTATTTTTGGTTTACAGATGTGTGTTAGCGTGTCTTCCTCTGTCCTTCCAGTCCCCTAAGCTCTCCTGCTTTTTATCTCTTTACCTTTATGTGCCGCATCCTGGGTTATTTCTTCAGTGCTGTTCTACTGTTCACTAATTCTCTCTTCAGCTCTATCTATTAATACTTGATTAGTTAACTCACTCATTTAGTTTTAAATTTTAATGATGACAGCTTTGTTTCTTCAAGTTCCATTTGGATCATTCAGATCCATGTGACACTTCTGATAGTTATTAATAATAACAGCTGAGACATCTGTCTCCTTTCTTCCTTACCCTTGTTCCAGGGAGAGTGTGGGCTTTTCTAATGCCTCTTTGGCAGATGGGAAGCTGAGGCACAGGGAGGTTGAGGAAGCCACCAGGGTTGTACAGTCACTAAGTGACAGGACCTGGTGGCCACTAGCTCCAGCCTGACCCTGGATGACCTCTCTTGTTTCGTCAAGTGTCCTTCACATGTGTTTTGGGTCAGCACCTGATTCTCCTACGATTGAGGTCTTTCCGGGACTTACTCATGGTCCTTGATTGTGACTTTATGTCCGTCCTTCTTGTGGATGTTATTTTGAGGTTCATAGCGCGTTTCGCTAGAGAAGGTTTCTGCCGGTTTCTGCCTGGTGCTGGGAGGTGCTGCCTGGGACATGCCTGTGTTTGCAGGTGCCCGGGTTGCTCGTCAGGCCTCATGGGTTGTCTGAATTCTCCCCAAACCGAGGGGTCTTTGATGATGAGTTTTGAGGGGCGTCCTCTCTCGATTTGACCCCGTCTAGCCAACGTCAAGCCCAGGCCCAGACATGTCCCTTGCAGGCCTGTCTTCTGGCTTCCCCTGCCAAGGGAGCTACAGCCGCTCCCCACACACACTCACAGGGACAGTGCAGGGGGTAAGTGGCAGTGCAGGTGGCTGTCCCCAGGACAGGCCCTGGGCTCCAGGCTGCCTTCCGTGTTCGATTCGCCCTGCCTTGAATTCCTGTCTTTGGAGTATATTCCTCACTCTTCAGCCAACTCAGCCCTGAGTATAATTAGACGTCTCTAAAAGTGCGTGTGCCATATTGCCAGGCGTGAAGGCTTTTCTGAATCTTCCTTTCTGTCACCAGTGCTGTACATTGGCTTTCTTTTGAGGCCGTTATTTTCATAAGAAACTTTCTGTGTCCGTAACTTCCAGCAAAGAATCTGGGATATCTGGGGGTCCGGAAGTGCTAAGGGCCCGACCGGCTGTGTTTGCGAAGTGGCGTGGAAAACTGGGATGATTCCTGTCATCCTAACCTCTCGTGAGGTTAGGAAGAGTCCAGCCTTCGATATCAGTGCTCAGTGGGATGGCCAGCCCCCGATTGGAGGAGCAGGCTTGTGGGCAGCGTGGGGATACTTGGTTCTAATCCAGATCTTCACACTCTTTGGGGAGGAGGCTGTTTCCAGCAAGTGAGCATCCCTTGGGTTTCTCCTCAAAGCCCCTTCTAAAATTAGTCCCTGGCTGCTGCAGGGACATTTACATCAGCGCATTTTCTCAAGTACTTTTGTTGCTTTCCATTAAGAGCATGTTTAAAAATATGAAATGAATTCAGGCAGAAGCCAGTCTGTGCCGCTGAGAACATCTGTGTGCTGGTGAGAGGCAGAGACTGGGCAGTGGATAACAGGCCGCAGCTTCCTCCTTTGCCACCTCGGAACGCCCCCAGGGAGGCACGGGACAGAGCCCAAGCCTGAGTGAAGCTCCCTGGCTGGGGGCACACCCTGCGCCAGGCTGGCCACCTTGACTCCTTGCTCTGCAGGCTGCACCCCACACCTCATCTGCCTCCTGTCGGCAGCCAGTGAGAGGAGCGTGGGGCCTGACGTGTTGCCTGCCTCCTGGCTGGCCTTCCCCACAGTGCCGAGCTGGGGCGGTCTTCAGACGCTCCGGGTCTCCCTCTGCAGATGAAGACACTGGGGGAAGGTGGCCTGTCCACAGTCAGTAGGCTCCCCTCTCCGAGTACCAGGCTAGTCTGCTGGTGCCATGGCAGCTGGGCCACCACCACATTCTGCCCTCAGAGCTGTGGCGCCGTCGAAGGGCATGCCTCGGGGGACCCACAGGAAGACCAACTTCATACCCATGGGACACACTGTCAGAAATGCCACGGACCTTGTTGTGGAGGCAGTTTTCCGTTTTTATGAAGGCAGGCGTGGACGTTTTCATTTCGCTGGACGCACAGAGGAAAGGTGACGACTTCTCTGTAGCCCAGCAGCCCGTTCTTAGTGTTTGCTTTAGAATGGAGGACAGCAAGGGACATTTTCCTCATGAACTTCACCATCTGGCTTTGGCCTTCTTTCCAACAGTTGAGGAATTAAGGTCCTAACATGGAGCTATGTG
This sequence comes from Colobus angolensis palliatus, assembly GCF_000951035.1. Classification (NCBI taxonomy): domain Eukaryota; kingdom Metazoa; phylum Chordata; class Mammalia; order Primates; family Cercopithecidae; genus Colobus; species Colobus angolensis. The sequence goes on from NW_012122043.1 coordinate 2,813,391, forward strand.
CGTGCGTGTCCTGCGTGTGGGCTCCTGGGCCACCGTGGATGGCGGTGCTGGCGGCACCACTGCCATGCAGTTGAGGGTGGGCAGCAGGCCTCTTGGCAGCGGTTCGTGCCCTTCTCATCTTCCCTGTCAGGCGCTAGGAGCCCTGGCACCAAGGCTGTGGTGATGGTACCGGGGGTCTCTCAGTTGGGAGGCGCAGCATTTCCTCTGCAGCACAGGTGGCTGGCTGGCCTGGTGTCATGCCCTGCCCCCCCGGGGCAGGTTGCGGTGTGGTAGGTGGCACCTTGGTGTCCAGTGCTTTGTGATGGTGACAGTGATGTCAGCGCCGAGGTTCCTCAAGTCTAAACTGAGATGATCTGGTGTGATTTTTCTTGGCTTTCAATTTTTGGGTAAGGCTTTTAGTGGGCATTCTTCTCTGTCTCCGTTTCCTCATGTTAGTCTAGGGCTCCAGGGAACCGCAGAGCCCGTGCTCTGGGAGGAACCTTTAGAGGAACCCTTTCTGAGCTCTTCCTTTCACAGGGGAGCGCTCAGAGCCACCCCGTGGGCTGCCCAAGGCCTCGTAGGTCAAGGACCCTGCTGGCTCCGGTCCACACTTCTCCCTGCCGTGTCCCCGTGAGGAGGCGCCGCCCCATCACTATTCCATGGTCATTGTAACACCTGCCATTGAAAAGCATGGGAGCTTCATGTCAGAATGTAGTTTAACATGTATTGTAACGTTTGCTTAGAACAGAAACTTGAAGTTCTGTAAGAAACGGAGTTCCCCGTGTGTGATTTTGGAGGGGCTGAGCTGTCGTTTCCTGTCATGGATCACAGTGTCCCCCTCCCTCTCACCTATGAAATAATGACAGTGGCCTCCATTCCTACAAAGTCCTTAGTCGCGGGTGCTGTTTTATATCGTAAATCTGTCATCTTCAACTGGATGGTGTAATGCTCGGATTCTGCATTTCCCGGATGCTCGGAAAGAAGTGCCAGGAGTTATGTGTTCTGCGGATCAGGACCGCTGGCGCCGGCTGAGGACACTTCATCCACTGTTTGCACGGCACTTGACAAATGCTACCCAGCCTAACGGTCCGGTCGGGTGTCTCTGGGCTTGGTGCCTGCTTGTGCCACAACATATCTCAATGCCAGGCAAGACCAGTGCCGGTGACACAGCAGGGGACATGTGGGGTTCAGGCTGCTGAGAGCTCAGAAGGGGCCAGGCCGTCCCCCTGGCTCTAAGGCTGCAAGGCTCCGCCCTGGGGCTGCAGAGCGGGCACCTCACTCTGCGGGGTTGTAAAGTGGAGCTGATGCTGCTTGACCCTGCAAAAGCTCACAGGCCTTTAAGGTGCCTGGTAACGCTGGAATGAAACCACAGGTAGCCAAGAAGACCTGCCTATCAGACTGTGACCGCGCAGATCTCAGCAGAATGGTTAAAAGGCACTCTTTGCATGCGGTTTTGGAATTGTGGTGCTGCTCTGGCTTAATATTAGGGCTCAAGCAGGTTAACATCAGGGTTCTTTTTCTTAAATGGCCAGTGGCTGTGGTGGTGTCAGTCGTGGCTAACCTGGCACAGGGCAGCAGAAATCCAGGTGTCAGGCCAGTGAGAAGGTTGAAGCCTCTCACCGGCGCGTCTGTTTTGGAGGGAAGTGTTGGACATTGCGTGAGGCCCCTCTGCACTCAGCGACGCTGCCCTGTGCTCCCGGGCCCAGTTGTGGGTCTGCTTGGTTGGCATCAGGGTCCTGTTCCTGTCTGTGTTTTGGGGCCTATGTTTGCTTATCATATTTGCATCATTGCCTTTACTCCCCAGGGGGGAAAGGAGGGAGGTCCTGAAGCCATTCAGCCCTGCCAACCTGGGGCCGCCCTTGTGCCTGTGCTGTGCTCTTTCTGCTGGGCAGTCCTGCCCTATGCAGTCTCATGGAGGTAGGGCTCATGGGAGGGGCCTTCCCTCGGCCCCAGCCATCCTCCCGGAACATCACACTGTCTCACAGACACACTGTGACCATTTTCTGTTGAACCTACTCTGTGAAACATTCTCTATCCTTGGTTCAGGGGAGAGAGCGAAATCCAGAATCCGCTAAACACCAATGCTGTCACTCAGACTTGGTGTGTCTGCTGTCTGCGGAGCCCTGGACCAGGCTTGAGGGATACCTGGGGCTTCCACCCACATCCGGGGCAAACCTGAGCCCCAAGTCACTGAGATGTCGGTTTTTCTACTGATCACCTTGGCTGTGGCCATTCTGTGTGCTAATAAGAAGTATTGTGTTCTCACCGGCACTTGGGCAGAACGGTTCACCCCAAGGCTGAGTGACTGCCGTGGACCATTCCCCCAGCAGGGCATCCTGGGGTTTGGTGGTTTGATTCTGAGCACCTTCACGCGCACAGCCCCTTAGTGGGTTCCCTAACTGGACGGCTGACCCTGCTGTGGAATCTGACTTTTTCTGGACTGAAGAGGATGGGCTGCTCTGGAGAAACTCCTTGGGCCTTGTGCCTGATGCTGGTTTGGGCTGCCCTGGCCACCCTGTCTCCATGCCCCGTGGGACCAGGTGGCAGCATGGGAGGGGGCAGCTTCCAGAACACACTTCTGCTAGAGGCTCCTGGCCTCCGTGCTGGCATGGCCACATCCATGGCCTGAGTGTGCGATTGGAATGTTTTATCAACACCAGTCCTCACAGCTTCCCCAGATGAGCAAAGGAGAAGGGGATGGTGTGTGGGGGGATTGCCTCCCTTGAGGCCCCCCAGCTCCCAGGATGCTTGCTGGCGCAGCTCTCCCCGCGGTGGGGGCCGTATGACTGGACCTCCATCTTCTCCCTGGGCCCCACACTGGCCCTTGCTGGCAGGAGCTCCTGCCCGTCTATAAGGCCAAAGCCTCCTTCCAGGTGCAGAAGTAAATGCAGGCCAGAGATAAATTGTGCTTCCCTCTAACTTGGATGTGGAGTGACAGGAAGGAAGCAGGAGTGGAGCTGAGTGTTAGTGAGAGGTGGCTGAGAAGGCGGGGTCCTGCTTCTTGCTTCCTCGGGCATTTGCTGTAAGTGCTGGGTTTCAGCCTGGAATGATGCAGCCTCTGCACTAAATTTGGTTTGGTGAACGTTCACGGCCCTGAATATAAACAGTGTTCTGGGCGTTCTTTGCGACTCTTGAGCCGAAACACTGTGGTGATCTCTCGTATCATCTGCTTGTTATGTAATGTGACAACATGGATATGAAATAGAAACCAGATGTCAGGGTGGAGCGGCTGAATTCCTCCTCAGCGAGCACCACCGGGAGAGCAGGACTTGGGTTTCTCCTGAGCTACGGCGCCGAACGCCCTCAGAAAAACGCCTTTGGAGCGGTTTCTGGGATTAAGCGAAAGTCTAGGCTGAAGGTAAAGTACCAAGTCAGTACGATTAACTCTTTTTTAAGAAACTTGTAAGGGATTTTCTGTGCTGTTATGTAACTGCTCAGTGTCTTCCAGTGAGCTGGCGGCTTGTTATCAAGAATCCACTTAGAATGTTTGAACTCAGCCTCTGGGGGAGCTGGGAGCATTGTGCCACCTCCAGGTGCCTGCAGCGCGCTTCCGAGGGCTTGGGTGTAGAGGAAAGGGAAATCACCTTTCGCCTGCGACAGCCTTGCCCTTGGGTCCAGAAGCAATGAGGACTCGGAATGTGAGTGCCCTGCTACCGGTACAGGCCCCGGGGGAGTGAAGGCGCTGGCGGACGGCAGTCTTGGCACTTTGCGTTAGCAGATTCAGAGTTTCTGCAGCGGCTGAACCCCTGCACTGGGCTGGAAGTGGGGACACCCGGAGGCCTGTTAACCACACTGTGCCTAGATTACACCATGAACATAGATCTTTGTGCTTTTGAAATACAGAAAACAAGCTCACCTAGATGCGAAGTGTAGTTCTGGAAGCAGTATCTGGCTGTGGATGGAGGTTATGTATTCCACCAACAATATCTTCATTATTGTTATTTTCTTTTGGTAGCTGATCTTTCGGAGAGATCTGCAGATTCCTCACTTTGCTAAGACCCTCTGGAAACAGGGAGCTAAGTAACGTCTCACTCCCGAGTTGATTATAGCCTCATGGAAGTGTGGAATTCTTGTTAGGAAAGACTGTTGCTGACTGCCAGGCAGGTTATCCTCTTGTCCTGTGTCACTAGGGGGCCAGCTTGATCAGGGAGAAGGTGAGCGTGGCTCCCTCGCATCCCCAAGGCAGTGGACTCCCCCCAGTCTCTAGCTCTCTTGTCCCTAAGCTGACAGCTCATGGCCATAGAGGGCTTCCTGCATGCTGACCACCCCCATCTCACAGATGAGGACGCTGGGACCCAGGGAGGGTGAGTGATGAGGTGCAGGAAGGACGAGTGACAAGGCCCAGGGAGGGCGTGTGATGGGCCCGGCTCTCACCGTTGGGGGCGGAATGGGCCCGGCTCTCACCGTTGGGGGCGGGATGGATCCCGGCTCTCACCGTTGGGGGTGGGATGGGCCCGGCTCTCACCGTTGGGGGTGGGACGGACCATCCTTGGCTCCTTGCGGCTCGTTGCTTTGCAGCAGCTCGTTGCTGTGTGGCCACTCACTTTGGGGGGAGGGGGACACTTTGCTGGGTGTTGCTGCTGGGCCTTGTGTTCCGTTTTCAGGTGGGGATCAGGAATTCCGAGATAGTGGCTAAGTGTGATGTGGCTCGGGGTGTGTGGAGATGTGTGTGACAGTCCCCAAATCCACAGTGGCTGTGGGGTGGCATTTCAGTCTGGTAGAAATGCCTCTGGAAAGAAAGCATGAAACACTCCAACATCCTCATTGCGTTTTGCTTGTTCTAAAAGAGAACGTGAAGAAAATCATCCCAGCAGCGTTTGCTTAGACCGAGTGCGGTCATGAGAACATTGTCTGAGTGAGGACGGCTTCTCTCACATGCGTTTTCTTGAGCAGGAGTTGTCGTTTGGCTATTTGGAAAACCATGTTTAGGGTCCCTAGTGAGTCTGCGAGGTCCAGGAGGCAGGGACACCCACTTTTTCTAGGCGAGAGGATGGAGCTGCAGAGACAGGCCTTAGTGACCACTGGGCCCTCGTATCTCTGGCAGGTCCCTGATTGGCGGTGGGAGGGGAGTTCCCTTTTGTAGCCACTTGGTCCTTTGACGACTTGGGGTACCCACCCTTCAAACCTCTCTCTCCTGGGGCCCAGTGGCCGCCTCTGGGCATCACGGGGAGCCACTCTTGTGTCGGGGTCTCCAGCTCCTCAGTGCTCTGCTTCTAAACAGAACATCCTCTTGTTTCTAAAAGTAGCCCATGGTCCCCTGAGGGTCCTGGGCACAGCCCCCACTCATCTGAGGATGACCACTGGGGCATGGACCCTACCCCAGGCCCTGGGCTTTGTGCCCAGGGCTCTCTTCTCCTTCCTTGTCAGGGTTTCTAGACCCTTCGTGGTCACCCAGGGTGGAAGGCAGGCACAGAGCTGGAGGGTGTGGCCTGAGATGGGCCATCCGGATGACTCGGGCCTCCAGGTTCACCAGAGTACTGAAGTCCAGAGGGCGAGTGTGGGAAGGATGGCATCACCCACCCTGCCGGTGGCCCCTGTGGTCCTGCGGCTCCTGCTGCTTCTGGGTCACCCTGGGCCCAGGATGCAGGGCCCCCTTGGGGAGGTGCACACTGGAGGCTCACGCCCTCCTTGGACACTCCTGCATGCCCCTGTGCATCCCTGCATCTCCTCCCAGAAGGTTCTCTCCATCTTCTCTGGCTCCCTGGGGGTGTGTGGGAAACCAGGCCAGGGTCTCCTGGTTGTCGACTGGGGTGGGGTCCTGTCTTCGCCCCTTCACATTCACCCCCTACCCCTTATCACCATGGAAAACCCTGTGGGCCCTGGGCCCTGGCTGCTCTGCCATCACCTGGGCAGGGTGGGGGCACATAGGGGGCATGTGGGGCGCCTGTCGTAGCCCCTGTGTTTGACCTTGTTTAGGTGAAGAGCGCCCTTTCCAGCGTACATTTTTGCATCATGGCTGGGAAAGGTACGAAGCGAGTGTGTCGGGGCCTGGATGATTTGATGGCTCTATGGGCCGAGCATGGACACACGATAGCTTGGCCCCGGGTCAGGTATCAGTCAGTCCTTGCTGGCACCTGGGCAGGGACACATCCGTGGATGTGTGAAACGTATGGGAAATGATAGGAAAATAAGTGGAAGTCAGATCTATTCAGGAAAATGACTTCCCAGGGAAGAGCTGGGGTCCCTCCAAACCCAGAACCTTCGGTTTCTAGAAGCAAGGCAGACCGAGGTCGGCAGCATTCTTTGAGACCTTGAGTGATGAAGTAGTTAGTTAGGTACAGTGTTTCTCATGTAAAGCCAGGCAGTCTAGGGCACTAGGAATCATTTTAGTGTTGGGGAGACACAGACATTGCACTTGCCCACGGCACTGCATTCATCTGAAATGCTGGTGGGTACACAGCCCTTTATTGCTGTTCCTGTGCGGTCTCCTTGAACACTGTCAGATTAAGGGCCCGTGTGGGCAGCAGCAGCCTCGTTCCCAGTCGTATTTAGGGAATGGGGTCAGAGAGTACTTGCTAAAGCTTCCTGTGTGCACATGGAATTGTGTGTGCATGTGTGTTAAATAAATGTATTTCAACTTGAAAGACAAGTTTCATGGCCATGAGTCTAGGGATGGCTAGAAATTTAGTCACTAAATGAAACTAAGCCACACCATCACAAATAATGTGAACGTGATTGGAAAACAAACTCAGTTCTTACTCATTTTACCTACAAGTCTGGAAACTTCTAGAACTTATTTCAGCATTAAAAGAAATATCTATCTATCTATCTATATATATATTTTAATATACAAATATACAAAAATAAGGAAAAGTTTGAAAGCCTCTTGCCCCTCTGTCCCAGACCTGACAGAGTGGCTTCCACAAAGAAAGGGGCAGAAGCCGGGGCCGTCAGTGCCTGCAGGACGTTGTTGGCCTCACAGATGACCCATCAGACTCCCCAGTAATGAAGCCGCAGACCCACAGCGAGCCACTCACACCAGGCTCAGCCAAGCTGACGGGCCAGAGGAGTAAGGAATGTTCCCTACCATTGTCCAGAAAATGTAACGAGGGTGAAGGTGTGCCAAGCAGACTCCCCGTGTCAGCCCCGAGGCGCCTGCCATCGCTTTCAGAAACCTGACTACCAACCTAGATCAAAACTGACTGCTTGGTCATGGCCATGCAGTTAGAAAACACAGCAGCAATCCTCAGATGAGTGTGACAGTATTCATGTTACTCAAGCTGCTTTATCATCTGCATTTGAAGGAATGTGGTGAGCCTCCTGTGTGTGCCCACGTGGCAGTGGGCACCTCTGCCCCCCGCAAAGGCTAAGAACACAGAGCCTGCAGTACAGGCCCTGCCTCCTGACATGCCCCAGGCCGGCTGGAAGAAAGTGTGGGACTGTCCTGTTGACGTGGGGAGGGGACGGCTGGACGGTGACGCTCACTGTGTGTTCTCTGCTGGGCCGTGTGGCTCCCTACAGAGACTCTGGGTGCCCAGTATTCACCGTCTCCTATGGGTGTGTACATATATTATATATACACGGATTTACTAACTTCAGAAAGCCCCCAAAGAGGCCTTGTTTCTGCTTGACAGCATCCACAGCGTATCATTCCTAAGCCCCATTGAGGAGATTCAGAAGCAACCAGTTACCCCTGGAGCCTGCACGCTGGGCACAAGGGTCACAGCTTCATTGACAGCTCCTGACCCCAGGAGCCGAGGGCCGGACATGGTAGGGCCTGGCAAAGGGGCACTGCCTTGTGTGTGAGGTTTTTTCGCCAGTCAGTTCCTTTTAAAAGCAGCATATCTTTTGAAGAACAAGAAGTTTACGCAGGCATAAACAACTTACTTTGCGCATGGAGCTTTTAGGACGTTTCATGTCTGTTACGTTATAGCCTCTGTCCTCATGGGGGCTCCGAGTTCAGCAGCGCCTGAGCTGTTAATCTGCTTTTTCAAATTATTAATAATGAGAGTAACACCACGCCACCACCTGGTATCATTTCATGCTTTCTGTGTGCCTGGTGTTTACACGGCTTATCTCATTTAATCCTCCCAGCATGGAATAAAAACACTTGCAACAGGTACTGCTCCTGTGTGGGCTCCCACCCCAAGCTCACACTGACGGGGGCCTTCCTAGCTCTGGGCTTCGTGACTATCCTGCTTTTATCCCCATTTATAGGTGAGGAAGCTGACTCAGAGAGGTGAAGCAGCTGGCGCTGGGCCCGCACCCAGGGGTCTGATGCAGAGCTGGTCCCACCTGCTTTATAAGCTGTGGCTCAGAGGGCGCTCCGGGGGCTCGAGAGGACCTGGCGGTCTGAGATGAAGACTGGTGAGGCCTGGGAGGCAGGCGCTTGAGGCAGGAAGTGGGACCTTGGGGCCGAGTGTTCCCAGGGCCATGGGGCAGGCCTGTGGGGTCTGGTGGGTGTCTGGGGTCCCCGAGAAGCCCTTGTCACGGGGCTTCACGAGAGCACAGGCGAGCGCCGCGCCCTGCAGTTGAGCGCAGGGGATGCAGCTGTTGCAGCCGCTTTTGAAGAGTGAGGGTTGAGGCCTGCAGTTGCTGCCCGATGTTGTTGACAAGTGAGCAGTTTTTACAGAAAACACGGACAGCGTCAGGGCTGACTTGAATTTTTTACTTGAGGCAACAGCTCAACCAGTTGGTTTCTGCATTTGTGAGTTAAAAAAAAAAAAAAGGAAAAACAAAAAAAGAAAGCTGACAATGTAACACTGATGAGAGGATTTTTAAGGGAGAGCAAGCCACAGGCTGTCCTGAGAAAGGAGCAGGGAGACAGAGGAAATGCGCCGCTGCGTCTTGTTCGTGGGGTGCTTGTGACGCTCTCACAGGATGCCCTGCGGACCACGCCTTGGGTGCTCGGTGGCAACTGCGGAAGGGTGAGGTGTGTTCCCCTTCACACCAGACGGCGGGTCTTGATGGCGGAGGAACCAGGCATCAGAGGAGGACAAGTCAATCTGGGCGCGTCGATAAAAAGGAAGAGAAACTTATCTCACATTGTCAAGCTGCTGGGGCTTCCAGGGACCTTGTCCTCTAGGCCTGTCCCTGTGCCCTCCTGTCCCCAGGCCTGAGAAGCCAGGTGTGGGGTGGGAGCAGGCCAGGGCCAGGTGCTTCGTGCCCTGAGGCTCGAGTCAGGCTCTGTGGCCACAGGGGCCCGCCCTGAACTCTGAGCTGGTCTCCTGTTCAGTACGCAGAGGTGATGACCTCTCCCACCCGGGGGCATTTGAGGACTCCTGAGGGGCAGCGGTGATGTCCAGCCCAGCATGCAGAGTGCCCAGGCAGTGCCCACCGCTTTCCTCTCCCTGCCAAGGTGTTCTGGGCCTGAGCCCGCATGGCCCCTTGCTTGGGGCTGTCACCGCAATGCCATTCCTCGCACGCCCCGCAAGTCCCTTCTATGGGTGAGAGCTTGACTCGAGAGACTATTCTGGGGAGGAGTAAGATGACCTGCCCTTCTCAAGAGTGAGCAGTTCTTAGATGACTACCTTGAGCAGCGATGGTGCTTCCTGCAGGGGTGCGCCCATGAAACGCTCTGCCCGAAGCACATTGCTGCCTTGCTCAGGCCCAGGGAGAGTGGACGGTGCTATGCTCTTGGGCTGGGTCCTGGCTCAAGGGTTGGGGGCTGGAGCACATCCACCAGAAAGTCACTGGTGGCTGGGCTGCTTCCGCTGTGTTGCTGGAAGAGGGGCAGTGCCTGCTGTGGTGTTTGCAGTGCTTGGTCATGGCCCCACGTGGATTCTCCTTCCTGGTGGAGGCTGTTCCGTCCCCAGGTTTTCAGCTAACCTGTCTGAGTTTTGATGAAGAGAGCAAGGGGTTTTGCTCATCTGGATTCCTGTGGAAGGGCCTCCTCTCTCTGCTCCTATTTTCTGGCTTGGCAACTCTAGTGCTAGTTCTGCAATATTTGAATTTGAGTAGCCAGAAGAATTTGCTGCCAGGGTGGCCTTGCCCTTGACTTTGAAATGAACTCACCCGAGACTTCAGCTTGATGCCTCCTTTGGCTGATGCTGGGTTCTGGGCTTTGGCCGCCGCCTGCCTGTCCGTCACAAAGGACCATGTTCTCCAATCAGGATGGAGTTCTAAGCGTTTCACAATAAAGCCTGCAGGAGTTAGGTTTTCTGTTCTTGACAGCCTGAGAATGATACTAAGAATGTTTTCTGATTGATTTGGTGAGCTGTCTGTTTATAACGTCATTAGAGATTATTTTCCATGACTAGAAATTATTCTTGATCTCACAGTAAAGGACTCTGAAGCCCCCATCCTCTGCCTGTTTTTTTTTTTTGTTATTGTTGTTTGTTTTTATTGTTGTTGTTGTTGTTTAAAAAAAGACTTGTAGCATCAGTCTTAGGCGTAATCTCCTTGGCAGTAGTGATGGGCAAGGCATCTGATGGAGAAACAAAGCGTGGTGAGGTTTTTACCATTCAGGAATCATACCACAGTAGCATTGTAGTATTTCATCACAGTTTACTCTTTACTTTTTTTCATAAAGAAACAAATAGACCTACGGTGACTCACCTGTAATCCCAGCACTTTGGGAGGCTGAGGCAGGAGGATTGCTTGAGGCCAGAAGTTTGAGACCAATCTGGACAACATAGGGACACCTTTTCTCTACAAAAAAAATTAAAAACATTAGCTGGGCATGGGAGTATGCATCTGTAGTCCCAGCTGTTCAGGAGGCTGAGGTGGGAGGATCCTTTGAGCTGGGAGGTTGAGGCTGCAGTGAGCCATGTCATGCTGCTGCACTCCAGCCTGGGTGACAGAGGGAGAACCTGTTTCAAGAGAGGAAAAAAAAAAACACCAGCAGAATTTAGAAATGTGGGCCAGTATGGGAGCCTCACCTGGCATCACTGGCCTCAGGCTGCTGCTCTCACCCTGGAGCTGTTACTTTGAGAGCAGATCGAGGGCTCAGCAGGCAGGAGGAATGTTCATGGCAGCGGCAGTCCTCGTGCTGCACATGCACACCACGGCCCCACCATCGCCCCTCATCATGGCTGGGATGGGAGACAGACTTTAGAAGCAGAGCCTGGGCAGAGGGAGATACCCCCTTCCAGAAGGGGCCTCCTGCTGCTGAGTAAGGGGGTGGCGCCCGGCCGGCTCAATGAAGGGCATGAGGAGTGCTGGCTGTGCTTGGCCTGAAGGGGTTCCTGCAGGCAGGCCTTGCTCCCCAATGGGGCTGAGGGACCCAGCTGAGCAGCAGCAGCAGGAGGAATGGGCAGTGCTCTTGGAGCCCAGAGGAGGGGGCAGGGCTTGTCCTTCTGGACGGGCAGCCACAGGAAAAGAGAAGCCCAGAGCCAAGGGTCCTTGCCCCAGGGAAGGGTCCCACATGGACCCCGCAGACGCTTCTCTCTGCAACCCTTCCTGACACAGCGTGGACATGATGGACGGAATGAGGAAAATGAGCTTCTTCTTTCCCTTCTCTCTCACTTCTCGCTCCCATCACGCAGCATGCAATTATGGAAGAGGATAAAGAAGGAAAGAGCAGTTGGAAAAATTCCGTAAGAACTGGAGAGGGGAGGATCGGGTGTTTTTACAGCTCCTGGGGTTCTCCGGGGAACGAAGGTGTGCTGTGTCCACTTCTGGGTCTTCACTCCTGTTCTGCAGGAAAGCCCAGCCTGGCTTCGTCCACATGGATGGAGCAGAGTCAGGTTCAGCTGGGATTTTTTTTTTCCTGCTCATTTGGAAAAAGAGGAAAAGACACTGGGATACAAAGGGGGCTTTATAAAGAAGAGGTCTCCTTGGTCCTCCTGTCCAGGACTTTCTGCGATGGTGGAAATGGTCCATAGCGGCAATGCCTGTCGGGGCAGCCACTGGTCATGCCTGGCTGTTGAGCTCATCAGTGGCCACATCAACACGTGGATGGTGTGACCGAGGAACTGGATTTCAAATTAAATTAAATTAAATTTCAATGTAAGTAACCACAAGTGACCAGTAGCCTACACCGCACTCTCAGGAAGGCTCTAGACGGAGGGTTTGAGGATCATCCTTTATCAGTGATTTGAATGGATGAGGCTTAATCTGTTTGAATTTCCCAGTTGGGGTAAAAAGAGGGAATGCTTGTACTGGAATGGGAGTAGGTTCACAGCACATGGCCTGAGCCAGCTTCAGTGTGTTGCTGAATTTATGCTCCTTCCCAGGGTTGTTGGGGAGATCGCAAGAGAAGTTCTGTGTTAGAGAGAGGGATGCGCTGACTGTGCTGGGGGAGTTCACTTAGTCGCAAGGAGCAGAAATTCCCTCGGTGGCATGGATTAAAAGGCACTTATGGACAGAATTCAGGAGAAATTCCTGGAGCGCTGCAGGGAGTCCTCTGATGGGACCTCTCTTCCTTCTCCCCTCTCCCCTGCCTCCCAAGCCCCAGGACTCCCCATCTTCCATCTGCTTGGTCCCCAGCTGCATCCCCACAGGCTCTCCGCTCTGTTGCTGGTTTGACTTGTCTGGTGTGTGCCTCCCCTGTGACATGCTGGGAGCAGAGTGGAGCAGCTGTGCCAGTCCCTGGGCCGCAGCTGGGCTGTGCTAGGTCCAGGGTCTATGAGAGCTGCTGGGAGGCCACCAGTGCAGGTGGGTGGGACCTTGCTTCGTGATTCTACCCATGATGCTTCTCACTCAAGGAATTTCCTTTTGTTTCCATGCATACTATTGAAAATCACTTAGCCAGTAAGCAAATGTTGGCCCTTAGCCTATTAAACATTAATACAAATAAGCACGTGCTGCTGCCCTCCCATTGTGCAGCTGTGATAAACACCACTTGCCCTGCCTCGTGTGCCTGTCTCTTCTGGTGTCGGCACCCCAGTGCCATGGTTGTGCGAAGGGATCAGAACATCTGCTTGAGATTAGACCATGTCAGCATTTTATTGGGGTTAGGGACCTCCATCCTGGTCATTGCACCACGTTCTGTCCCTCTACTGAAATATCTCTACTTGGTAGTCACCTTTCTGCATTTAAAACAAAACGAATAAACCTGTTGTATAGGATGAACCAGTAATGAGGCATTTTCACTCTGACGTTGGCAGTGGATGTGTTGACGCTGAAAGGATATTCATGGTGGCAGGCTGTCCCCAGTTCCAGGTTTTGGATATTTGGAATAAGGTAGGCTATGACGGGCCGGGCGTGGTGGCTCACGCCTGGAATCCCAGCACTTTGGGAGGCTGAGGCAGGCAGATCATGAGGTCAGGAGATCAAGACCATCCTGGCTAACACGGTGAAAGCCCATCTCTACTAAAAATACAAAAAATTAGCTGGGCACGGTGGCGGGCGCCTGTAGTCCCAGATACTCAGGAGGCTGAGGCAGGAGAATGGCGTGAACCCGGGAGGTGGAGCTTGCAGTGAGCCAAGATCGCACCACTGCACTCCAGTCTGGGTGACAGAGCGAGACTCCGTCTCAAAAAAAAAAAAAAGGGTACTCTGTGGCGATGAAGGGATGCTTCCAGACTCAGTACATTTTGGAGGAAATGGTGTTCATCATATGACACAGTTAAGTCTCTTGAGAGATAATTAAATGAAAATCATTCTAAATGTTTGATTAAATGCCTTTCTAACCTAGCCCCTGTAGGTGGAGTGTCATGATTTCCACGTTGTTGGGTCCTGGATAATGATTTAGCCATAGTCCCACGGCTCTGTGAAGAGCAGCCGGCTGTTCCTATCGCTGCTGATCCTGTGTGCGTTGTGCACCAGATGTGGGTGGAGTGAGGCTGCGGGGAGGGGTACCTGCCTCCCCAGTGGCTCTGACAACTAAACGAGGAGGCCCCTGTAGAGTGCGCAGCGTTCACCTGGTGATGGTGTGATTGTAACAGCTGGGGTTGCTGGGACCCTAGAGGATCCACGGTGTGCATGCACTTGAACTTCAGGATTCCTTATTTCCCTCTCAGGTGCAAGAGGTCTGGCGATTCTGGATCCCTACACGTGTGTCAGGTTCTGGAAACATCTTCTCTCATCTCCCCGTGATGCCCAGGGGCTCCCCCAGCCTCTAGAAGCTACTGCTTGTCCAGGGCGCCAGCAGGACAAGCTGTTGTCAAGCCTGGATTTGATCCTAGGTCTGGTTGCTTCCGGAATGCCCAGACGGGCCTCTGCTGTTCCCTGAGCTTGCTGTCAGCAAATGTTTGGTGACGAGAATTATTTGATTTGGAATTTCTTGTTTATGTTTTTGTCCGTTAATTTTTTATCATGTGAAATGCGTTTTATTTTAGCAAACCTAAAGACCCATGACACACAGGTATCTCTTCCATATTGTGCTAATTCCTGCCTCTTTTTGGTGTCTTCTCATCTCAGCATCAGTAGTGGTGGCCGTGTGGGGGTAGAGGCACTTAGCAGCAGTGGCACCGGGAATCATGATTTGACTTGAGGGATCTGTGGAAGAGGCACACGTTGCTGCTTGAATTCCAAGAACGCTATTTACCTTTTCGTTTTGAAAGTTCACTTTCAAGGCCTCAGTTTTCTCAAAAGTTCTAAAGTGATAAACACAGTTTTTCTAAGATTTGTTTTTGCGTTTGTGGCCTTTGATGTGGCGCAGCCCTGTGTCAGGTGGGGCTGAGCCCAGAGGGTGCTGAGGGGATGGGGCTCATGGTGGCAGCGTGGCGTGATCCCGAGACCGGACATTGGCGCTGTGATGGGCGCTGCCAGTGGGGCCTGGCATCCCCAGGCCTCGTTAGCCAGCAGTGACCCCAGGTGATGCATAGGCATTCTCCCGCCCTGCTTCAGCTTCCCTCCGTTAAGGAAACCGCAGCACAGCGTGGCTCCACAGCCGCTCGGGGCCGGGCAGCCAGGGAGCTGCAGAGTCTGAACTTGACCTGTGCACCCCCATCTCAACCCTGTGCTGTCACACCAGTGTCTGAGTTGAATGGCAGTGCAAAGCTCTGGGTCCCATCTTCTAGTGGGGAGCTTTGTGGCTTGCCCACAGGTTGGCGGCACGGAGCGCTGCTCTCTGGGGCAGCGTCGGACCCTTTCTGGAGTGGTGTCTGCTTTGGAGGCCCTGGTCGGTGTCTGGCGGAGCTGTAGGCCTGCCTTGTCCTCTGGCCGAGGTTTGAGGGAGCACTGGCTGCTTGTGGGAAGGTTGGGGGCTCGGGCGCCTTCGTGATTGCCTTGTCCTCAGTCCCCACTTCTGTCAGAACTTATGCAGAGCAGCACGTGGGGTCTAGAGGCTTCTGGGGCGCCACCCATGCCCCTGACCCGAGGATACGCAGGCCAGCCCTTGTAGGAAGCGGCGTAAGACTTAATTCCTTTTTTTTTTTTTGAAACATAAAAACAAACAGAAATGAGAGTTTTATTTGTTCCCTGCAGCCCTGCGAACATCTTTTGGAGCCAGCTAGAGAACTGATCATTTCTTTGGTGGGGACAATCAAATAGTGAAGGTTGAGGGAAAGTAGGGCAGATGCCTCCAGGATTGTCCATTTGTGACAGACCTGCTGAGTGAGTCTGATCATTAATCATTAATCCACACTTTCTAAATTTATCTGCCCCGAAGAATCTCCCGGGCAGAGGTGGAAGTCCTGGTTCCCATGCCCCCGTGACCTGACTGAAGCACAGCCCCGGGGCCTGGCAGTGGACGCGCACCCCGTTTCATTCCTGTCCGGAGACACGTGTAAGCAGTGCTGCCTCAGTTTGTTGTTGAGTGACTTATTTTCAAGGAAAAAGAGCCAGAAATGATTAGATAAATGCAAAGTCCTAAAAAAGAAAACAGTGCTGTTTCTCTTAAATGCCAGCCAGCACCGTGACCCTGATCTGCCGAGGCCTTGCAAGGTAGTTGAGGCCGCAGGAAATGTCATGGGGTGACCTTTAGAGTTAGAGTGTCAGCACTCAGCTGGCTGCCTGCATCTGAAAAAGGAGACATTGTAGCCAGTGAAATGGGGAAAAAACCAGAAAACCAGCTGGGCCAGGGCGCTGCAGGACTGGCTATGACCACCCTGTGCCACTGTCTGCAGAGTCCCTGGTCCAGGCGGGTATTGGCCTCCTTCTGGGCAGAGCGCTGGTGTCCAAGCCCAGGGCGCACATACGGCCGAGCACGTCCTCTGTGCGCGTGCCTGTGTGCATACCTGCATATGTGCGTGTGTGCATACCTGCATATGTGCATGTGCGTGTGCTTTGAGACTGGTGGCTTTCTGACTGAACAAGCAGAGCGGTCAAGGACATGGCTCCAGGTCAGCCCACACAGGCTCTAGTTTGGTGCCACCCTTTTCTTGCTGGATTAACCTTGGACCGTCCCTGAGCCTCTCTGTGCCTCAGTGTCCTCGTGTGTAAAACGGGGGTGACAGCATCCTCAGCTCTGTCCTGCTTCTGTGAAGATGAACAGTCCCTCTGTAGATACGCGCATTGCCTGGTAGCTCTGACTACTGGCTCTTCCTTCAGCGCCCTGTAAGAAGCTGTTGCAAGTGAAGTGTGAGTTGGTGACAGAGCAGTGAAGAGGCTGAGGAAGGTAGTGAAGGGCTCTGGGGCACTTGTGATGTGGTTTGGAGAGACAGCTGCCCTAGAACTCACACAGGTGGCCCGCTTCTCTGGTCTGTTTGTGCAGAAGTCATTGGTAGTGATTTTGGTGGTGGTGGTGGTTTTGGTGAGGATGTCCATTTAAGAAATAAAATGAAGCTGAACGGGAATGTAAACGAGACACAAAACAGAATGAAGAGCCTTCCAGAGGCTGAGCATGAAAGGAAACAGCAAATTACAAAGTGAGAATGCCAAGAGCTTTCTCCTTTAACAAACCAGGGTGCATTGTTCTCCTTTCTAATGATCAGGGAGGTCCTGTTTGCTCTGGGAAGTTTCAGAAAGGACAGAGGCATATGAAGGGGAGAATCTCTCTGACTCCTCCTAGTCCTGTCACCGTGGGTTCGACTGTGAACATTTTCATGCGTTTCCTTCAGGCTCCCGTCTTGTCTCGTTCTCGTTGATTTGTATGTCACTAGCTTTTGGATGAATAACAATCTGCTCTTTTGCTTTTCACCCTTGACAGTTTACTATAGTCATCTTTTCACATTATTAAAAAACCCTTCGCAGCTGTTCCCTAGCAGTAAAAGTCTTATCAGACGGGCGTTGTCCTGAAGCCGTTGGACAGAGTCTTTCCTGGGCCTCCCCGGCCTCCACACACCCGCCCCCTGAGTCAGAGCAGAGGCCTGGCTTCTGTGGCCCTTTGTCCTGTCCTGAGAGCACACAGTCCTGACCTGGGTGACGCTCACGTGACCTGAGGGAGGACTGGCATGGCCCCATTTTACAGATAAAGAAGCTGAGACACTGAGCTCCTGGCCTGGGTGGGCTATGCTGCCTCCGAGGCCTCTGAGGCAGGCCCACCTGCTCCCCTTCCTTCCAGCTCCCTCTTCTGGCACCAGCTCTGCTTGCTGTCCTGAGCCTCAGCTGTGAGGAATTCTGGGGTGCCCACAAATACCTCTCTGTGTGCCCCAGCTGTTCCCACTGCTGTTGTCCCTTCCCAGAAAGAGAGAGCCCCCCACCCCCCACTCTGTCAGAAGCCTGGGACCAACAGAGCCCTTCCCTCCTTTCCACCTTCAGTGTGGACTCAGTTTCCGAAACACAGTGGCGCAACCCCCTTGCAGTCTCTTTACTCTCTCTTTTTTTTCCCATCTCTGCCCTGGGAGCCGAGTAGCCTCCAGACTCCCTGTCAGCCTATCCATAGCTTTCAGAACCTTTCCAAAGTGCAGATGTGATCAGTCAGGCCTCTGCCAAGGCCCATCAGGAGCTGCCGGTGTCCACGTCCCCATAGCGAAGGGACGGCCTCACTGAGTGCTCTGTGCCCGGGTTCAGAAGGGGCTGTCCCTGCCTGATGATTGCGGTCCTTGTCTGAGTCACTGTGAGGCGATAGAGGTAGATCATGGGGCACTTCTATTTTAGCATAAATGTGACACCTCAGTGACCCTGCGCTGCACGGAGCATCCACGAGCTTTCTGCCTGACTTGTGAGAATGAGCTGCTCTTCCTCCCATAGGCAGCAGAGGGTGGGCTGGGAGATGATGGGTGGGTATTTGCGTGGCCCAGTTCTCTCTAGAAATGTCTCTGTCAGATTAACAAGTGGCAGTTAGTAAATTGCAAGTGGATGATTTAAAGTCCTTCTGTTACTTTTAGAGTTCTAGGGGCCTGGCAGGTGCTTAGCAAATACTTGTTAAGTGTTTTCCCACTAGAAAGGTTTTCTAAGGAGGAAGGAGGCTGGTGTTCTCACTGTCAGGGTTTTTATGCCGTCCGCCGAGTGCAGGTGTTTTGGGAGCACCTAAACTGTATGTCCAGGTGATACAGGTTAGCTTCCCAGTATAGGGTGGGATGGACCCAGAACACAGGAAAACCGCATGGCCAGGCACAGCAGCTGGAGGCACAGCGGCTGGAGGGAGTCCAGAGATGCCTTGTGCGTAGCCGCTGCTCCGCTCCAGGAAGCCTGGAGGTGCCCTGTGTGTTGGTCTGGGGAACCCTGTGTCCGCAAGCAGGTGGGCCTCAGGCTCCAGCTCGCAGCTTCTGCCTGGCTCTTGACCCCTGACCACCTCTTGGTAGCAAGAATTTGACCTTTCTCCCGTGCTCCTTCCCTGCTCTCCGCCCTTGTTAATGTTCCGCCCCTGCTGGGGTCGATTTTATCCCCCTTTGATTGTAGAGGGCAGGGCCCTTCTCAAATAGGGTTTTCTGGGACCCTGCAGTTTTGCAAGGTGTTTAAAGTTTTTCACCATAAAAACTGAGGGCAGGGGGGCAGGCCCTGTTCAAACCTCTTTGGGGGAAGCTCAGAGAAATTAAGAAGCCAATTGCTACGTTCAAGCTCTGGGAAGCTCCCAAGTAGAGAAGCCAGCGGGGCCCTGCCGAGAAGAGCCTTTTACAGTTTATTATGTCAGGGAATTCGTGTCCCATGGACCTCCTGGCCCCTCACGGGATGCCCTTTGGGAAAAGCCTTCTGAGGACTGACCCAGCTGGAGCAGGTGCCTGGGAAGGAAAGTCATTTCCAAGGGATTCTGGGCTGTGGGGAGCTGGCTGCTGGCCTCACACCTGAACCTGAAGGCCAGGTGGGTGGTCTCATTTCATGTCTATAGGGGCGTTCAGCTGTATTTTTTCAAGTAAAACTGTATCTAATGAGCTTTGCTGTTTTTCAGTGATAACTTCCAGTCGGAAATGTTCTTTTTCCCACTGAAAGGCCTGAGCAAGGTTTTGCTCTTAGTGTTGTTGGGTACCTGCTCCCCCCCAGCTTTTAGTCCTTTGTCATTTCTATTTGGCTGTTAAAAGCACGGTCTAGGTCCACGTGAGAGACCCGGTGAAAGAGAGCCTCCTTGGCTTCTGGTAATGAACTTCCATCACCCCCCTTCCAAATACAGAAACAAAAAAGAAATAGGATCCTCTCGACCCAGCCTCCCGCCTTAGTCTGCTAGTTCATGACTGTGGATTATGCCTTATTTGACCTAACCCACTACTTGGCTTGAGTTTCCAGACAGGATACTTTGACTTGATTTTCTGGAATTAAAGAGATGCATTTTAGATGCGGGTTGGTGGGTCTGTATTTTCTGGGCCCTGCCAAGTATGCCCACAGGGGTACTGGTTTCTTGCTGGAGTGGTGGGGTCACTGCCAGCCTGTCAGATTTGCTTGGCTGTGGACTCCAGATGGACAGCGGGGCTCAGCCTCCACTGCCCATTTCAGCGCAGAAGCTCTCCAAGGTCTTTTTGTCACACATCTAACAAACAGCCAGTGCTGGAAAGGGGTTTATGCTCTAACGCAGAGAACAGTGAGCGAGGGCATCTGGTCTTCTGCCATACCAGGTGGAGGTGACCTCAGGGTCCCCTGGGACTGCTTCTGCAGGTGCTCTGGGAGCCAGGGCGTTGCAGCACCTGTCCGGCTGGGAGTCCCTGTGGCCTGTGCCTGCCACACTCTGACCAAACACCGGAACACCCGGGGTCCCACCCACCATCCTGGCCGTCCCCTGTCTGCCCTGCCACGGTGGGCAATCACAGCCCCTGGCGTGGCTGTCTTGAGCTGGGCTGTGCGTGCAGCTCCTGGTGTGGCCGTCCTGAGCTGGGCTGAGTTGGGCTGTGTGTGCAGCCCCTGGCGTGGCTATCCTGAGCTGGGCTGTGTGTGCAGCCCCTGACATGGCTGTCCTGAGCTGGGCTGTGTGCATGGTCCCTGGTTTGGCCGTCCTGAGCTGGGCTGAGCTGGACTGTGCGTGCAGCCCCTGGCGTGGCCGTCCTGAGCTGGGCTGTGTGCACACACCAGCATCCTGCCCCATCAGTTGCTGTGCTACAGACAAAGGAGGGATCCACTGGAGCGGGAACTCTTGCGAACAAAGGTTCTATTTTCATGCAAATGTAATCGACAGCTCCCAGGGAGAAGGCCCAGCTATCGCCAAGTGCCTCTTGGCGATGGTGGACATTTGAAATCTTCTTTATGGTACCTAATATGTGTGGACTTAGAAGAACCAAATAAAAAGCTCTCACATAGATATCGCCCTTCCCCCGACCTGCCAGCTAGGGCTGTAAGTAGAAATTAACCTAAATTAGGAAGATAATTGTTCCTGTGTTAATTGTAGGTTGTCTTTTAAAGCTGTTGTCATTTTCCAGGCCTGAGCAGCAGGCTGGCTTCGGGCCCTACCATGGGCTGCTGCATTGACACCCAGGAAAACCAAAGTTCCAGAGGGCGATCTAGCAGCCTGCCTGCTTTCCAGAGCGCCAGGGTCTCTAGATGATGACATTTCTTTGAAAATCCCACTGCAGCTCTTTCTGTGTGCCTTGAGTCCCCCTGCCACCCAGGGGACCCCTCTTTGAGGGCGATCAGGCTCTCAGCCCAGGCCACGTCAACAAACACTGGCTATTTTCAGCAAGCCCTTGGTGTCACAGCTGGCCTGGCTTGTGCACAGTGGCTGGCAAGGCTCATCCCCAGTGTGCGCTTGGCCCTGGCCAGCCTGGGCCAGCCCTGGCAGGCAAGCGATGCCTTGGAACGTTCTTACCCGCCATGCTTTTCCGTTTTCTCATAACGCCCCCTGGCACTCGACAGAGGCGTCACAGTTAAAAGGGGGCTGAACAAGTACCCCAGAGACTATTGTATTTGGCGTTTTCTTTGTTGGGAACTTGGATTTCTGTTTGAAAGTGCTTGATAAAACCTGCCATCTTCCCTGTCCCAGGCGCGCACCAGCAGGTGGAGGCAGGCGCTGCCTTCTGAACGGCTCTTTCCTTTTGTCCTCGGTTTTCTTGAGGCCTGGCTCACTTATTCCATTAGTCATGATTAGATAAAGCTTTGAAAGAAAAATCCCCACCCCTTGCCTTACTGTGCCATGAACAATTCCTGAGTGAATGAGCGAAGCCACCACTTCGTAGGAGCCCTGGAGGCTGCCTTTCACGTGGATTTTCAGGTGGGCCAGGCCCTTTATGGAACCCCAGCCCTCCCCACAGTGCCCTCGAAACACACTGAACATGGGGGGTGTGTGTGAGTGCACGCGAGTGTGTGAGTGCGTGTGTGTGCACGCGCGTGTGCGTACGTGAGTGCGTGTGTGTGCACGTGCGTGTGTGCGTGAGTGCGTGTGTGGATGTGCGTGTGTACTGAGTGCATGCATGCACGTGTGTGCATACATGAGTGTGTGTGTGTGTGTGTGTGTGTGTGTGTGCGCCTGCTCCCATTTCAGGAGCTTGCCCTGCCTGTTTGATTTTTCTAAAGATTGACACTCCAAATCCTCTTTCCCTCCAAAACTCTCTCTGGCTGATATGGAAGGCTCCTAGGGTCTCCAGTTTTACCACATTCTCCCTAATCCACACAGGAGGTGTCCTTCAGCCACATAAAATGGGCCACTCATTGGTGCTGGACGTCCTCACGCCATTGGTGCTGGTGTGCCCATGTCGCTGGTGCTTCAGGTCACGTGTCGTTGGTCCTGGGTGTCCCCACAGCCTGGCCTTAGAGTGCTCTATTTCTTTATAATTAAGGAATTAGCTCGGCTGACAGGGAACTAGGCAAGGGTAAAGTCTGATAACATGGAAAATGTTAGTGCACATTTGAAAAAAAATTAAATGTAGTAAGAATGTTGATATATTTTAAGTTTGAATGACAAGACTTGAGTGAAGTTTTGCTGGTTAATGTTGTGTCTTTTGATTAAGCCATTTCAATGGAGTGTACATTTATATTAACTCTTGGTGACTTTTTTATTTGCAATAATTGAATTAGAAAATAAGATACATTTTCTATAGTCGATAGAACCACGTTTATTTTATTCTCTCATTTGTTTTCCCTAACTCAAAAATGGTGAGTGAAGATCACGATGCTTTTTTAAAATTTAGGAAGTGGTGAGCCATCAAGAGGATAAGGTTAGGTATAATTTGAAGGATGATTATGCAGTGAGGGTTTATGCAGATTTGTGCACCAGTGTTTACAGTAGGGAAACTGAGGGTTATAACCAGGGCATTCTCAGAGTTTGGGCAGGATCAGGCAGTGGGCAGACCCCTGGTGCCCCGTCAGGCGGGGACTTTGGGGGGTACTGTCCGCTCCCCGTGGGCTCCCACCTCAGATGAGCCAGAGGAGGCCTGCGTGCTCAGCACAGTGGCCGAGGGGCTGCTGCTCCTGCCTCGTGACGTGTGCTCTCTCCCCAGCCTGGATTTCCAGGGTCCGGAAGAGAAGACCTCTGCTCCTCCTTTCTTTTTATTCTTTATTGGCGTGGTGCTGGGCACTTAGTTGGAATTCAGTAAAGGCTTGGTGAGTGAAGAAGGAAAAAATGTTATTTAGAAGTGTTTTACTCAACTTCCTTGATCTGGAAACACGTACATATTATAACACAAGAAAAGTTATATGCAAAAACAGTTCTTAAATGACACCTCGACTAAGCCAAAAAGCAGACCTTTTCTTTTGTGGTTAGTGTTTTTTTGTATTTTATTTAAAAACAAAACAACCCCAAGAAAACCTTCCCTACCTTAAGGACAACAAGATAACCTTGTATATTTTCTCTTAAGGCCTTTGACGTTTTGTCTTTCATACTGAAGCCTTCGGTTTTTGTGTGGGGTGCAAGGCAGGGATCAGTTTCATTTTCTTTTCTCATTTTGAGAACCATAAGGTTTGACACTTTACACCCTTTCTCTGGGATAGCTGTGTGACCAGCTCATCCTCCAAGTGCAGTCTGTTTGGGACCCTCCCTGTTTGGGCTGCTCCAGAGCCTATCCTGGGGCCAGCAGGGCACTGTCTCCTTGAGAGGCCCTGCAGCCTCACTCCCATGTCTCAGCCCCCTCCCTGAGACTTTCCCAGCTCCTCCTAAGCTGTGACTTATCTGGAGACGAGTTCCTGTAAAAAGCCAAGCCTGAAACTTGATTAGAATTGCATTGACTCTGTGGATCAATTTGAAGGGAGGGTTGGCATCTTGATAGTGTATTTGTGTGTGTGGCTTCTCTTTCCCTCCATTAGGTCTTCTTTACTGTGTTTTTTCCAATAGATTTTTATAATTTTCTCCATAAAAGTCTTGCACGTGTCCAGTTAGATTTATTCTTTATTCTTTGGTAGATTGTAGTTGTTTTGTTTTTCTGCTGCAGACAATATTTTTTTTTTCTTAATTAAGTTTTCCCTTGCTAGTTTTTGGAAATGCAGTTGATTTTTGTATTTTATTTTTATATCCAGTCATCTTATTAAAATCTTATACATTCTAAAATTTTTTTCTGTGATTCTTCAGGGTTTCTGAAACAAAAACTGTCAATGTAATGATGCTACCTTAGTGTCTTTCTCTCTAATTCCTGTGTTTATTTTCCTTGTCTTACTGTGCTAGCTAGGAATTCCAGTTCAGTTTTGAATAAGAGCAGAAATACTGGGCTTCCTTCCGTCGTCCTTGACATTAAAGAGAAGGTTTTTAACATTTTCCCAGTTTAAGCGTGATGTTTGACATAGGTTATTTTAGATTCCCTTTTTCGAGTTAAGTTCATGGATAGCTGTGTTCCATTAGCCAAAGGCTTTTACTCCGTCTGTTGTGATGATTGTATGGTGCGAATTTTCTTTTAAAATTCCCTGATCTCTTCCCGTGGATTCAACTTGTTTGTGATAAATCTTGTCATTTTCATACTTTGCTAGTGCTTCAGGATTCTTCATCTCTGTTCTTGAATTGGAGGGGACAATAATTTTCCTTTTTTAATGTCTTTTTTTTTTTTTTTTTTACTTTCAGGGATAGTTTATTTAAGATTAGAATTAATTATTCCTTGAAAGTTTGTAAAAATTAACCTCAAACTATTTGGGGTTCATATTTCCTTGGTGATTTGATGTTTTAACTACTGATTTAACATCTTTAATGGTTACTAATAACCTGACCTTTTAATTCCTGTCATACAGATGGAAAAGAAAGTTTTTAGGAGTTCTACTTAATCTAAGTTTTCAATTTTATTGTCATGGATTTGCTTCTGGTGTTTAAATCTTTGCTGGATTTGTCTCTGTGTACCCTTTTTCATTTCCAACATGACTCAGCCTTCTTCTTGATTAATCTGTATTCACTGTTTTGAGTCACTCTGGCTTTGTGGATTCCCTTAGTTTAAGTCAGCTTTCAGTGTTTTAAATGCCTTCTGTTATCTTCCTGGTACTTTCTGTGGCTGGCTGCACCCCGTGTTCTCTTTCTCCCAAGGCTGGATGTGCAGCTCACATTAGTTCTTAACCTTCCTTCTGTTATAAGCTACACATTTCCCTTGAAGTAGGCATTGGGTGCATACAACAGGTTTTGACACTTAGCATTTTCATTTCCATCCTAAGTTTTTAAAAGGTCATGTCAGCAGTACAGCTTTGAGATGATGTAAGGAGGTGCCACTTAGTCTCTGTGACCTTTCTCCCAAAAACATACAACCCCATCTGGTCATGACAACATCAAACAAATTCTAATTAAGGGACATTCTAGGGAACACTCAATCAAGTCCTTGAAACTGTCAAGGTCATTGAAAACAAGGCAAGTCTGAGAAACGGCTGCAGCCAAAGGAACCTCAGGAATCATGAAGATAAAGGAGGGACTGTGGGGTCCTGGGTGGGGCCCCGGAACAGGAGGACCACAGGGAAAACAGGAAATCCAGCACGGCCGCAGTTCATGCTGATGGATCACTATTGGCTCGTGAAGTGTGACACTTGCCCCGTTGTGCTATAGATGTGACCAAAAGCCTCGTATTGTCCAAGAGGTCCCCAGGACATTCCCTGCCCTGGCCAGTGTCCAGCTCCCTGTGCACTTGTCCTTTCTGCTTGCATCAGACACCCTCCTGCTGGGGTCACTTTCTCTTTTCCTGATGAACACATACCCCTTAGGGGTAGCTTTAGTAGACCTCTTGGCGATACAGTCCGTGCGCGTGTATGTTTGTCTGATCTGAAAATGTCTCTCTTTGACCAACATGCCTGAGTGACTGTTAGGCAAAACTTGGAGGTGAGTTTTCTTTTTCTCCTTTCATCACGTTTACTGTACTCTTCTCATCCTCGGCGGCCTACCTCAGCACAGCAGCCACTCCTTCCTTGTCTGTCTGTGTCTCACTGGCTGCTCGTCACATTTTTCTTTTGTCCTTGATGCTTCCAGTTTTGTCAGGGTGTGTTTGGGTGTGGAGCACCCTGTTCTCTTGTATATGTTTGCCTCCTTGTCTGTGAGTTTGTGTCTTTTATCAGTTCCGGAAATCTGCAGCAGCGCCCCTTTAAATATGTCTCCATTGTGTTCCTTCCTGCCTTCCCTTCCTTCCCAGTCCTGCAGAGGCAGCTGTCACACCTCCTCAGGTGGCTCTTCTGGGTTTTCAGCTATCCTTGGACTTTTACTTTGAGAATACCAAATACAGGATTTGGGCTCTCCTTCGTGTTTGTATTTTGATTCCCTCTGCTCAGCTGATTTCTTCGTCAGGATCTTCTCATTCACCTAATCAATCTCCTTTTCAGTTTTGCATGGCATTTATTGCTTAAGTCATTCATTGAGGGTTTTCTTTTTTTAAATGCATCAATTATACTTTTTATTTTTGAAAGTCTACGTTGTTCTTTTCCTAAAATGATTAATTTTGACAATTCTGTTGCCTCCTCTTTTTCATTACTTAAAATTTTTCAAGTATTTTCGTAAACTTTGTATTTAATCAAAACACACATGGGAAAATGATAGTGGATAAAACATTAATAGATTCTTTTCTTCAAAAGTTTCAGAAACAGTAATCGTACAGTTTCTAATGATACGAGTAACTGAAGAACTTGACTGTCTTTTTGATGTGTTTGCTGCCTTTTTTCACTTCTTTCTGTGTTGGCTTGTGTTTGCTTGGGAGCGTATGTCTCTCTGGTCTTACTGTTTGGAAACAGAGGGATTGGAGTGACGAGGTCTTTCTTCTGATGGGCATGCCGCGTGCATTTCCTGGGAGCTGCCCTGGACTCCAGCCCCAGCATCCTGAACCCTGCGGCTCTGAGCTCGCCTTGGCCCTGACTCCCGTGCAGTCCTCCACCTGCTGCCCTCAACTCTGCTGTCAGCATAACTTGAGTTGCTTTTCATTTCTCTTAATTATATATTTCTGGCTTGTTGGAGGGTTTCCTTACTGCCGGTGAGCCCGGCAGTGTGACAGAAGGTGTATTTTATGCAGAACCTGGGGTTTCCACAGCACAAGAGCCTGTAAGATGACTTGTCTGCCACCTCCCCAGAAGCGGAAGTTTCTAGTACTTCAAAAGCCCAACCTTTAGGCAACTTTGTCTCAGCCCCTTTTACCCTGCTTCGTTTCCTCCCCCGCCAGCTGGGATGACAGGTTCCACAGTGGAGACACTTGCTGGCAGCCGGCGCTGCTTCTCTACCTCCACGCGCACCTAGCGAAGTCCCGGCCTCGGTGGAACCGCTTGCTGTCAGGCTTCCCCTTCCTTACCCAGGAAGTGCAGGATGCAGGGAAAAGCACTGGCTCAGGGTTCTGGCTGCACCGCACAGCTGTGAACGTGGATCCCGGCCCCGTGTTCTCCACTGCCAGCGGGGCTCCGTCCCCTGACACCTCAGCGTGGCTGTGTTCCTCCGTAGCATGGCTCCGTCCCCCTCCAGCGTGGCTCTGCCTCCCTCTGTGGGGTCCGTCCCCTCACACCCCCAGCGTGGCTCCGCCCCCCTCCAGCGTGGCTCTGTGCTCATCCAGCTGCCTGCTTTCTTGCTGTGTAACGCTTTCTCTGTACCATCTGCAGTATTTGAACTTTGAACTTTGACCCTGGCCTTCCAGGTTGCCATGAAGGTAGCTTGTCTAGGTGTGGGGGTGGGATGTGTTTTACTTGATGGCTTGGTAGACTTTTGGATGCATTTAGACAGATCATCCCTGGGCTTCCTTCATGCTTTTGATCCCATCTCTCCTTCATCCTGAATATCCTCTCATTTTCCTGATGTCTCTGACTTCCTTTCTGAGCCTCTAAATATACTCTAGTTACTGACATTAAGAAACACAATAAAACAAAACTTTCCCGATCCTGGGTCTCCCCAGTCTGCAGCCCAGGCTCTCCTCAGCTTCCTGTGGGAGAGCTGCTCGTGTGTTTATTTTTGAACCAGGACACTGGTCTCCAGGACACTGGAGAGTGGAAGGGCCTCTGGCTCTGGGGCGTGGGCACTCGCCGTCCGGTGCCTTTGCCCCCTGCAGATCCTCAAGGCCCCAACTCCCACCCAGTCCCTACTGCGGTGGCCTGCTCTGTGTGTGCTGGGACCATCTTCATGTGGGGGCATCTTGCCTTTCACCTGCCTCTGCCTCTCTTGGCACCGGACGCCCAGGGGCACCTCATGGGCTTTCATGCGTGTCACCTAGCATGTGTGGAAGCTGCTCCCAGGGTCACCCCTGACCACGAGGGCCAGGGGCTAGTGGAGACGTCCCTGCACCCATTCCTCAGGGAGGCAGCTCTGCGATGCTCCCTGAGACCCTGCGGAGGGTCCCCGTGATGGAACATGCTGTTGGCCATCACTGGGTCAGTATGGTGGCTTGGCACTGCCCCTGTGCATTGGCCCACTGTGCCCATTCCCTGGCCTCACCCCATCCCTCTGTCCCTCACCCAGTGGCCCAAACCACATGTGTCAGAAGCACAGCCAGTCCCGCTGCCGGTGTCCTCGGCTCCCCTGTGCGCAGCTCCCTGAAGCCGGGCTCAGGACCCGCCTCTCCTGGTGTGCAGTCCTGCTTCAGACACCTCTTGGGCTCCTCTCGGTGTGTCTGTGGCCTGTGATGGGCAGCAGGTGAGTCACATGGAGACCGCGGCATGGACTTCACAGTTTTCAGAGGCCCAGGGGTGCAGATACGGGAACTGTGACTGGCCGGGGGCCCCTGCTCCAGTGCCCGCGGCGCCTTTGGGGCCTCACTGCCTCAGATCCAGAGGCAGCACTACTGCCCCAGCATGGTTGGAACTGCTCCCTGCTTCTCCCCGGCACTGCATGGCCCCTCTGGTCAGCCCAGGCATTCAAGCCAGAAGCTAGCAAATGTATTTTGCTTTTCTTTTCCTAACTCCCGGCAGCCTGCCCGTCATCCCTTTGTGACAGTGCTTCCTCCAAAATGCCGTCAAGGCCGCCTGATCCTCTCCCAACTCCAAGACCGCCCGTGGTGGCCCGCACTGCTGCTACCGCTCGGAAGTGGGTTGCCAAACACAGCCATTATGAAAATGAATTGAGCTAAACTTACAACTAAATAAGTCTCATTAAAACAAATGCAATCCGTGCTTACAACTGTGCCTTCCTGATTTCTTTACTGCAGGGCTCTGTTATCGGCTCGCAGGGCTTTTGTGTTCTTATGATGGAAACGCCCAGGTGTGGTGAGGCCCCTCCCAGCCTCTGCCGGCAGTGATGCCCCAGGCCTCTCGCGGTGGCCAGCCCAACGCTGGCTGCAGCCTGGTTGGCACTGATCCTGCTCATGGGGGGCGGCAGCCATGAAACCAGGCTTTCTGCTCTTTGAGGAGCCCCACAGCTCCTGTGCCTCAGGCCCGCACCCTGGCCACTTCCGTTGCCTGGAGACCCTTCCTCCAGATCTCAGGGGCCCAGCATCATTCAGAGTTTTCTAGCTTCAGCCTCAGTTCCTCAGAGAGGCCTTTCCAGCCAGCGCGACTCGCCAGCGCCTGCCCTCATGGTCCTCTGCGGGCCAGACCAGCGGTGCCCTCTTGTAGAGCGCACGCTTCCACTGACTGTCAAGCTCCCTTTGCGCCCTTGGCCTCAGCACTGCACCTGCACGCGTGGCTGACTGTGGGTGAGCGAATCCTAGAACATCACGTTTTGTTTGTAGCGTGGTGTGTACATTGTAGAGTGGTGTACATGGTGTATACACGTGTGTGCATAGGGACAAGACTTGGACGACTTTTGCCGTCACCTGTTACAGCGGACAGTTCCAGGACGTTGCATCGCGTCTTTGTTGTGCCTGGTGTCTTCCTCATGCAGGAGAGAGGCCCTGAGCCTCCTGGTAGAGGCCACAAGGCACCTGCTCCCCGGGGCCTTGTTTTCCTCACCCTTTTTAAGTTGCTTGGAGGCTTCAGCATTTGGGACCAGGTGGAGGCACGCAATGCCCGGGTCACCTGCCTGCCTTCTGTGCCCCTGGCTGGCCCGTCAGAGGGAGCAGTGGGCACGGCTGAGTCACACCGACTCAGAATGTTTCCTACATTCTGGCTTCCCAGAATGTCTCGGGAGTACGAGGCGCTCGCACCTCAGCTTTGCCCCCACTCTCGGGTTGCTGGCATCATTACAAACAAGAGAATATAAGGTAGAAATTTCTAGATGCCTTTTTTTTTCCTCTTTGACCAACATGTTTTCAGGGTTGATGCCACAAGAACCAGCTCGTGTCTCAAGTGGCATATTTTGGCAGCATGGCCAGGTTCTTAGCTGATGAGCTGGAGTCCCAGGGCGCTGGGAAACTCAGGCACTTTGGGGTTGGGGGGCGGCGTCCTCTTCCGCGGAAGTGGAGGGGATGAGATGCTCCCGAGAGGTGAGATCCGCACTTTCTGGGGACCAGTTACCGTTCCTAGAATTCCGAGAGGGAAACGTCAGACGGGCCGCTCACGGTTTGTGGCCTCGTTGGCAGCACGGGGGAAGGGCCCTGGGGAAGGCGTGGAGAAGCCCAGCGAGCGCGGGCCGTTCATCCTGAGGGCGCGATTTCCACCCAGACCTCGTGGTGAGGGTAGGGGACACTCCTCACTCAGTCACCTCCGTCTCATGCCTCCTGCGGGCCTGGCGTGGTGTGGCTGGTTCTCGCCCCCGGGTCCCCTCCTCTCGGGAGGCCTTCATTTATGGGAGGCACGGTGGGGGCTGCGGGAGATTTCCGGCTTCTGCTGCTACTGGAGCCGTCCCAGCTCGCTCCACCCTGGGCTGCTCCGACCCCTGCCCTTCTGCTCCCCACCCCCACAGCGTCCTCTCTAGGGAAAGGTTTTCTGCTGGGACAGTGGAGAGAGGACAGACTCCGAGGCAGTGAGACGGGTCTGAACCCCAGTTTTTCTGCCTAGATATTGGGAGCATTACTTAGTTTCTTCGAACCTTGATTTTCTCATCTGTAAGATGGACGTAGAACTACCTCATGAGTTTATTAGAAGGCTGAGCAGATCAAGTGTGAATCTAGTGCTTGGTGCCAGTTTCTTCATGGATCCCTCTAATGAGTCATTTATTCAGTCACTGTTTTTGGCTTAGAAACGTGAACATCTCCTGGTCAGGCACAGACCTCAGGCTTTGCCTTCTAGCAGCCCAGAGTCTCCTGGGAGAAACAGCAAATCAGGGACTTTGCTTTTGCAAGCAAAAGCTATTATGAAATTTGCGTTTACAGATGCCCTGGAATCATGAGGGGAGCTCTCTGGCCTGTAGGCCTTGCTGCTCCATTACCTCCAGCCCCTTTCCCCTCCAGGGGCCGGGTGTGGCCCCACAGCAGCTCCACTTTTGTTTCTTTCTGGTTTTTCAGTCCTCCCGGCAGCATAGCTTTTTTGTTTGTGTGTTTGTTTGTTTGTTTGTTTGGAAGAGATGGGGTCTGACGCTATTGCCCAGGCTGGCCTCCAGCTCTTGGGTTCCAGGCATCCTCCTGAGTAGCTGGGACTGCAGGTCCACACCACGGCGCCCGGCTTCTGGAGTGTGGTCTTCCTGGCCCCAACAGTCCTCCTGTTTAAAGAGGAAGAGAGCTGCACTGATGGGCAGGAAAGCCGTTTCTTGAGGGAAGGTCCAGAGCCGCCTTAGAAGGTGAATTAAAGCAAACCACAGCCTCCGGCCACTTATTTTGACTGATATGTGGTACAAAACATGTTTTTTGTTTTTATTGAGACAGTCTCCCTCTGTCACCCAGGCTGGAGTGCAGTGGCATGGTCTCAGCTCACTGCTGCCTCTGTCTCCTGAGCTCAAGCGATCCTTCCGCTGCAGCCTCCTGAGGAGCTGGGACTACAGTTGTTCATCACCATGCCCAGCTAATTTTTGTCTTTTAGTGGAGGTGGTCTTGCTATGTTGGCCAAGCTGGTCTCGAACTCCTGGGCTCAAGCAGTCTGCCTGCCTCGGCCTCCCAGAATGCTGAGATTATAGGCGTGAGCCACTGTCCTGGCCCAAAATATGTTTTTATATTTAAAAATTTTCCTTTTCTTTACAAATTAGAATTTTCATTTTTTTTTTTTTTTAAACCAGAACAAATGCTTTCTGTGGCCTTGTAGAAAATCCTGGTTGGCGGGCACCTCTTCTTGGAAGACTCCCACTGGAGGGGTCCTCAGAGTGAAGTCGCCCCCCCTTGGCTTGCCGCTCTATTACCAGTCTGTTTTTCTTTCTTTTTTTTGTCTAATGTCTGTGGTGGGCAAATTTGAAAACTCAACCCTCTCCAGCCAATGGTGAGCACCTGTTCACTTCTCAGACTCCCTGGGCCTCCAGGTGGTGTTCACCAGCGGGGAGCCGAGTGTGCGGCTGGAGTGTGTGGCTGTGGTGTGTGATTGGAGTGTGTGGCTGGGGCCTGCTTAGCAGAGACGGAGAGCCGAGTGTGTGGCTGGGGTGTGTGGCTGGGGCCTGCTGAGCGGAGAGTATTCTCAGTTGTTTGTTTCCGGCAGATCTGAGAACCTGAGTAGTAGGAACTGCTTTAGGCCTGGGTCCTGCTGGCCCGGATGGAGTTGCTGTAGAAGGCAGGTGTTTTCTGTGTGAGTTGCTAAGTGCTGTTGGGAGCTCTGGAAGTGTCTTTCCAAAGCAGACATTATCAAGCCAGGGCCCTGGTGGCTGCACCAGGCTGGGTGGCTGTGTTACCCTGTTAGGCAGCTAGATCTGGCCTCAGTGGTTCCGGGGGTGCGTACGGTGCGAGTGGGCACATGGCCGGTGAGCTTGCGGAAGTGACCCGAGACCCAGGTCCCTGCTCCGGAGTACAGAACGTGTGATGATCAGCGACGGGCCGCAGCGGGGTGACTCGCACCAGCGGCGCGGGGACCATCAACATATTCCTTCCTGCTAGCAGCCCATCCTTCCAGGGTGGTGGCCCAGGGCCTGTCCACCTGGGTCGGTCTGCACTTCTGGGCTTCCCTGTCCTTTCTCCAGCTTCCCCTCCAGTACTGAGCTTGGTGCTCCTCCTTCTCTCCCCACTTCTCACCCCTGTGCCTTCGGAAAGGCCTTACTAGACAGACCGGGGACAAGGGGGAATCTGCTGTTTCTGGGGGGCGTCAGAAGCTGAGCTCGCTGGACTCGGCTCTGGAAGCGTGGTTGTCCTCCGAATACGTGTTTTCTTCTTTTACTGATCCTTCTGCTAAGCTTGAGACCCCACTATACCAGGTGCTGGGTACGCCAAGGTGAGCACGACCCAGTCCCTGCTTTCAAGAATGGTTAAGAGAATTGCAAAATATTAGTGCCATGCAGAGTCCCAGGCGCCACCAGCAGGGGCAAATGCAGGCCCAGGAGGGTGCGGCGGTGGAAGAGGGGCTACACAGAGCAGGGGAGGCTCCACAGCCGACTCTCGAATGGTGTTCCCCAAGGGCTGGAGGCGTATGTGTTAGGGGCTCAGGGTTGAGGAATTTTGTGGCACGGTGACAGACAGTGTTGCAAGAAGAATGAACTCGTACACAGACCTGATCACTTGGTGGCTTCACCCTAGAACGTGTTGTCAGGCCCCCTGGCCTCTCTGCCCTCTGGCCTCCCCTGGCTCTGCTGCTCTGCCGGTCTCTGCAGCTGGCCTTTGGGCAGCGGGCAGTGTCTGGGAGTGGCCTGTGTCCAGGCAGTGGCAGTGTCCGGGGAGTGAGCAGTGTCTGGGAGTGGCCGGTGTCCAGGCAGTGAGCAGTGTCCAGAGAGCGGGCAGTGTCCAAGCAGCAGGCAGTGTCCAGATAGTAGGCAGTGTCCAGGGAGTGGCCTGTGTCCAGGGAGTGGCCTGTGTCCGGGCAGCAGTCAGTGTCCATCCAGGCAGCAGGCAGTGTTTAGGCAGCAGGCAGTGTCCAGCCAGTGGGCAGTGTCTAGGGGGTGGCTTGTGCCTGGGCAACAATCAGTGTCCAGGCAGCAGTCAGTGTCCAGGCAGCGGGCAGTGTTCAGGCAGCAGTGTCCAGGCAGCAGGCAGTGTCCAGGCAGCAGGCAGTGTCTGGGCAGCGAGCAGTGTCCATCCAGGCAGCGTCCAGACAGCGGGCAGTATCCAGGCAGTGGACAGTGTCCATCCAGGCAGCGGACAGTATCTGGGTAGTGTGCAGTGTCCAGGCAGCGAGGAGTGTCCATCTAGGCAGTGAACAGTATCCAGGCAGTGGGCAGTGTCCAGGCAGTGGGCATTATCTGGGCAGCAGGCAGTATCTGAGGAGCGGGCAGTATCTGAGGAGCGGGCAGTGTCCATCCAGGCAACGGGCAGTATCCAGGCAGTGGGCAGTATCCGGCAGCGAGTAATGTCCCTCCAGGCAGCAGGCAGTGTCCAGGCAGCGGGCAGTATCCAGGCAGTGGGCAGTGTCCAGGCAGCGAGTAATTTCCCTCCAGGCAGCAGGCAGTGTCCAGGCAGTGGGCAGTATCCAGGTAGGGGGCAGTGTCCAGGCAGCGGGCAGTGTCTGAGGAGCGGGCAGTGTCCAGGCATCCGGCATTGTCCAGGTACCGGGCAGTGTCCAGGAAGTGGACAGTATCTGGACGATGGGCAGTGTCCGGGCAGCGAGCAGTGTCTGGGCAGCAGGCAGTGTCCATCCAGGCAGTGGGCAGTGTCTGAGGAACGGGCACTGTCCAGGCAGTGGCCTGTGTCTGGAGAGCAGATGGTGTCTGGGGCGTACTGGTGTCTCAGCTCCAGCTGGAGGGACTTAGGTCCCCATGACTTGTGAAGCCATTTCAGGAACAGCACTGATGACCACATGGAGCACTCTCCGGCCTACTTGGGAGGTCCATCAGGGCTGCTGTGAAGGCAGCACAGACCATACATGCAGAACCCGGGTGCCTGTCCCACTCCTGCCCCTGTCCTGTGGCCCAGAGTCCAGACACATGGAGCTGGAGGCAGAGGGGCTGTTGAGCTGGCTAGACAAGTCTCTCTGTTGATGAGACCACGACTTGACACCTTCTCCCCTCGACACTTCCAAGGCATACTTGCCAAGGGTCCGCACCCGCTCTGTGGTTCGGGGGCCTCTCCCTGCTTCTGGGAGGCTGGTGCAGCCGCTCTAACTGGTCTGCCATCTGCAGGTTCTCTGCGTTGCCACCAGAGTGACCTTGCTGGTGTTGGGGTCGGTGTCTGCCATGAGTCAGGTCCCTGCACAGTCCTCCCTGGCAGTGGAGGAACACTGGTTCTTTGCATGGCCCCAGGGCGGTCCCAGCCTCTGTCCCCAGCCTGCGCTGGCTCGGAGCATGCCGGCCATCTGCTTGGGCGGAGCCTGTCCACCACCGCCTGGTGCCTTCCCGTCCGTCCTTTTAAGGCCTCTCCTCCTCTGGGAAGCTTTCCCAGACGAGGCAGGCAATGGAGAAGCTGCGTCTTCCCCATCACCATACCCTCAGGGTGGCACTTGGCACCGTGAGGAGCTGTCTGGGGCTCCTCTGGGTGTTTTCCCCTCCCTGTGAGCTCCTGGAAGGCAGGGGTCCTGGCATTCCATCTTGCCTCCTCGCATCATGGGTGTGCCTGGCAGCCTGAGGGGCAGGGAGTGGGACCAGGCACTGCAGAGGCCCCCAGCCTGGGTCTGAGGCTGGAGCTGGAGTCACAGGGCGGCAGTGCCGAACCCAGGCATGCCACTGGCACACACCCAGGCCGTGCAGACAGGGGCGGTGCCCGCTGTTCTTCCACGCATGTCCCCCTCGTGGCAGCCCTGTGCTGCTGCCTGTGGTAGGGTTAGGGTCTGCTGTCGCTCCTTGGGCCATGACATCGCCACTACCATGACATTTGCGGAGCTCCGTGGGCATCCATCGGAGCATCCAGACCAGCAGCGCCTCCAGTACACAAGGCTGTTTCTTGGTGAATCAGCAAGTCTGGGCTCCTGCCGTTTCTGGGTGAGCCCTGTGCTTGGACAGTTATGAATCATTTGCTTGCCTCTTGATTTGCGTCAATCAAACCACATGTGAAGAAAGCGGCAGTGAGCAGCGCTCTGCCGGCAGCCTGGCTCCAGCGCGGGGTGGCTTGCCAGGGACAGCCTCGGGAGGCCAGCCTGCGCGGCCTGGTGGTCTGGGCTGCGGGCCTGGGGTGGCCTCAGCCCGAGGGGCTTCCGGCCGGCTCCCGCCCTTTCTTCCCCCGACCCCGTCAGCTGCGGGAGATGGGTGAGACGGTAATGATAGCCTGGCGTGTGCTGGCTTCCTACGTGTAATCCTGTGGCCAGGGGCACATATTCACAGCTCTGGGAATGTTGACGGTTGGAAGCTCATCCGCTGATCTGTTCTTCCCTGTCACACAAAATCACTCCAGGACAGGGCTCCTTGCAGAGATTCCTTGTAAGAAAGGCTTAATTAAAAAGGGATGTCACCGTGCCCCTCCCTTCCTTCAAACCAAGAGGGGCAGCAGGAGGGGAGTGGCCCAGGATCGGAAGGACAGCCGGGAGGAGCGTGGGCACCAGGCCAGGCCTAGGGAAGGTCCGTCCACCCAGGACCTCTGAGCCTTTTCTTTTCTGGAGCAGCTTTGGGGATGAGCCTTGCCCCCCGTTGAGTCACTGTGACAGCTCTGCACTGTGCTGGGCTGAGAGAGCCCCGCCGTGGAGGGCCAGCTGGGAAACTGGGGCTCCCAGGGGACCCCTGCTTCAGTGGTTTGCTTTGCTTTGGTTATTTTCGAGGTAAGCAAGTTAGGTTCTCATTTTTACTGTGAAGGTTACTTTTATTGTTGAATTAGCTGTTGAATGGTAGCTGTTGTCCTGGTTTCCTGGTTAGTCATGGCTGTGGCTCGTGCCTTAGAGACCAGCAGCACTCTGGCTCATTCCCATCTCTTGGTGGGGTCCATACATGATTCGCCCTTAAAACTGGGAGGGGACGCCAGGGTGCACTGGGTTTGTGCTGCCTTTTGGTAAAATGATCAGAAGTGGGGTTTGTGCTGCCTTTTGGTAACGATCAGAAGTGGGGTTTGTGCTGCCTTCTGGTAATGATCAGAAGTGTGTTTAGATGTGCCTGATCCAGGGAATCGTGGAAACTTAGTGGCCATGGTGTCCTCTGGCTCTGAAATTGCTCGCTGAACGGGCTGGGAGGGTGTAACCTGCCGTAAGTGTGAGCCCAGGTTTATGTTTGCAACAAATAATAAACAGGAAAACAGAGCAGAGTGACACCCCGTCCAAATCTAGCACCTTCACTGGCTATCTTTCGTTTTGTATTACAGAAAATGTCAAACATTTACGAAAGTGAAAAGACAATAAGGAGCGGACTAGGCGGCTGCCCCCACCTTTAGCGATGGCTGAGCAGGGCCAGGCCTGCCTCACTGTTTTGTTTCAAAGCAGTTCCTCTGTCATGCAAGTGTCTTCTGAACAGGCAACTGTAATACCATTATCACAGCTTTAACACGTTAATACGTTAATACCATCAGATAATCAGTCATTTAAAATCCCCATTGTCTCAACAAGTTTTCATTCTCTTTTCTTTTTGTATGTGGCTGTTGTTCAAATAAGTGTTAAGTAAGGTTCGTGGGTTCTGATGGGCCACTGTCACTTGTGATGGACACAGCCGTTCCCTGCCTCTTGCCCTCCAGTCTATTTGTTGGGGAGCTCGGCTTGTCCTGTTGCGTGGCCACAGCGGAACTCTCACTGCCCGTGTCCATGTGGCGTGTTGAGCAGGTTCCTCCCCACTCTCTTTCTGGTGACCTGGTGGTCGCAGCTGGAGCCTGTGCCGGACCGGGGCTAGTCGGCAAGACTGTGGCATGGGAGTGTAGGCGTTCTGCTGGGTGATGAGCAGGTCCTGAAGGTCGCGGTCTAGCTTCATTCCCTCCTTCCTGGGGGCTGCAGAGTGATAATCCAAGAGGCTTATTCTTGACTCAGGTAAAATACTTCTGCAGAGAGGAAGTGCCCTCCTCAGCTCTTCGGCTCACAGAGGAAACACTTTCTTCATTTACCGTCTTTCAGAGGAATGAGCTCATTGCTTTACATCATCTGAAGGTAACTAGCGAGTTTTGTTGTTTATTTTTGTGTGTAATTGTGAGCTCGTGGATTTAAGTGTATTCCGTGTCTTTTAGGCCTTTGCTGTTGTTATTCTCATTGATGTTCACCTTGTCCTCCTTGATGCACGAGGCCCTGTGGAGTTGGCCCTTGAGTCTTTTGGACATAACCCTTGCAGTCTTTGATTGCTTCGTTGCTCTGCTGTGACAAGACACCTTGTCACCTTGTATAATTCCTTGTCCCCGGAATTTATCTGATAATCCCTCATCTCAGTGTCCTTAAACACATGTGTAAAGTCGTTTGAGCATCTGAGGTGATGTGTTTCTAGGTTCCAGGAATGAGGATGTAGACCCTGTGCGGAGTATCGTTTATCCTTCCTGTGCTCAACCCTCAGACCTGCAGGTCTGGTCTCTGACTCTGAGGCTCATGGTAGGCAACTCTCTGGCCAGATCGCTAGGGAGAGAAGAAACCGTTGCAGGAACACAGGGACAGCTTGGGATGAGAGGGCCAGGGTAGATGCCCATCTAAGGGTCTAGGGAGGCACAGAGGTGAGCCCCTCTGCTGCTCTTGTCCCCTGCAGCTGCCTGCCCTGCTCTGCCAGGGTCAGAGGGCATCACCTGGGGCACCCACAGCAGCAGGGCAGGGGTGCCTTGGGGGTGAGTGCAGATGGCTGGCTGCGAGAGGTTCCAGTGCTGGGTTTGACGGTCAGGGTGGTCTTGTTATCTTTTTGATTCTGGCCATCCTTGTGGATAGAAAGTGACATCTCATTGTGATTTTGATTTACATTTTCCTGAGGTTAACAGCTAATGATGGCAAGCATCTTTTCACATGTTCATGGGCCATTGTACATCTTTGGAGAAATGTCTGTTCACATCCTTTGCTCATTTTAAAATTAGGTTGCCTTTTTATTGTTGAGTTGTCGAGGCCCTTTATATGCTAGATGCAGCTTCTTGATCAGATATATGGTTTGCAAATATTCTTTTCCATTCTGTAGGTTGCCTTTCTGGATGGTGTCCTTTGAAGCTCAGAAGATTTTAATTTTGATGGTATCCTGTTTAGCTATTTTTTTCCTTTTGCTGCCTGTGTTTTGGTAACCTATCAGAGACATTTATTGAACTCGGATTGGATTGGCATGGTGATGTGGGCCCCCTCTTGGGGCTCCTGGCTTTTGGCTTCCGTTGGCTGTAAATGCTAAAAGGCTTCTCTGGGCTGTTCGGAGAGACAGATTTGATTGCCCAGCCAGCTTCTGCAGCGTCTAATGGCTGGATTCGCTTTTCCCACAGTTGTTTTTAATTGAATGTCCATGGGAAAGTGGCCAAGTAAATGGAAGGTTTCACGGAGAGAGCTGGGTTTCTTTGTTGATGTTTTTGGAAACTGTGCTTTTTTGTCATTATTGTGCAGAGTTTGTTGGAATCTGGCGCCAGGTTGTGAATGTCTGCTGAGATTTGTGTTGGTCTTGTTGAGTATGGCAGCAGATAGTGGCTTTTCCCTCACTCTAAACACAAGTTCCAGGAAATTTCGAGGCTCTGTGTAACTTCCAGGTGGACATCTTCCCTATTGAGAGGTTAATTCTGGGACATGGAGCCGTCAGGGACTCTGAATGTGGGACACATACCCTGAGGGGAGAGGCCGCGGCTTGGAAGGATGAAGGGCAGCCTGTCTTCGGGGTCCAGAACTGAACTCTCCCTCTGCGGCTGTGCCGGCCTCAGCCACCCAGGCTTTGTGTCGGTAACATGGGGATGACGACAGCACCTACCCGAGAATCCGGAGAGCCACGCTGGGGGATGGAGAGCTCTAGGGAGGATGCCGGCAGAATTGCCTCTCACAGTCCTGAACACAGTCACCAGGAGGAACTGTTGACTTCATGTGAACTGAGTATTCCTCACTATTCCAAACACAGCAGCACTGAAAACTTAGAATGTGTAAACAAAAAACACACTAAGCAGACCGAGCATGGTGGCTCACACCTGTAATCCCAACACTTTGGGAGGTCACGGTGAACGGATTGCTTGAGCTCAGAAGTTCAAGTCTGGGCAACACGACAAAACCCCGTCTCAAATCCCTTCTCTACTAAAAGTATACAAATTAGCCGGGCCTGGTGGCGTGCACCTGTGATCCCAGCTACTCGGGATTCTGAGATGGGAGGATCACTTGAGCCCAGGAAGTCAAGGCTGCAGTGAACCATTATGGCACCACTGCATTCCAGCCTGGGCAACCAGAGTGAGACCCCATCTCAAAACAAACACCGAAAAACACACCAAGCCCCAACCTTTTTACTGGTTTTACGTTCTGAATCTTGCATTTCCTTCAGCTCCAAATTAATGAGGAAAGGGAAGGTTGTGTGTCTATCAGATAAATCCAGTCCTTTGAGTTGTAAATATTTTGGGAGATTTGTAACTAATTAGGATATATTTAATATTAGTGCACATATTTGCCATGTTTCTGAATGAGGAACGGACACTGTATTTTCCTTGCCAAAAGCTAGCCTACCAGTATATAATTTACTCTGTATTTGGGGTTTTTTGGAGGTCTGTGCATATATTGGTTTGAACTAAGAGCCACTTAAGTCTGCACGTGCTGCTCACAGTAACACATCTGTTGCATCCATCAATAGGTCATCTTACTCCTTTCCATTAAGTAGATGGTTTAATGATTTCAGAAATGTCAGGTAGTTGCCCGTTAGTGCACGTAAGAAATTATACAAATGTTGAATGCAAGTAGCACATCTCTGTTTGGAATAAGAGAGTGGTCCGGTTCCCAGAAGACTGGAAAGCATTGTAATATTCCCGATTAGGTTATAAATGTCTAGGATTTTTAGCCCCTGGACTATTTCAGCTTATTCTGGATTCTCATTTTTAAAGGCCTCTTTTTCTCTATCACCTGCTTCGCTGTGTCTCACCGTGAGATTTCCTGTTTTTCTGCATGTCGCCAGCTCTGCCCTTTCTCCTTTCCAGTTGAATACATTGGGGGACAGCTAATGAGCATCCCACTGAGGCCACGGCAGGTTCCTTGGGCTTGCTCAGAATTTTCCTCTCCACGGTGTCACCAACAGTGCTTCTCTATTTCCATCATCCATTCATTTTTACACATACAGTTGTGGATAGGCCGCAGGGTCCACACAGCTGCTGCAGTGCAGCCTGAGACAGAGCTGATGGGGCAACCTCCAGGACTCTGGGTCCTCACCTGCTGCCTTGAGAGTAGTCAGGCTGCTGAAAGGGTGGTGACATCCTGAGCTCATCCAGAGAGTAGGCTCTGAGACCTCAGGGGCCACCTGTGTGCAGTTGACTCTCTCCCAGAGTTGCCTGTTGTGTTTTGTGTAAGGACATCATTTGGGGGGGGAGGTAAGTCAGGTCCACTCACCGCTCCTGTCTACGAAGCCCTGACACATGATAATGTGCAATTAACAGAGTGCTGGGATGAGATCCGAGCCAGCCTTGGGTCGTAAGAACCAAACCCATCATCGCTGGCCTTGTAATTACACTGTTGTGTGTGGACAGTTTGTACTTTTCCCCTTTCGAGCAACTTGGAAGATTTGCTGTCTTGAAGTTGAAATGACTTGAGTCATCTTCCTTTAGAAGCCTTCTGTGTAGAAGCAGCCTCTGAACGCGTGGTGAGCCGGCAGTCCTGGCTATGGGGTGACCAGTGCTTGATATTTGTCTTTTTAGGAAAGTGCACAGGGGCTCGCAGTGGCCAGCCCACTGGGGCAAGTGTAAGGACCCTCCTCCTCCAGGAGACCAGCAGGGTGTCATGCTTTTCATTCAGTGGGGGAAAACTGAGGTTCTGAAGAGTGGAGCTTGCAGATAATTCCTGCAAACTGGAATGGAGTTTGGCACTGAGCTAAAAGGTGTTGAGGTGATGCCTGCAGGAGTTACCTGGCCAGTGCCAGGAAGTCAGACCCCACCCTTCCTTGGGCACATAGACAACGTACAATATTTGCTAGGTGCATATGTGCATCACATGTATGTAGACGTATGAATGTATGTATGTATGAATGATGGGGGTGCTTGGACGCCTTCCGTCTGCTGGTAAATTAGGTCGTAGTGTGCACATTAAGAGCGTCTTCTTATTGAGCATTTCCAGTGGTAGCTGCCTAGAATCCAGCCGCTGGAAGCTCAGCTATGGAAGTGATGGCTCCTTGAGATTTCTTGCCAGTGCAATGAGCCTTTCTTTAAAAGCCAGCTCACTTCCGTTCTTCTATGTAGCTGTTTCCTTGTTTCTTTCCATTTTGTGGGGGTAGGGAGCCTGGCACCATCCACCTGGCACCCTAAGGTCTCCTGGTAGGCTTCCACACAAAAGCTTGCCTGTGTGACCCTGTTCCTGGTTAACGACTGACAAAAAGGCTAAGAGAAGTTCGGTTCTCACACCTGGGTCTCTGCAGTTTCCGGGGGAGTCCTCTTCCATTTTCTCTGTCAATCCCTCGTCAGGGGCTGTGTCCCTGACCGGAAATGGGTGGCCACCTGGGATCACCCTATCTTCCTTGGCCTGCAGGCCTTCTAGTCACAGGGCAGGTTCTCCTGTCCCTCCAGGCAGTCATGAGCACCAAACTGATTGTACTGTGGAAAGTTTGGTAAAAGCCAGTACCGAGGAAGTATGTTGATTCCTTTTTGTGGTACGTCAGAACTCGGGGAGAAGTCTGTTTACTTTCATGATGACTATCTTTATCCTTGACATGTGGCTTATTTACTCAGCTTCTTTTCAAAATCACACTTTATCCTGAGAAAATCTAGATGCAAGTCTAATCTCTGATCTCTTGGCTCACTCTTTGCAGTGCGGAGTGGGCCCTGCTCCTTCCAGGACGGGCCTGCCTAGGGCTGTCAGTGGGGCCTGGCCCCCCAGGGCCACCGTCCTGGCCACCAGCCCGAGGCTGGGAGCGGCCAGCACTGTTGGCATTCCCATTGTGCTGAGGACCAAGCTCACTTCCTCCAGCACCCATTCCTGCTTCCTAAGGAGAAAGCTCAGCAGCAAGAATGGGATGAACTGAGCAAATAAATTACAAACAAGTGAATTTAAACCCCTCTCAAAACATTTTCTGATTATTTTGATAACTCTTTGACCTAATTTGGACAACAGAGAAATTCTGATTTATGCCTGGAATTCAAGTATAGCCTGTAGCTTGGTGTGTGTGTTTTAAGTGCTTGATATTTGTCTTTTTAGGAAAGTGCACTCATTCTTAGACGAGATGGTATTTGAAAGACTGTGTTTGGAATGTGCGGAATTACTGGGTAAGAACTCAGAAGCTGGGAGCAGTGGCAAGCGGCTAGCTTTGTGTGGAAACTGACCAGCTGGCTGGAGCAGTCTCTGTCCTTGCGGGCGGAGAGGCCTGCGAGGGGATGCAGAGGGCCTGCCCCAGGGCAGAGCTCTTCTTGATTTTAGTCTCCCTTGCCGTGTAGAAGGGTGCAGGGCCCCTGGCACAGGCCTCTTCTGCGGAGCCCTCCAGGTCCGCCTTGGCTCAGGGCTC
The DNA here is from genome assembly GCF_000951035.1 of Colobus angolensis palliatus. NCBI lineage: Eukaryota > Metazoa > Chordata > Mammalia > Primates > Cercopithecidae > Colobus > Colobus angolensis. Next base: position 2,856,103 of record NW_012122043.1, read on the forward strand.
CGCCTCCTCATGAGGAAATGTCATGGAGCTGTGGTTTGACGTTTCCGGTTTGTGGCTAGTTTCTTGTGTGTACAACTCTCTATAGCTGTGCCGAGCCCTTCCGGGAGCAGTTGTAGATTTTTACTGCCTTCAGCACGTCCTCAAGAGTTCGGGGAGTCCTTTCTGTCCACCGTTGTATCCGGGGACCCTGGGCAGCTGCTGAGTGGTGCCATGGGCCTTGGTGCTCCACTGGGAACTGTTGGTCACTGGTGCTCTTCAAACTCCATCGGCTTCCTCTCGAGGGTCTGTATCAGAGGCCGTCTGTCTGGTGTGATGTGGGCGGGTGTGGTATGCTTGTCCATGGTCACGGATTAGTGTCATTATTATAGGTGCAGTGGATGGGAACTTTCTGTGTGCTAGGCACTGCCCTAGACCCTGGACGGTGGCAGGTCCCACTGTCTCCCAGGTGATAGATGGCAACCCCAGAGGTCAAGTAATGTGTCCAGTGCCACAGGAGTGGTAGGTGGTCAATTGGCACCCCCCATGCAGTGTACAGCTGCCACGGAGACCATGTGGGCACTTACTCTCCCTCTGCACATCTGTGAGCACCAGCCGTGCACAGCCACTGTGCCCAGGATGCCCAGGGTGGTGTCCTGAAAGATTACCAGTAACCCTGCCTTGTCCCCTGTGGCTTAGGGAACCTCCAGTGGTTAGGGCTGGGGGAGACGAACCTAATGACCTGGTGTCCCCTGGGGGAGGCCACAGCACCTGGGTGTGGGGTGGAGCAGGAGTCCCAGGAGCTGTAGAGGCCAAGGGGGTGCCTTGTAAGCACCATCAGCACTGGCTAAGTGAAGGAAGAGCCTCTTCCACTTTACAAGCTCACAGTCCCCTTTGAGCTACCTGGAAATGGTGACACTGGGAGGGCCCCAGGGGGCAGATGTGGAATGAGAAGACAGAGGGAAAGAGGGTGGGATGTGAGCTGTGAGCTGCAACACTTGCCTTTGGGTGTGTGGAAGCCATGATGATTTCTTGGCCAGTGGCTTATAATTTCCCAGAGGGAGCAAAGCTGTGTGTCATGAAATCGTGGCCTCTTGCCTCGGGACAGCTGGTCTATAATCGTTAGCCTCCTCTGTCCTCAGCAGCCCTGGCGGCGTCTCTGGAACAGGTTGGATAGCATGGCCAGCACAGGGCCAGGTGCCCCTGGGCAGGTGCGCTGTGAATCTATGCTGTAGGTAGGATGGCCGTGCCGAGGTCATGGAGGGCTGGGTGGGCCAAACCAGTGGCTTGCGGTGTGGGGCAGTGAGGACGGTCAGAATCTCAGTGTGGGCTCCTGGGACTGGGGTCCGGGCCTATGGAGAGTCAGGGGCATGTTTCCTACCTAGCGGCTCTGCTATAGGAGGTAGGCCTGCCTGGAGTGTGGGCTCCCTGCCCTGGGCACTGTGCTGGGATGCCAGCGGAGGGCTATGGCAGTGTAGTGGGCTCCGGCTGGGCTGGCCCCTTGGCCTTATGGTTCACCTCTGGTCTCAGCAGTCTTTACTGGCTGGCGGCCCCTCTGGATGCCATAGCAGCCTCTGTGCAGGCGTAGGGGGCCCTGTGTCCCTCTCCCTGTCCTTGGAGGGGGGAGCTGGGCAAGGCAGGCCACGCTCCTGCCATACGGTTGGTGTATGAGGGTGGACAGGCAGCTCGCTCTGGCCTCACCTCATCCCACCAGGCCCAGGAGGTCAGTACACAGGCCTGATCGGGGCACTGCGCACTCAGCGGCAGCCAACCCATGGCATGGTTCCCACCGTTCCCCCCCAGGACCTAGCAAAATGCTTGAGCTCATGCATAACTTTGAAATGGTCTTTGGAAGTTCCAAGAAGCCCGTTGTCTCTGACACTTGTTTGGGATCCTGCAGAGCTGGCTGACCTTGAGCCTGCGCCCAGCCTGGTGACTGTGTCTTTGTGGGGTGCCTGTGTTGGTGCCGGCGCTGTGGCCTAGTGGGCGTTGGCATCACCTTGCATACCTGCTCTGTCCTTTGTGCCCCAAGGCTCTATGGAGCAGGAGAGTCTGGGCAAAGGGAGGGCCTGGGTCCCCGCCCCACCGCACCTTCCCCCGGGAGAGCTCTTCACCTGCCCCACAGGCAGTGTTCAGGAAGCGCCGAGGGGTGGTACTGGGAGGCCACCAGCATGGGGTTTTTCTTTGATTTTGGAAGTGCTGTTTCTGAGTGGGAGGCCTTGGCTTCGCTGGAGGAGTGATTTGTTTTGAAACCACACCCATTGCTGGGCTAAGATTGACTTCCTGATATGAAAGTCTGCGGCGGTGTTTGCTGAGAAATCACACGTTTGAAGGAAGGGTTTTATGACTTCATCTGTGATGCCTCTGGAGCCCTGTCAGAGGCTGGGATTTTTCCTGAGTGTGCCGGACCCTTCCTGGGGTCGGCACACATGTGGGAGCCCTGCTTGTCACCTGGGGGTTAGGGTGACCTGGAGCAGCAAATCCTCCCCTGGGGTGGGTTCAGAGTGGCTCAAGGTAGGTGGGAGAGCCCCAGGGCTGGCCCCTGGCTCTTTGCCCCCCATCCGCCGCTCTCCAGCCCCTGTCAGGCCCTGCCCGCTTCAGCCCGCATTGGGCCTGCCCTGCTGTGCAGGGGGAGGGGCAGGAGAGTCCATCTTCGGGGTTCTCTGAGCTGGACAGTTCTGAGAGGCAGCTTCCAGCTCGTGGTAAAAAGAAAGCCCATTGCCACGCCTCCAGCAGCATATGGGGACCTTCAGGTCCCTGGAACACCGAGGAGGAAGGAAAGGGCAGGATCCTCCGACGGGACAGCAATGGGGCTGGGTGTCGCTGCACAGTGTTCACACCCTGGGACCTGCCGCAAGGCATGGCTTTCAGGAGAGCCTCCCCCAAGAAACACTAAGGACAGGATGGGGCTTCCAGAGACCTTGGCTTCCACCCAGGAAGGCTGATCTGTTCTCTGACTGTTGCATCAGCTTCCTCACCCTCTGCAGGTTTCAGAGTACGAGCCCTAGGGAGCATCACTCAGAGCGCCCTGTTGGCCACTTAGGATCAGGGAGGCCTCGGCTCACCCGGGCCATCTCCCTCTGGTCGCGTGTGGTTGGCCGTCCTGTCAGAGCCGTGGGCAGCCACACTTCTTTTTCCAAGATAAACCGCTGCATCTGCCCAGCGACCTTCATGCGTAGTCTTACATTAGCACATTCTTAACAGACATTTAAAAACCAACCAAACAAAATCCAGTTTCCTGCCCCCACGCTCTCTCGCTCTTTTGCCACACTCACAAATGTGAGCTGCATTTGGAAATGCCTGTGCTTCCATTTGCAAACCAAAGCTGAATGGAACCTGGCAGGCGCATCTGCTCCCCCGCGGTGGAGGCTGGGGCGGCCCGAGTGGAAAGAGGTGAACCCTGTGCCTGCTGGGAGTCCCCGAGCAGCAGTAACCCTGGTGTCTGGGATGGCCTTTGGGGTGTGACCTTAGGCTGAGGCCAGAGCCCGTCTCCCCGCAAGCTCCCCGTCTGGCCTGGGGAAGTCAGCCCCCTCCTTTCCAGGGCTGCTTCTTTCCCCTTTTGTTTTCAGTCATTGAGCCCCCGCTCAGGGACGGCCCCCACCCCGAAGGTCCTGTGTGCCCTGAGTAAGCCGCTGGCTCTCGGAGGTGCCCACGTAACCTCCCTTTCAGATCTGAGGGGAGCAGTGACCAGACGGGGCTCTGCCCTCACAGAGCTTCCCCTCTGCAGAGAAGGGGCAGAGTGGTGTCACTGGGCAGCCAGCTTAGATCAAGCAGCAGGAGGTAAGCTCAGCTGAGTCAGACAGCTGGGACCAGGCCGGGGGCTTGCTCTGCATGCCAGGACAGCAGCACTGGGCTCTGTTCCCCCGCCGGTGCCCCTGTGTCTCTCAGGAACCCCTTCAGATGTGGTTAACACCTCCAACTTGGAGGCCTTGCCTGACTGTCCTGACCCTGTTTATTCTCCTCTCCCACATCCTTCTAGAACATACTCTCAGGCAAGACATGAAGATGTTGCCGTGTGTAGAGCCTCGCTTCCCTGCCCTTGCCCCTGTCCTTGACAACAGCTCTCTGTGGGCCTAGCAATACCCCTTGGGCGTCAGTGCCAAGAGCTGCCCTGGCTGGGGGCTCCTGGTGGTGCAGAGGTGGACACCTCCACACCTGTACACGGAGGCCCATGGGGCAGCTCCGAGGGGGAAGCTGTTCACCTGCTGCCTGATGTGAAGAGAAGGGGCGCTCACCAGGCAGGGGACTGGGCAGGGGTCCTCAGGGAGGGCTTCGGGGCGGCTGACCCGCAAGGGGCTGGGCGGGGCGGGGGTCCGCAGGGTGGGCTTCGGGGCAGCTGATGTGCAGTTGCAGTGGCCCATGGCCTTGGACTGGGTCTGACCTCTGGGGCAGAGGCTAAGGTGCGGCACAGCAGACATGAAGGAGGGTAGCATTTTCATGTCTTCTAGCAGTGATTGCAGTGGCATGTATGTGCCTGTGTCACCGCCGTAGCGGGTGCGGGGATCTTCTCTTGGCCCCGAGTGTTTGGGGCAGGGTCCCCATCCTTCATTCTCTCATCAGCGTAATGGGCCCTCCCTGGGGCTGGGCTTCCCCGGTTTCACATGTAGATCTTTCGTGAAGCACAGAAGCTTCAGGCTGACCTTCCAGTGAGGGATCCCCTCCTTAATCTTCACGCTCTCCTGCTCACCAGGGCACCAGCTTTTCCAAGGACCGCTGGGTGGATTCCAGAACCATCCCTCCGTGTCCTTAGTGCCTGAGCACAGGCCTCCTCATCCGTGTTCTTGGGCTGTGAGTGTGGCCCACAGAGCGCCCTCTGCCCATGGCACCTTCAGCCGTGTGCACCCTTGGGGGTGTCCTGCTTGTGGTGCCTGCCCACCCCTGCACTGGCCCAGGTCTCACTGGCCACACTCTTGCCCAGAAAATGAAGCCACACTCCTGCACAGAAAATGAGGCCAGGCCGAGGATGGGGACATTTGGCCAAAAGTGTCAGAGCGAGGCTCTGGCCCCCTCAGCGTAGAGATCGATCTTGCCTAATGGCATTACCTTATCTTGGACCTGGGCAAACAAGGCAAGGGTGATTTGAGAAGATCCTCATCTGTTTCTAATTAAATTTCGATCTCTGCTTTCACAAAAGCTTCTCTTTTGTCTCTTCCTCCTAATTATTTTTAAAATCTCAAGGAAAATACATCCCTTCCACTTACAATTCCGCAGAGAACCAAATTGCTACTCTGTTTCTAAAGTGTGTTATTGTGGTCTCTGATACTAAGCCAGGGTTTCTGTAATCCCACTAAAATTTTATCTCACATCACAGAAATTTAGGATTCCCCCAAGGAGACACCACAGGAGGAAATACTAGCTTCTAAAAAGCCACGTGGATACCCTGTCGTGGGTCTCAGCGGACCATGGCTCCTCCTTGGGCCTTGGGGTGAGCGCGGCCTGGCGTCACTGCAGGCGGTGCTGGCGTGGTTGGGAGGGTCCCTCAGGGCTTTCCCTGGAGTGACAAGGGGGCAGGTGCCACCCTGCTGACTCCCACCTAGGGCTTCTGTGTCTGGGGCCTTCCGGGGAAGAGGCCAACCGGTAGGGGCCAGGGGCTCACAAAGGCAGTGCTTTCATGGCGCCAGGCAACCCGAGGACCCTCCAACATAGGCTTTTCCAGACTCCTCAGTCACCCTGGGCAGTTGGCAGCAGAACCTGCTGGCCGGGCTGGGTGGCGGGTGTCCCTGCTGGGGCTTCTGCCACTGTTAAGGAGCGAGGGAGGATTCTGGTGTGGTTTCAGTTGGAAACCTTGCCTTCTAAGAGTGGACCAGCCTACTGCTGCACCTTCCTCCCTGTGGGCCTGGGCCACCGTCTCTCCAGGCCCTCTTAGGACGCTGACTTCTGCTTTTCTTCAGCAGGGAGACCCCTTGCCCAGCCTGTGTCTAGCCCGTGGGTTGTGGAGGAACCAGAAGGCTCCTGCTCTGTGGCCCTGAGTCTCCCAGCGTGGGAAGTCTACGTGCTGGCTAGCAGGCTGATAAGGTGCCTGTTCTTGGCAACAGTTGAAACGTGTTTCATCACGTCCCAGGATGCCCCATGGACGCACCTAACAGGGTCCCCCGGGCCTGCCCGCCTCCCAGAGCCCAGGCCTGCCACGGTTTGCTTCCGTCTGTACAGAGCCCGGCTGGCTGTGGCCACACTCCATCTCAGCACACGGCAGCTGCTGGGGTGGGGTTCTGGACTTGGCGCCTTCTGTAGGCCCTGGTTAGTCTCATTTCTAGCATGTTACCTGGGTTCGTGTACACTCTGCTGGATTTAGTTCCTAAAGTGCATTTAGGCCTCGGCAGTACCTGTCTCACCTGCACGTGTCTTGCTTTTCTGTTTGCCTTTACAGAGTGGGCCAGCTGGGCTCAGTCTTATCTTTAGCACCACCCCAACCATCCCTGCCTCAGGAGGGCGAGGCTTCAACCCAGCCCGGGCAATGTAGCAAGATCCTGTCTCTACAAAAACAAACAAAACATCCAGAATGTCCACCTGAAACCTTAGTGCCGCATCGAATTTAGGTGTGTGTACCTGCAGGGAGCAGAGAGTGCCGCTCCAGCCGCTCCCAGGCTGGCTTCTGTCTCGACCCCAGTGCCCTGGCCTCGTCATCTTCCACGTAGGAAGCTGGGCTTTCTTGGTGGCCGCTGACAGGATAGGCTTCCATGCTTCCTTGTCAGGCTCAAGGTGTGAGTCACCATCCCAGCAAAGACAGAGCCATTTGCACAATGCAGTGTGAGCCGCCTTCCTGCCCTCCATGGGAAAGGGAGGCAGCGCTCGGGCCCCAGGTGGAAGGCGTGCCCTGGGGAGGCTGGGCATGAGAACACTATGGCAGGAGGATCTCACATGCAACCTTGCAGGCTGCAGGAGCAGAGCTGGACACAGGCCACACAGCAGAGCCACGGAGAAGTGGTCCTCCCAGGAGTGAGCAGTCCGATAGGCATTTGATAAAGACGCTTGGGGCCACAGTGTTGGGATTACTGGAGGGAAGAGAGATGAGGCCAACAGGCCGGTTTAGGGCATTCTGTACCACGACGAAGGACGATAGAAACTGAGCATGTTTATTGGACAACAAGCAGACCCTGCTGCAGACCCATTATTTGTACCTCTTGGTTCATACTCATATCAGCACCCTGAGATCCAAGTGTTGTCCTCCCCATTTTATGACGAAGAAACTGGGACATATAAAAGTTGCCTAAGATCTGACAACTAGTGAGTGAGGAAGTCTGGTTTGAATTGCACGTCTGGCTTCATTCAGAGTCCACGGTCTTACCCACCATGCGACGCTGCTGCATGAGCGTGTGTGTGTGCACGTGTACAAGAGAGCCGTCACAGGGCACCCGCAGACAGTCTGGACACACGGTCCGCAGAGGGGCTTCCGTTGGATGGGAACCCCAACCTCTGTCTTTCAGCTGAAGTTCACCAAAATGAATTGCTCAGTTTCCAGAGGTGGCGGCCTGGCATGGAGTTAGGAAATCAATCAAAGCGTTGGGGGTGGAAGGCGAGGGAGTGGTGTCATTTGGCCCCTTGAGTCTTCAGCCTTCCTTCCTGGGCTCTGACATGAGCTTCACCCTTAGATCCAGTTCTCCTTAGCTGGCTGTCAGATGCCCTCTGAGTGACTCTGACAAAGGACGGCTCACTGTGTCACTTCTGTCTTCCTCTCCTGCCCCGACAAGGCCGTATTGCCCACTTGCAGGCTGTGATGTAGGGACCAGGGCTGACGCCGTCCCACAGGCTCTGGGCTGAGGAGAAATTCCTTTTTTCTTTAACATTGTCAGCAGAGATCTTTCCTCTTCCTTAGTCTTTTTAAACAACCAGGTTTTGGTTTTGTCACTTCTGTCTATATCTCTTTTCTGTTTCAGTAAGTTCTGTTCTTTATTACTTCCTTTCACTTTTATGAGTTTAATTTCTGTTCATTTCTAAGCCTTTGACATGGAACCCGAATATGAGGATTTTAAAGCCATTTTCCTCTATTCATGGCTTTTGCTGCTTCGCAGAAAATTTAATGTGTGCTATTACCCAATTGCCCTTTGGCATATAGGTAATTTATAAGTTTTTTTTTTGGTTGTTGTTGTTTTCTTGTTTTGTTTTTGAGACAGGGTCTTGCTCTGTCACTCAGGCTGGAGTGCAGTGGTGTGATCTCAGCTCACTGCAGCCTCCGCCTTCCAGGCTCAGGCAATCCTCCCACCTCAGCCACCTGAGTAGCTGTGACCACAGTTCCACCACGCCCGGCTAATTTTTTGTATTCTTGGTAGAGACTGGGTTTCACCTTGTTGCCCAGGCTGGTCTTCAACTCCTGAGCTCAAGTGATCCGCCCCCATCAGCTTCCCAAAGTGTTGGGGGTTACAGGCGTGAGCCACTGCGCCTGGCCAAGTGTATTTTAAGGCTTTCCTAGTTCATTTTTGTTATTGATTTTTAGTTTAGTTGCATTATATTCAAAAAATGAGGTCATATGCTGTCAAAGTCAAGAATCAGTACCTTTATTAAAGTCTACTTTGTCTGACATTAATATTGCTATGCCAACTTTCCTTTGGTTGTTATTTGCAAGGTCCATATTTTTCCGAATGTTTATCTTCATACTTTGCATAGCTGTATGTTTTAGATATTTCCTTGTGAATAGCACGTGTTTGGGGATTTTTTTAGTTTATATTCTTCTATGCATTCTGGTCGTCTTTGCTTCGGAGTAGAGCCTTCAGTTTGTTTACATAGCACGTGATTGTCTAGAATGTTAGTGTACCCATTTGCCATTTCACTGTGCCTTTCCTCCTTTGTCCTGTCTCTTCTGTGGCATTGTTTTGCATACTATATTATTTGTCAATGTTCATTTCCATATATCCACACGTGTAAACCCTTTTCATTGTTCTTTATATGGGTGTTCATTTTCATCTTCCCTCTGAGATCAGTTGTGAGAATGTTTTCTGGTGTCAGATGGCAGTTTTTGTTGGAAAATGACTCTTTGAAAATGCCCGTGCTGGTTAGAGGATTCTAGCTGGACAGTGACCATCTTCTAGTACTTTTAAGCAGTCCTTCTGCAGTGAAAGATATTATTGTTTTCTGGTTTACGTGCTTCCGTTGAGAAATCACCAGTCATCCTCACTGCCCTTCTTTGTAGGTGATCCCCCCTCCCCCTCCACAGCCGGTTTTGTTTTCAGCAATTTTACCTAGTGTCTTTTAGCCATTTGGGGTAGTTCTTGGCCAGGGTCCTTTAAGACGTGCTTTTGACCCGTTCAGTGTCTCCTTTCCTGTGGCTGCCTGCACATTCTGTCTCAGTGCCTTCTGTTTCTGGCCCACCTTTCTACCCAGGAATTCACTGTAACTGTGTCTAATCTGTTAGATAATGGAGTCCTTAATTTCACTTTTTGCATTTTTCAGCTCTAGAAATTCTCTTTTCAAGTTTCCAATTCATCTTCTTAAATATAGAAATCATCATTCCTTTAAAATATATTTCTAAAACTGCCACAGGATCTTAAATTGCATTCACTTCTTTTATCGTCACTAGAACACTATTGCTATTCCTCCTTCGAAGCTATGGTTTATGGGTCATGGTATACAGCAAATAAGTAACAAAGTCTCTTTCTCTTTAATTCTATTATCTGGAGCACCTGAGGGTCTTTTTTCTATTGTTCGTTGTTTCTGTTGGTTTTCTTCTTGTTGGGTTGTCTTTTCCTCCACCAGATACGTGCATGTGTGAGTGTATGTGTTGGAGACACTATTCGCAAAATCGGTTGAGACTATTTGAGGCCTAGGATGATGACATCTTCCTCCTTAGTAGACTGAAGTTTGCTTCCGCCTGGTGCTTGGGGCCCCTAACAATGAGTCATCACTTCAGTTCTGTTTCAAGGATTGCAGAGTCATGAGAAGCAGAGCTGCAGTTGTTGAGGGTCCATTTATTGTGGAGTCTCTTCTTTCCCTAGGGGTTGCTTCCAGATCCCAACCCACATTTCCCTCTGTCTCTGCTGCCCTTCAGTCCCGGGAGTTCTACTCCTAAACCTAATATCTGCAAGAGGTGGTGTCAAAAGTACTGAAGATTCTTAGATGGCTGTGGGCTCTGCAAATACCAATAGGGGAGAATCAGTCCCAAATGCCATTCTCACCCCCTGGCCTTTCTTCACTGTTTTTTTTTATCTTAGTAGTGTCATTAAGAAGATGTGTTTATATTTGTCCAGATTTTGTGGTTCTTCTCTCTGCTAAGATTGGACCACACGGCCTATTTCACCTTTTTTCTTCTTTTTGCACTTGTGTTTTTTGAAGCAGTCATGCTTATTAAATATTGATATTCAGAGATTTTTGTCAAAACCAAAATTCTATAAGCTGATTAGCAGTATATATGAAAGATTAGGCAATCTGAAATGAAATTAATAACTAAGTTAATTACTAAAGGAATTATATGAGTGCTTATTCTGTTATTTACCCAGAGTTAATTGTCTACATGGATATTTTAGAGTTTTAACAGCAAGTTTATGTGAGAGTAGGTGCTTCTGTTGAGGGACATCTGAAAATACCCAGGTTCTTCTATCTTCGTAGGCTATCCCACACGGATTCTTGGTCTAGTGGATCCGATTGGCAGTATATCTGCAGTCCACACAAATGGAATGGTAAAATTAGTATTATTAGCATGTTGAGGTCAAACTGTTTCCAGGTACTCTTGCTTGGGTAGAGATTTGGAAGTTGACTATATTTGAAATCTGAAGAGTGACAGGTCAGTGTTTCTCCACATTATCTGTTTTCCCATAGGTAGCTTGATTTATTCATCCAGTCATCCACCCATCCAGTCTCTACTGCTGCTGAACTAGTCATTGCTTCAGGGTCATGGACACAGAACCTGACAAGGTTCTGCCCCTCTTTGGACCTCTCCTTCTGGTGGCAGACACAGAACAGTATCAGTGGAGCGATCTGAGGAAGCCAGTGTTGGCATGGAGCCTTCTAGATGGCCACCATCTTCTATGAAAGGAGGAGGATGCGGCTGGGGTGAAGTCCTGGCCTTCTGGGAGGGGCTGGAACCCGCCTTGGTGCTGGGTCAGTGCTCTGGGTGGCAGCCTGGCCCCAACCAGCCAGTTCTTCCCCACATGTGGTGTTCTGAGTCTCTTTCTCCTGCAACAGAATTCATAGAAAAAGCAATCCTAATTTTCTCCTTAGTCAAAACTATTAAAAAGGAAAAATCCCACAAATAAAGCCAAACCTCTGCAGAAGTAAATTTGGGAATTCATTCTTGGATTTGTTTCTCTCCTGCTTTAAAGAGAAAGAAGCCTTCTAGAAGGAGCCCCACTGAACTTGTTTGCTTTCTGTTTTCTTCAGTGAACTGCTTTCTGTGGCTCTGCCTCTCTGAGAATCTGTTGCAAACTCTGAAACGCAGCTGGAACACACTTGAGATGTTCCCCACAGACTACAAAGTGATGGCATGGACTGTGCAGAATAGATGCTGTTTGCATTAAAATGAAAGACAAACATAATATTTGCATTAATCGAGAACCTTTGCAGGAGTATTTGCATAGACTGGTTTATCCTTTTCCGAGAGCTGGTTACTCCTGACTACTCTCTGAGTGTAGAAAGGATAAGCAATCTTTTGCTGATTATTTCTCACAAAGAGTTGCTTTTGCCCAAGTGTGTCGCTGTTTCCAAAGACGGGCTCTCCGCCATGCAAATGTGATGTTGAGTGCAGCACAGGAAGAATAGCCCATGTGCATGGCAGTGATTGCTGTCAGTCTTCCCTTGGGAGATTTTTGTGTTTCAGAGTAGGATTGCTGAGCTTGTACCCTGCTTTTAGTGGTACTGAACTTTGTTTCAGCAGAGTTGTGCAGAGTTACTCACACTAGGCCATATTTCAGTGGCCTCCTCTTCCTCCTTAAAACGAGAAGAAGCCAAGGCCGTGGCATGTTGGTGTGTCAAGTGCTTTGGTGCCTGTGGGTACAATTTCAGGAACAGCTGTACTAATTCTTATTTTGTTAATGAAGGCTGTGTAAGAATAAAGACAAAGGAATCAGAGAAAAGAAAAGATGACGGTCTCTCAAAGAGAAGTAGAGCCCAGAAATGCATGTCATAAACCCTGCATAATTGGCTCTGAGTTTCCTAGCTGTCAGAGTAAAAAAGGAAGCCCTTTAATTTTAAGGTTTATGTTGTTCTTAAGAGGAAACCAACCAGGTGTGTTTTAAACAGTGACTTTGAAGCGCGCACACACACACACACACACACACAGGGTGAGAAAACAAGATTACGCATAGTCTTGGTATCTATATGAAACTTTGTATTAATTGAATATTCAGTAGTTATTAATGTGTACTTACATAGTAGTGTTTTTGGTGCCTTACCATTGCTTCTGTCATCTTAGTCTTTCACTTGGGATATGATTTTCTTCCTTCTGAAATAATCCCTTGTTAGTTCAGCAATGGTTTCTGAATGGTAAGTACTCTCGTTTTGTTTATCTGAAAATGTTTTTGTTTTCCCTTTTACTCGAATGATAGTTTAGATGGGTGTAGAATTGCAGGTTGCTGTATCTTCCAGCAGTTTGAAGACATTTCATTATCTTTTGGCTATTTTTGTTGCTGTTGAAACATTAACTCTCAATCCAATGTTCTTAGATCATCTAACTTCCCTACCTTGGTGCTTTTAAGATCTTTTTCCATGTTTAGTGTTTAAATGTTTTATTGCACTGTGTCTAGATGTCGACTCACACTTATTTATCCTAATTGAGACTTAGCATGCTTTTTAAATCTAAGGACTCTTATGTCTGAATTCTGGAATGTTCTCATTTATTATCTGTTTTAATACTGCATTTGTGCGTTTCTTCCATTCTTTAGGAACTCACACTAGGTCTGTGTTGGACCATCTTATTCTTTTGTCCTTGCCTCCCTCCTGTATCTACTCTTTGTGCTGCATTCTGGTGAGTTATCTAGATCTAGTTTTATCTTTATATCTAATTTACTATTTTTTCTTTAGATCTAATCTGTTCTTCTCAATTATAGAAAATTCATTTTATTCTTTTTAAAAACTTCTCATCTCCCATTTCCAGGTTTTTTTCCTTCATCAGTTTCTTTTCTTCATTTAACTTGTTGTTGTTGTTGTTGTTGTTGTGCAGCTTGTTGTCTTTTCCGCATTGTTTAAATATTTGTGGACATTTTGGAGCCGTTTCTCGGTTTTGTTGTTCTTGCTGATTCCCACATGGTGGGTTGTTTCTATCATTCCTGATGTTCAGTTTGCCTGGTGAACTCTTCAGCAGGGTACTGGCCTCCCTCCCTCGCATCCTTCTTTGTGTGTTTTGTGTGCTGTGGATTGTGGGGGTAGCCCTAAGGAGCTATTTTTCTTTGTCTTCCTGGGGCGACAGGATTTTTTAGGTTCTAGACTAGTTTTGCCCTTATTTCTAGACTTGAGATTCCAGAACTACTCAAAGAATATGAATCTGGAGGCCACATCCACAGGGACCCAGGTTTAGGGTTTTAGATTCTCACCGAAGCCTCTTCCCAGCAACCCTCTATTGCTTCCCTGGCCTGGTGGGTGGAGTTTTCCAGTTCTCTTTTCATAGACCAGACAGCTGTCCAAGAGTTCTGTCCGGACACAGGGTCTCATTTCCAGTTCTCTGTCCGAGCCAGGCTCTTGGCCGCCTCTCCTGCCCACCCGGGTATGCAGCCCCCCACCGGGCCCCTGGTGCCTGTCTCCAGTTCTGATGACTCTCGGGCCCCAGGAGCAGGCAGCCGGGCCTCAGTGCACCTGCTCGGAGTGCCTTTTGCTGTCTGTCCTTTCTGGTAATTGGGGTCTTGAGCTCAACTCTGCCTATGATGTTAAGGTGAGATTTTATTCTGTCTTCGCAACTCTGTCTGTTCTTACAGTGGGAAGTGAGGGATCCTTACCGAGTCAGTGCAGTAAGGTTTGGGAACCGGAAGTTCTGCCTAACGTGCTGTGTTCTGTAGCTCTGTGTTGTGGACGTGAGGCGGCTCTGTGTGTTTCGACGTGTAAAACTGACTTTTACTGTGTACAGGCGCGTGTTAATTCAGAGTGTCAAAGCGAGGCGTGCACATTCAGCCACCGCTGTTCTCCAGTTCCTCTTTTCGTGTAATTGAGTTAAAAGGCATACCCTTCTTTCCAGTTGTCTGAATATTAAACATGACATCAGTCATAATAGTATATAGCCGTGTTCATTTTAATTCAAGATTGCCTTCATGCCCAAGTGTGGGACTTTATGGGTATAAAACCAAAGAAATTTGCTTTAGATTAAGAAAGCTGCATCTTTGTTTTGTTTTGATATAATTTCTATGTTTTCGGTGCCGTATAATTCTGATTTTTACCGCACTAACATAGTGGTACAAGATTTATCATGTGAGTTGCACATTGAGTGATAGAAAGTGAATTTGTTTCTGGGACTCTAATATCTCAGGAGAAGATGAAAATATGTCGTGAACTTAATGCCGCGTATGAAGTGTGATGGGAATGTGTGTTGTGCCTCTGCTCTGCCGGGCACAGTGCCAGCTGCACAGGAAGCTTGCTGGGAAGTGTGCGGTACAGGCGGCCGCGGCCAGCGGGCTCTCCATGGCAAAACCGGCGGCCGGCAAAGCGCGGGCGGTGTGTTCTTGGCAGAGAACAGTCTGGGTCCTAAGGGTGTGTGTGTCAGGGAGGGAGGAGAGGAATGATCGGATTTCTACTTCTTCAAAATTCAAAAATAACTTTATTAAACAGAAGATTATGTTTTAAAATTTTGGATAGCTCTGTTCTTAGAACTACGAAGCATTTGAAAACTTGGAAAATTGTTTAAGAAAACATTTTAACCTACTGACTGGTAAGTCGACTGCCCTCTGGTTTGCTGCAGTCTTTGTCTTTTGGTGGAGAAGCAAGGGGAGGAGGTGGCGGGCACAGACCCATCTTCCCATCCTCAAGAAGGAACTTCTGTGGGACATGAGAGCTCTTGGAGGCAATGGCTTCCTTTTTGTCCTGCTCTTTCCCTTGTGCCTTTTGATTTTTCTCTTTAACTTTCTGCTAAAACCTGAGAAATCCTCTTGGCCAACCTGCTGATGGAGGGGAAAGTCAGAGGACTTGCTCCCACAACGTGGGCTGTGTTCGTGGCGACGTGGGCCCTGTCCGTGGCAGGGTGGGCCGTGTCTGTGGCACAGGCTGTGTCTGTGGCACTGCGGCTTGTGGGTGCATTTATGGGTGCTTAGTCCAGTCCTCTCAGTCCTGCAGTGTGGAGAGCATCCTGTCACCCATTTGATGGCTGTAGATAGTGAGGCCCACACTGGTCGGCTGGCTCATGTGGCATCACAGGCTCCTGGGAGTGGATCCCAGCTTTGATGCCAGGCAATCCTGCTCCCACACTCCTGGCCAGAATCCTGGAGCCACCATGACAAACGTCATGTGGAAACCACAAGCTGGAAAGTCTGGAAGGGGCAGAAATCCACATCCTGTCAGTGACATTAGCATAGTGAACATCTAACAGCAAGTTGCTTCTCCTGGTGGCAGCTCTATTTTTAGAAGATTAAAATAGAAGGCAATACAAAGAAATCACTGTATATTTAGAAACTGAAGTTTCTGTTGTGTAAAAGGGAATGATGATAAGATTAAGTCAGTCTTGGTATGGGGAAGTTGTGATATCACAGTGTAGAGTGTGTTCATACTGGGCATAACAGAAATGTAATAGTGATTTCTGCAGATGGTACACCTGCTTCTTAGAGGATCCAGAAAAGCTGGTTTTGTTGGAGGGAGGGGTGTGCTGGAGTACTATTGAATTAAATCATAATGATGTGATTATCTTGAATGTACATTTATACCGTTCAATAATGAGCCTTGCGCAGTGGGAGAGCATGTCCTAGAATACACCGAAGTAGATTGGAGCATCTCAAGCAGGAGCTAGGACTGCAGGTACTGTGTGGTTACAGCCGGGGTCAGTGCCTGGAGAATGGAAATCTTTTTATTTTTATTTTTTATTTTTGTTTTTATTTTTTATTTTTATTTTTATTTTTGGAGGCAGGTCTTGCTCTGTCACCCAGGCGGTAGTGCAGTGTGATCTTGCTCAAGAGATCCTCGTTCCTCAGCCTCCCGAATAGCTGGGGGGCTACAGTCGCGCCACCATACCCGGCTGATTTTCTTGTATTGTTGGTAGGGACAGGGTCTCATTACGTTACCGAGGCTGGTCTTGAATCCTGACCTCAAGCAATATTCCCGCTTCATTCTTCCCAAAGTGTTAGGATTACAGGCGTGAGCCACTGCACCTGGCTGGGAATGGAATCTTTACCCGTATCACCTGTAATGCTAGTGCTGTGGCATTTGTGTGTCTCCCCCACCTTCACTTTTCAGAAATAAAATTGTGTTTGAAAACATTTAGGAAATAGATATTAAAATAAAACTATGTGCTGTATGTTATTAGGTAGTACCAAAATTAAGGAGAATAAAACTTCTTGAAATCTTTTAAAATTGAGGACATGGAAACCACTCATGTGGAAAGGCCCTTTCCACCCCACGTCATTGTCTAAGGGAGCTGACGGCGCCCACAGGGCTGGGTGCCAGCTGATGAGTCTCTCTCCAGATGTGCTGGCTGCACCTGTAAGTTGATGCAGGTCTCAAGGTGAACTAGGTGCATGGCGGGGGCATGTGAACACACGTGGGCAGGTTCTCCGTGTCTGCAGAGGGGAGGATCCCACTGAGGGTGAGAGAAACCCACCCCAAGTCCCATCTCCAGCAGCTCTTCTGCTGGGGAGGTCCATGAGCCAGTCCACTGTTGTCCCCCTTTGCTGTGGCCTCTGGCAGTGGGCTTCTGCTGGAACACGGCCGTCCACAGTCAGGCCACTGAAAATCATCCTTTCTGTTCAGGTCCTAGGGAGGCAGTGCCTCTTCTGGCCCCTTCTCCTTGGAGAGGCCAAGACGTTCCTCTAAAGGAGGCCAGATGTCTGTGTCACCACTGCCAGTGCACACTGAACCCATAGCAGCTTCTGGATGCTTCCAGAGAGTGGCCTGCAGTATGAGCCAGTGCTTGATTTTTTGTACCCGCTATGTCTGCTCCAAGACGAGCTGCTGGAGGCTCGAGCCAGTGGCAGCCCCAGTGGCAGGAAGGCATGTGGAGCCGACTGCCTGGAGCTGGGCCATGCGGGGCCCTGGACTATCCGAGTCTCGTGTCACATTTTCCCAGCCTGCAATTCCTTGTTCTTCCCCACTGGTTCTGGCAAGGTGGCCCCAGGGTCTCTGGGGAGCCACCTGCAGGATTGGAGACCGGGTACTGAAGACACAATGACATTATCACCTGGACCGCTCCTCGCGGACCCCTGGGGGCCGACTCTGTGTCTTCACCACCTGGGTTCTCCGCACCTAAGGTGATGTCTGGACCACACCTGTCTCCTTTTAGTGCTTGTCAGAGACGTGGAATAAAAGCAGGTGCTTTATTGAACCAGAGGACATCCGTGCATCATCACAGGAGACATGGAGCGGGGTATTCCCTGCACTTCCGACGGGAGAGGCTGCGGTGGCCGTCACGGAAGATGCTCCACTGGGCAGCAGTGCACGGCCTCCTTCCAGAGGCGGGAGGCCCTGAAGCAGAGCTTCCCCGTGGATGACGCGTTGCAGCAGGAAGGAGCACAGCTGTCGCAGGGTGAGAGATGGCAGAACCAGTGTGGAGCAGCCAGCTGACACATTAAACGAGTCTTCACTGCTTATGTATATTTTGTGCACATTCTTTCCTGACACAAGAGTTTTGAGTGCAGTGTGTGTCACTTAATATTCAGCTCCTTATTTTTTTTTTCTTTAGTAGCTCAGCTAAAGGAATGAATAAATATTTTAGAAGTCTAGAGCCCCCCCCAGGATGGGGTGGTGTTTGGATAGTGAGATTTTGGGCAGAGTGAAGGATGCTGCTGAAATACATGTTGTAGAATATGGAGAACTTGAATTTTGAACCATCAACACAAAATCTGGACATTTTGGATCTTTTTTTTTTTCCTGAGAAAGTCACAAAGTAATGACTCAAAGGGGGTTTAGATGTACTGTTTGCTCTTCAAAATGGTGAGTGGCTCTCTCAAAATCAGCAGGTTCCATCAAATCTACATTTTGGATTTCCAGCTCGCTTCCCCCCACGCAAGCCTCTCTGTCTTTCCCACCTGGGTGAGTGCGGCACACCCATGCCGAGTCTATCGCCGAGTCCTGATGGATCCCACTCCCCAGCTGTCCCAGCTCTCCCTCCGCCTCCCCGGCCTTCCGCAGCCCCTCCCCGTCCTGGGTGACACTCTGCAGGGTGGCTGGGGTCGGAATGGAAGGTCCTCACTGTAGCCTTCGGACCTGAGGCTGTGTCTCCTCTGCCTGCCCCGTGGGAACCCCCCAGGCTTGTTCCCCTCCCAGGCCTTGCCCTTGCTGTTTGCTCCACCTCATGTGCACATCCTTGGGATCATTGACCCCACACGTCCTTCAGGTGTCTGCTCAAAAGTCACCACCTCGCCGGGCCCTCTTTTCCAGCACGTGATCCCACGCAGTCTGTTGATCTACGTGTCATCCCCTCTTCACTAGTGGAAGCCTGGGGTGCAGGGACTTACAACGCTGTGTCCCCAAAATTGCGACGGCCACTTAATAGCTAGTTCAGGAAAACTTGAATGAATGAGCCAGTGATGGGACGTTGACCTTGAGGCTTGAATGAGTCCGTGTGGAGAGGCAGAACAGCAGAGTGGGGGTCAGTTTGCTTTTGAAAGTTGGTCCCAACCTTGATCAGGATGGCTTTTATTATCTCCCTGGCTTCTTTAAAATGGGGACCATACTAGTATCTGTACCAGTTATTTCCCTGGTGAGAACCGTGAGTACCACTTCTGTGAATGAAATCCGGAGACAAGTGCCTGACCATCATCAGCTCCTACCAGGAGTTATTTAGCTGTTATTGTTTCTCATTTAGAATGTAAGCAGGATGTTATGTTTAGTTCTAGCAAGATACAGCAAGAACAATAGTTTAGAAAATGAAATACATTTTCAGTGAATTGAGGCAAATATTGTCCTAAAAATGTGCTAGAGGTGGCCGGGCGCAGTGGCTCACGCCTGTAATCCCAGCACTTTGGGAGGCCGAGGCGGGCGGATCACGAGGTCAAGAGATTGAGACCATCCTGGCTAACATGGTGAAACCCTGTCTTTGCTAAAAATACAAAAAAATTAGCCAGGCATGGTGGCAGGTGCCTATAGTCCCAGCTACTCGGGAGGCTGAGGCAGGAGAATTGCTTGAACCCGGGAGGTGGAGGTTGCAGTGAGCCGAGATTGTGCCACTGCACTCCAGCCTGGGCGAAAGAACAAGAATTCCTTCTAAAAAAAAAAAAAAAAAAAGTGCTAGAGGAATAAGTCTTTCAACCCAAGGGGCCTGCTGGCTGAAGAGCCCTTGGAACAGACTTTTGCTGGGTGAGGCCACCAGCCTGTCACTTGGGCAGCTGCTGGTGGGGTCAGCCTGACTTGCACAGAACATCACCGAGTCCTATGGGCGCTAGGGGAGCCCCAGCCTCACTCTCTCCCCATCTCACTGGCCATTGACCACAGACTGGTCACTTTCAAAATGCTGCTTTAAAGTTGGCGTCACAGGATCCATTTTTTGCAGAGAGAATGAGCAGTGCTTGCAAGTCTGGTTTGGTGGAGAGGAGGAGAGGGTGTGGCCCACGCCCTCCGTTTTCCGCCTTGCACCAGGGACAGATCCCTGCTTTGATGCTCCCAGCCGCGCAGTTAATGTGCCTGCCTAGACTTTCCGCAAATGGCCACTTTGGGTTTATTGTTCTGAATTAGTCACTCATTTTTCATGAGCTACTTATTAACATGCACCTATTTTCCAGCTTCCTGCCACCTAACCACAAGCACCTTTAGCGAGTTGGTGATATTCAGCAGTGTGGAAAATATTCTGGGAGAATGGTTCGTCTGTAACTGGTTTTCGTTGCTGGGTCACATTTGGTGAGCAGCTTGTTCGGCTCAGATGCTGTGGCGTGGAGGGCCCAGGCCCCGGCTGCGGCACTGAAGCGAAGGTGAAGCGGGAGGAGCAAAGGGAGTCTCTCACCACGCACGCACTGTGTGCCTCCTCCTTTATCTGCATTCATTTATTCACTCCTCATGTCAGCCTTGTCTCCACTTGACAGGGGAGATATTCCACCCCAAACCCTGCAGGACCGCCTCGCACACGGGGTCTATGTCCAGGTGGAGGGTAGATTCAGGTAGGAATTGTATGATATTTGTTAGACTTCTTGGGAATGAAGAGTTGTTAGTTTAGAAAGTAGAATGCCTGCGGGGAAACAGAAGCAGTGGGTACAGCATGAAAAAGTGGGCATTTCGGTTTGCCCGGCCGTGCGAGTGGCCCAGCCACGAGGGAGCACAGTTATCCACAAGCAGACCGCAGAGCTAGTCTCTAGCCGTTGCTGATAGCTGCATCACCTTTCATCATTAGCCTAATTGAAGGGAACCTATCCAGAAAACCATCCTACATCGGCCGTGGAGATGCCGTTTGTGTGTTTTGCAGTGTTCCTATTTAACGTCTGTTGTGTGTGGCTCCTCCCACTGGCTCTGGATCACCTAGCAGATGCCAGGCGGCTCTGGGGAACCTGCACAGGGTGCATGCCAGGCGATCCTCCTCGCAGGCTCCCAGCGCTGTACAGAGCAGCTGTGCAGTGACTCGCCCACGTGTGCCCTCACCGCTGGGCAGTGGGCATCCTCTCAGGAGCAGAGACAGTGCTGTTTTCTGAGGCGGGCAAGGACATTTTCTCCTGATTTGCTAAATCGCTTATGAACACGCAAGCTGGCCAGTGCCACTTGGTAGGTAGGGAGAGCTGAGAGCTGTCTCTCCGTGTCGTCTTACTTAGGGAGGAAGCAGCATGGCCACGCCAGGCCCTGCAGAACTGTCTAGGAGATGCCCTGAGACCCTCCCTCCAGGAAGCGCTGTTCTCCGGCCCGTAGAGCACAGAGCAGGGCCTTGCGGAGCAGCAGCAGAAGCTTGTTTCCACTCCTGCCGGCGCCGTGGCCATCACCCGCTCAGCCAGCGCTGGCCGGACCCTGCCCACACACCTGGCTCTGTGCTCAGTGCCAGGACCTGCGGAGACAGGACAGCCCCATTCAGCCCCCGGGCAGCCCCTTTTCCACACTGATTCCTGACACCGCTCCTTGCGCCCTGTAGCCCACGAAGCCCCCGTGCTTCTCCGGCTGCCATGCCTCCTGGGTACGTGGATCGTTTCCCAAACAGCAGCGGGTGGCAAGGCGGCGTTTTTCCACTGCCACATTTTCCCTGGGAAAATCCCCGAGTAACCTGCTGTTCCCTTTCCTCCGTGGCTCACTCCTGCACGCGTTCGCCTCCCACTGGGCTCCGTCTGCCTGCTGAGTCTGCGTGTCCAGCGGGCTCAGTTTGCACCTTTTGTCCCCATCACCCGACTAAGCTGCAGGTGTTAGCAAGCCTTGCCTGGCACGTGAGAGCAGCTGGGCGCCCCCTGCAGTCTCCTCTGGCCCGTGTCTGGGCAGGTGCTGGCACCAGGCAGACCCCATGGTGGGACTGGATGCAGGCAGCCGGTGTGGGTCCCTGGTTCTGCTGGGCCGGGGCCAGGCCTCTGCGTTGCTCCCTCTCATGTTCCCAGATGCTCAGGGCCTGCTCGCTGAGCTGTGAACCAGACATGTGTGCCTGCTTGGACACAGGGACTGGGGATGAACTGAAGACTGTTGGGATATTGATGAAGGAACAAGTGAGGCAGATCACCTAGCAGATGCTCAGCAAAGACCAACTGTGTTGAATAGAAGGTGGGGGCAGGCTTGTCTTTATTCCTGGCATCTCTTGAAAAATTGTTACGAAGTTTCAAACACATGTGAAAGGAAAGAGACTAGTGCATAGACTGAATGCCCACAGCCACCTCCCCCTAGGAAATCCCTGAGGCTGTCCGTCGTGACCCCTTCATCTCCCATACTGTTATTTTCTGGAGAATTTAAAACCGATCTCAGAGGCCATAGCACCATCCCTTATATACTTGAATGTGTATTTCTAACAGATCCAACCCCATTATCACACTCAACAGAATGAATCATGATTCCTAAATATCATCTTATACCCAAGCGATGTTTAATTTTTATTGGTTGTCTTAAAAACTGTCTTTTTACAGCCAGTTGCTCAAATCCAGACCAAAACATTGGGACTGGTGGGCATATCTGAAATCTTCCCCCACCCCCTGTCCGCCTCACTGAGTCCTTTGTCCTGGGATTTTCTGTTTCAAGACTTGACTGATCATAGCCAATCCAGGGTCCTTTAGCAGGTTCTGCCAAACCCACATTTCCTGTAAGCCGGCAGCTATAGCTAGTTTTGATTCTTAGTGGAGAGACAACAAGAATACTTCTTAGGTTATCCTTGACATTTTAAAAGACTGCCTGATTACCCTGAAGGAAAAATACTGCTTAGGGAAAGAATCTTTTTCCATTTTCATTTTCTCTAATAAATATACATAAACTATGTTGGACATGCCTGAGGAATTCACAACACTTACTCATTAAAGTTTAATTTCCATTAATGGGCAGATTGCAAGCACTGTTATGGAACTTTGGTAATTTTCAGTAACCTGCGCAGTGGGGAAAAGCAGAATCTAGTGGCCTGGGATGCTCGAGGCTATGAGCAGGGCTCCCAGGGAGGGCTGGTTGGGTGGGCACGAGTTTATGGAGCACCAAGCCTATGCCTAGTATCCGCCAGGTCCAGGGGTAGTGCCAGGGTGTGGGCCACACAGTGGAGGGAGGATGGGCTGATGGCAGGGCTGGGGGCTGCTGGGGTCACTCAGCAAAGCAGGAGGCTGAGCCGGGAGGAGGCTAGCGCAGGTGCAGGTCCTGCTTGGGGTGGCAGATGGAGATCCCTCTGGGGGTTCAGGTCAGGGGAAGGACCTAGGGGGAATTTGAGTATTTGGCTGACCTTGTAGATCATTTTGTCTCCAAGCCATGACATTTCAGCCCACTGAACTCCCTTTTATAATTTAATTGAACAAAGGCATCAAAGTGCCAGTAAAATACTACCACTGGTCACACAGGTTAGAGGCCTGAGGGGATGGCATTATGGCCCCAAGCCCAAATAGATACCCACTTCATTCCACACTGACTGATCCGCCGTGTGGAGGGGAGGTTTGTCTGTGAGTGTGCGCCACGCCACGCCCTCCAGGATGTGCAGGTCTTGGTGGGCCACGTGCGCCCACGAGCAGGGCTTTCTCACAGACACCTGCCAGTTCGGTGCAGGCCGAGAGGCTGTTTTCCTCACGGCCAGTCCTCCCAGCAGAAGGCATTTTCCGTCCCTCTTTATTCAGGCAAAAGACAAGTCCTTTTGCCCCAGACACGAGAACCAAGTGGTTTCTTTTGTCTTTGCTTTAGGGCTAAGCTCTTTCCTTAAACCGTGGAAACTCTGCCGTTCCCCTTGAAGTTCGATTTGAAGGTATTGGGGCTTCCCTGGTCTGACGTCAGCCCTTGCTAGGTGTTCACGCAGCTCAGTGTCTGGAGTCCCAGTGAGGCCCTGGGACAAACCCCAGTTGAGGCACATTCTGTAAAATACCCAAGCAGGATTGCTGAAAGCTGTCAAGGTCGTCAGAAACAAGGAAGGTCTGAGATACTGTCGCAGCCAAGAGAGGCAGGACCCTGGATGGGTGCTGGGACAGAGAATGGATACCAGGGAAAAACAGAGGAAATCGAATCAAGTCCAGGCTTTTCCTTTAATGACACCTAAGCACAGCATTCTGATGGAAGATGTTAGTGATAGGGCTTGGAGGGTGCAGAGTAAAGGCTAGGTCTCTAGTAGCTTTAATTTTTCTATAAGCTCATAGCTGTTCTGAAATAAAACCTTTGTTTGAAAACTATGAAAGGATGGGGCGATTGGCTCTAATGAAGACTGAGTCGTTACTGTTTCCCAGTAGCCCTAAGCTTCCATTCCCCGTGTCTGAAAAGCAGCTCTGTTAGCACAGTGAGGTGCGCACAGTGAGGTGTGACCTATACTACTCCTGGGTCACAGCGATTTCAGTGTTTTCATCTATGTCGGCAACCCCCCACCAAACACACTTTAGAATGTCAGCTGATCCAATTCTCCTTTTATGCTCATAACAAAATATTGAAGTGAGGTGCTAAGGCTGAAATGTAGGACTGAGGTCTCTGAATCTTCAGAATCAAGCATGGAAAAGAGTTTAGGTATACCTCAGGTCCCCACGTGTGTGGAGCTCTTGCTGCTTTCCTTTTCCCAAAATCTCCCTGGGCCTGACCACGCTAGTTTGTCACAGGAATGCAAAGTTAGTTTGACGTGAGAAAAAGAATTTCACCATGTTATCAGATGGATGGGGAAATTGTTTGATAAGCTGAATTGATGCAAAAAAGTTTAATACAGTTAAGCAAACATATATGATTTAAAAATATGTCTTGGCAATCTAGGAGTAGATGGGAACTTCCTTAATCTGATAGTTACCTGTGGACACCTGCAGCAAGCATACACTTTCCAGCAAAACACTGGAAACATCCTTCCTGAGATCAGAAACAAGACCAAGCTGTCTTTTTATCACCGTTTCTCTTCAGTTACTATACTGTAGGACTGAGCCAGCGGAACAAAGAAGAAGAAAAGGCATGAGGTCTGGAAGGTGGAATCAACTGTCGTTATTTATACGTGACATGATTCTGTATGTAGAAAATACACAATAACTACAGAAAAATAATTGGAATGAATAGTCTACAATACAGAACCAATATGTAAAAATTAATTGTATTTCCAGATGCGAGCAAACAGAAATTGAAATGGAAACCAAATATCAAATGCCTAGTAATAAATCTAAAGATGTTCAAGACTGCAACACTGACAATTCTGAAACATTTCAGAGAGAAATGAAATGAGGTAATAGCCCATGTTCATGGATGGGAAGATGCAATACTGTAAAGATTATCTTCTCCCCAAATGATAGATGCAGTGCAATCCTAGGCACTGTTCATCTGCCTCCCTCCCTCCCTCCTTCCCCCTTCTTCTCTCTTCCTCTCTCTTT
>NW_012122043.1:2881276-2960004 GCF_000951035.1 Colobus angolensis palliatus
CCCCTCCCCTCCCCTCCCTTGCCTTCTTTCTTGTCTTGTCTTTCTTTCTTTCTGTGGCACTTGACAAGTTAATTTTAAAATTTATGTGGCAGAGTAAAGGGCCACTTTTGCCCCAGATGATCTGAAAGAAAAAAGTAGGGTTTTTGGCCTTGCCAATATTAAGAATTATTGTACAGTTATGGTGGTTAAGACAGTATGATTATTGGCAAAACCATAAACAAGTTGGCCACTAGGATTGAGATTTGGCTTATAAGGGAACTAATGTTGCCGATCCGTGGTGAAAGATAAGAGGACATTTGGCTGTTCTCATAGGAAACCCTAACCCAAACCCCTGTCCCATAGCATATACAAACATCAGTGCCAGTAGATGAGAGACTTACATATAAAAGGGAACAGTGCACAGTTTCAGGGTAAAAATATGTTAAAATATCTCTGCAGCCTCCAGGAAGGGAAGAGTTTCTTGAACCTGACATAAAAGCAGAAGCTTTGAACGATTGAGAAATAGGACCTTTGAGAAGGTATCTGCAGCATTTAATTGACAGAGGACTAATGTTCAGAATTTGTAAAGAATTCCTCTGAATCAGTAAGAAAAAGACAACCCAACCGGGGGAAAAAACGGGTCAAAAAGACATGAATCCAAAATAGCCAATGAAAAAGCCAATAAACGTGTAAGAAGATGGTTAGTGCCGTTGGTCATCTGGAAAAGGCAAGTGAAACCTTCAAGAGACACCCTTTCACCCCAACCTGGGCAGGACTAGGTGGTCCCAGGCAGTTCCCGAGGGTGAAACCACACTTCCTCCCCACTCCCTTCCCCTCCCAGTTCAGGAGCCTGCGTGTGGGGCTTTCACATACTGTCTTTATTGGCTCAAGACACCTCCTTGTGTGGTAGTATTGTGAGGAGGGCACTGGTCTTGGTGGGCACCTGTTTGCTCAAGGTCCAGCTTCAGACAAGCCGCTGGTTTGGTTGAGATGAACTGGGTTCCGGCTGGTGCCCACTCCATGATCCTGGGAAACTGCACAACCCTTGAGGCCATTTCCCCACGTGTGAAATAGGGGGCCTGGGTCCTCCGGGTGAAAGTGAGGTTTCTTTGGCTCCGGAAGGCCAGGTTTCTGGTTAGACACACCTACCTGCCTGACGTGAGGCGGGTTCTGAAAAGCAAAAGCCTTGTCTGTCTCAGCTCTACTCCTCCCATGGGCGGACCCTGAGTCTCAAACAATGCTCAGTTCGCGCTGGGTCCAGTCAGCATGAAAGGGACTCCTTGCAAGACTGATGTGGTCACTGCAGTCGACCGTGGGCGCGTGGAGCGCGCTGGGGCACATCACCTGCTGGTGAGGACACAGAGGTACCCGCGCTCCTCAGCCTCCCTCTCAGTGTGCATCTGGTCTGCAGCCCCAGCGCCGATTAAATGCCGTTTGAGGACACTCAGTACTATCATCCCCATCCAGCAGGGTTTCCAAAAATAGATTCTCAAGCGGAGACAGATAGAGGGAACCTGCTTGCCGCAGGTGTGTGATGAGGAAGTGGTTCTTTGATTCCCATCTTAATTATTTTCCAGCTTGTCAATGTTAGGTTCTTAGCACCACTTTCTCCTTAGCCTGAGAAATTTCAGCCCAGAGGCAGATAAATATGGAAATTCCACCTCTCATCACTAATTTCATTTTAACTCACTTTGGAATATGACATCTGAAAAAACACAGCATTAAGAATCTATTCTGTGCACATTCACGGATGCCATCCCGCCTTCCAGCTGACCGTGTCCCGTAGCTTGTCTGTTTCACCCTAGTGACGGATGTCCTTTGCACCATTGGTCGCGCTTTGTTTAGGTCTGTTCCAAAGCTGTCTTTCCCAGGCCTGGTGGCCCCTGCGCCTTCAAAGTGCGCTCTCACCGCCACTGCTCTGCCCCCAGGGTCGCGTTCCACCAGCCACCTCTGGCAAAACGTTTGCCTTTAGTGTTTGACTTCTTGATCATGGCTGCTGCCCTGAGCCCCCGCCTTTCATAATGAGGGACGCAGCATCTGTCATGCTGTCCAGGTGGACGACCAAGGACGGCTCAGGCCGGGATCTTGTCTTAAAGAGATTGCAGCCGTTTTTCCAGCTGGCTGGGGCTCATGGGGCCTCCACATGTGGGGTTAGCGTCCGGCACTGAGAGCCACGCCTGTGCCGCCTCCTCCAAGGCCCCTGTGTGCTTGAGACACTCCTGCTGTTTTCTGATAGTTCCACATGGCTGCCCCTTTCCGCCAGAGGCAGGCGCTTCCTATTACCCCAGTGCCGCATCAGAACAGCTTTCCCTTCAAGCATTTCCATGTCATTCCACGAAGATGTGAACGTGGCAGTGTTGGGGGTTTGAATTTACAGGTTGTTATGAGGCCAGCCAGGCCCAGTGGCGCACAGTGAGAACAAGCAGCATCTCCGTGTGGTGGAAGAAAAAGCCTATCTGGTCTTTGTTCTCATTCCCGGCAGGGAGCTCTTAGGATCCCGGAGGTTCCTGAGTGTCAGGCGAGCCTTTCGTCATTCGGAGGAGCTTCTTGTGGGCTTCTGAGTTTATGCTAATGAAGTGACTCAGGGCAGGACCCCTGGGTAGCCTCAGGATGGGGCTGGTCATGAGGACTCAGAGACGAGAGGGGCAGAATGTTCAGCTACACCCGCTGACCCCAGTGGTACAGAGACAGAGGCTCCTGCACACAGCACCCCTCCAGACCCTGCCTTCATGTTGCTGTTTATTTGCATCTTTTACAATAAACCCGTCAACATGGTGAAGTGTTTTTCTGAGTTTTGTGAGCCCTTCTAGCAAATTCCAGAACCTGAGAGGGGCTTGTGGGAACTCCTGATTTATAGCTGATCTTTAGAAGTTCAGGAGGCCCAGGACTTGTGTCTGAAATGGGGGCAGCCTTGTCGACCTGAGCCCCTAAGCTGTGGCGTGTGTGCTAGCTCTGGGCAGTTATTGTCAGAGTGGAACTGGATCATTGGACACCCAGTTGGTACCAGTTGGCTAGTGCCAGAAACCACCCCACCCGTCAGTGTACACGACTGGACATGTTAAGTTCAAGGTCTGGTTTCCGCAGGGAATCCACGTGCTGTTATCGAACGGCATTCTCCTTGGTGTGCCAGCTAGTGCAAGCACACGATCAATGTCTTCTTGAAGGGTAGGTGGGACCCGGACCAGCCCAGTGCCCAGAAATGTAGGTGAGCCAAGACCCACTAAGCTGCACCTTGATCTGATACACACGAGTGATGCTTGTGGATACAGGAACACCACATATCGTGACTTACAAGTCGAATCGGTTGCACTGAGATCTGATGTGCCTTCCTGCTTCAGCGTAGTAAAAGTAACTTGTAATTAGGCCTTATTTATGAACTTGGTGCTGGAGGGATTCAATCGCCTTTTGGGCTCAGGCATAAGCAGTTCACTTCCAAACTCAAGAAGGAGCTTCACGTGAGCTGGGACTCTGGCCCCACCGCTGCCCATCACCACAGGGGGCTTCTTGGTTTCCAGACTTTCTGGTTCCAGGGTGTTTGCTGAGCTGGAAGCTAAGGGTGGGCATTGGGCTGACTACAGGGGAAGCAGTTCTGGGGACAGGCATTGGTTCCTAGGAACTGGTGCAGAGCCCTGACCAGGGTGGTCCACCCAAGCACCCTCCTCTTGACCCCTTCCCATTGGAAAACTACAGCTACATTGAGATCTTCAAAAGGGCCTTCTGCTGTTTCTGAAAGTATTTATAGCGGGATTTGGGTTAAATACACACACATACATATACACACATACAAATGTACAGGCACCTTTTTGAATTTATTTTTTTCTACAGTGAGCATTTATTTATTTTTAGGAAAAAAAGGCTTGAAAAGTACTTTCCACCACTATCTGGGGTCTCCTTCTGAGTTGCAGTGAAGGTTCTCGTGAGACATGACATCATGTTTCTAATTCAGCATCCAGGCCATCTCCTAGGCGGCCGTGTTCTTGAGAAAGCCCTGGAATGTGTGAAGACTTGGGGCGATTCCTTAGGTCTGGTGGCTGCTTCTAAGGTGTAACTATGACCTGCCGGTCTTTCTCTTGACCCAGGGAAGCAGAACTGTTTTGCCCCCAAATATGCCCCATGTCGTACTTCTGTTTTGAAACCTTAAGAGTTGCTGAGACTTGGGAGGAGCTGCTGGTTGCTTGGAGAGGTAACCATGGTTTTTTGTTGTTGTCTTAAGTTTAATTTTTATTTCTGGCACCCACGTTTGATCTCTGCATTACCCAAGAGCAGCCTCACCTGCTGAGCTCCTGCAGGTGCATGCTGGCCTCACACGTTCCCAACTCTACCTTGGGATGGGCTTCAGATCTCAAGAGTGTGCCCTCCAATCTCCTGGGGCCCTTGTTTCCGTTCTTGGATACTGAACATCTCCAAGGACTTGCAGGGATTGGAGATGCCAGGAATTATCTATTTTGGATAAAAAGTGGTTTTTTTTGGCCGGGCGCAGTGGCTCAAGCCTGTAATCCCAGCACTTTGGGAGGCCGAGACGGGCAGATCACGAGGTCAGGAGATCGAGACCATCCTGGCTAACATGGTGAAACCCCGTCTCTACTAAAAAATACAAAAATATAGCCGGGCGAGGTGGCGGGCGCCTGTAGTCCCAGCTACTCCGGAGGCTGAGGCAGGAGAATGGCGGGAACCCGGGAGGTGGAGCTTGCAGTGAGCTGAGATCCGGCCACTGCACTCCAGCCTGGGCGACAGAGCGAGACTCCGTCTCAGAAAAAAAAAGGGGTTTTTTTTTTTTTTTTTTGCAGTCATTTGACCCTATGTTAGTCGTTTTTGTCCTGTTTTAAAACTTGTATCCACAGAGTTCCATGGCTGCCCTGCGAAACTGGTGCTCTCCTCCTTCGCTTAGTAAGGAAAATGACCTCTGCGTGCAAGTCTGTAATGATATGCACAGTATTGCAGGGCATTTTACACCACTTGTCAGAAGCTAATTTTAAAACAAAAGTGTGATTCCTGGAAATCTTGCCAGAGTTTTCTTTCCTTTCTGCTTGGGAGAATATAGAAAAATCCCAGGCAGTCTAAATCCAGCCTGCGCCAGGTTTAGGTGGTGGGTGGGTTCCAGTCTCATCTTTGCAGTGAGTCTGAATAGATAGAAACAGCTCCTGAATACAGTTTAAAAGTGGATTTAAAAGAAAGGACTCTGTACCTTGAGAACACCTGGTGAAGGGTTCTCCATGCCCGTTTGAGGCTGGAGTGGCCTCAGCTCGCCTCTTTCCCTGTCCGCACACCCGGCGGGTTTGGAGTGCTCCCTGTGCCGTGTTTCTGTGAGTGTCCAGACCATTTGTCACTATCTGGGAAGAAGAGCTGCTGTTCTCTTTTCATTATCTTAATGCTTGTGGTCTGCAGAAAAGCCGACTTCTGATCAGCACGAGTGGGTATAATGTGGTTGCTGAACAGAAGTAAACCCAAATTGCTAAGCCAGGGGCTCTTAGGCCAGAAACGGGCGTTTGCCGTATCTCAGTAGGAGGCTATTTTGATTATTCTACAAAGGATCTGTGAGTTTCTTTGGCAAATACAAATAATCTATGACGAAGCTGAAAGTGTCCCCCTTTAAAAGTAGGAAGGACACATGCATTTCATTGTTTGGAGAGTTACTCCCTGCAGACTCCCAGCGTAAAGTATGTTGGCTGAAATGCACGCAGTTTCTGAAGCCAATGCCTTCTCTCTTCTCCAGATGGACTTTCTGGCCGAGACCAGCCAGTGGAGCTGCTGAATCCTGCCCGCGTGAACCACATGCCCAGCACGGGTAAGTCTGCCCACCCCTGCCCTGTCAGGCTGGCCCTGCGCTGAACCAGAGGTGTTCAAAGGCTCTGCCTTACTGGAGGAGTACGGAGCAGGCGACGGGGGAGGTGTGGGTTATCAGGCTCACTGAATTTGGGTGCTCTTCCTGATGGTAAACGAGGCCATCCTTTTTGGAAATAAAATGGCTCCATGACATGTGAATGGTAGAGAAACGCTGATTTTTTGTGTTTTTTGTTTTTTTGTTTTTTTTTCCTCTCTGGTGCTAAAGGATGTGTTCTTCCCAAAGGCACCAACTGCTTGGTCTAGGTGTAAGCCCTGGCCCTGATCCCCGTGAGGACCCGTAGGAAAGACCTCTGAGCTTGCAGTGGGTGGGGCTGGGTCCCACTGGCCATGCGACCATGGACAGATCACGCCTTGTCCATTGCCACCAGCTTTTGTTGGTTAAATGAGTCAGTGGCATCCTCTGTCTTCCAAGCACCTCTCAGCTCTTTAACAAAAAAAGTATCGGTAGTGATCAGAAATATTTCATTCCATAGGTAATGTTTATTTATTTATTTATTTATGGATTTGTTTATTTGGAGATGGAGTCTCACTCTGTCGCCCCAGCATAATCTCGGCTGACTGCAGCCTTCACCTCCCGGGTTCAAGCGATTCTCCTGCCTCAGTCTCCCAAGTAGCTGGGATTACAGGCATGTGCCACCACACCTGGCTAGTTTTGTATTTTTAGTAGAGACGGGGTTTCACCATGTTGGTGACGCTGGTCTTGAACTCCTGACCGCAAGTGATCTGCCTGCCTCGGCCTCCCAAAGTGCTGGAGTTACAGGTGTGAGCCACTGCGCCTGACCTCGTAGGTAACATTTTAAAGTACTCCAAGTCTGTAGGCCATGGAAACAGACTTTTCCCGCTTTTCTTTGTCTGTAAGACCCCTGTTTCCATGTAGAATCCTCCAGGGTTTAAACTCCTTGTGAGGTTACCATTCTTCCCGGAGAATAAAACCCGAACTTCCTGAAGGCGTGGGCCTGAGGGAACCAGCGTTCCGTTCCACATGCGTCCTGCAGGGCAGCGTGGCCGGGCCTTGCAGGGACTGCGTCCTAAGGCCTGGGTCTCTGGTCTTGGCTCAGCTGCGCCTTTCTTGACAGTCAGCCTTTGCTGCCACCTGTGCCCTCTGGTGTCCCAGTTAGACCCACTCATCACCCCTGAAAGGAAGTTGAAGCCAGCTTGGAGCCAGGCCGAACATTTCCAAGAAGACATTTCCTTCTTTGCCTTGCAGTTCTCCCAGGTCGGCCAGGTTTTCTGTCATTTTCCAAACCCGGAGTTCTGGAGGTGTCTTGGCCCTGCTCCGGGAAGGCTCTCAGTGTCTGTGGGGTACGGTGCCCTGGCCTCTTGGGGGGTCCTCAGGGCACTCTTTTCTGTTTTTTACACCTTGATTTTACTCTACATTGTTACTGATTGAGCAGCTTATTTTTTACCCCCTCACACTGGAGCCTGGCGGAACGGTAGGGAGTTTTAAATACCAGATGAAGATGCGCAATTTTAAACTTTTGGCTTATGTCAACATTGCTGGCTTTCACTTTCTCTCAGGTTCACTTTGCCAGTATTGTTTTCGTGTAAACACTGAATCCTGTGGCTGGGGCATTTTTGAGACAACTTGCTTGTGCTTAACCAGGCATGGCATGAGGTTAAGAGGATTTTCTGATAGCTTGATGGGCTGGGAAAAGGTGGTAAACATGCATAGTTTCCAAGTGAACCAAAAACAGTGGACTTCAAATTAATTTTCTGGCTTGGGAAGCACACATTGCCTGTTGAGACCTGCTGTGGGATCCCAGCCTGGTGTGAGAACAGGCCGGGGCTTCAGCCTCCCACAGACGGCACCTGGGGCCCGCCTCTGCGGCCCGTTTGCGTGGGAGCTTAGGCAAGTTGCTGAATAGCTCAGTTTTGTTTTCTCATTTCTTAGCCGGGGATGACAATGCCTCTCTACAGAGTTCTCATAAAGATGAAACATGTGTCAGCTTTTTAGTAGTTCCTCAATAAATGTCATCTCGGTGTCCCGTTGACTAGTACTGAGGAATGTGTGTGATGTAGCCTTCACATCCCTGTTCAAGGCCTGGACCTCTCCTGCAGCCTGTCACCCTCATTCTCTTCCTTTGGGGGGAACCACCGGACTTGAGAGGTGGCATGTTGGGAAGGCTGCCCCGTGAAACTGACGCTGGCCATTTACCTCCCTCACAACCAGGTTCCCATTGGTCTGAGTCAAAGAGAGTGCCGTGTCTCCTGGCATTTATTGCATATTCGTGCACGGGTTGGCGGGCATGGTGGGAGTGTTTGCAGAGTAGTTTTAAATAACGTAGCAGCGATGCCCAGGAACAGTGGGCAGAGAAAGGGTGCATGCGTGTGCAGCTGTCCTGTGTGACCTTCGTCACTGAGCCTGCACGCTGGCCTGTGCCTTAGAAGCCTCTCATGTGAAGCGTGTTCTTTCAAACTGTGTTTTGGTCATTTCAACCCACTGAAAAATACTACAAAGAAATACTCATCTCAGGTTAGGTGAGAACTTGAAAATTGATAGGAGAATGTCTTTAAAGCCACATTTTTATGATATGGGAGTGTAAACATTTTTAGGTATATTTTTATGTCAATCCCCAATTGCTGTTATACATTTCCTAATGATTGAATTTAATCCTAACTATTCTTTTGACATTTTGACATTTGACGGTGTGGAAACAGACTGATACACACACACACACACACACGCACACACACACACACACACACACATATATCAGGAATGACGCCAGCATTCACCGTGAGAGCTCGTTCCCTTTGAACAGATGAGCGTGTACTTGGAGCAGCAAGGGCGCCCGGCAGCCCTCCCCACTGTTGATCTGTCCCGTGTCCTGACCATTCCCTCGTGTGGATGCTGTTATGCCCGACACAGTCTTTTTCTGATTATGGTTCTTTTTCAATACACTTAGTCCTCGTAAATCCCCACTTCAAACAGAAAAGCATATTCATACCATGTGTTCGTGTGCCAGCTTGAGATTTCAGAAACGTCAGGTGAGCGTGTCACATGCTTTGGGAAAGTCTATACCGGTTGAGTATCTCTTATCTGAAATGCTTGGAAGCATTGGAAACAATGCTGAAACAATACTGAAAAACTTGGAAGTGTCTTGGATTCTTTTTTTGGATTTTGGAATATTTGCATTATACTTACTGGTCAAGCATCCTAAGTCTAAAAATTCAAAATCAGAAATGCTCCAGTGAGCATTGCCTTTGAGTGTCACCGAGAAAAGGTTTTGGATTTGGAGGCATTTTGGATTTTGGTTTTTGGGTCTGGGATATTGTCACCTGTATTGGAGGAAGAAAAAGCCAAAATGCCATTTGTCTTAGATCAGCTTTGATTTCTTCAACTTCCCTCATAACTTTTTATCTGTAGACTTTGCTCTTTCTTTTTTAAAATGTTTTAAAATTTTTAATTGTAAAGTAGCTCTATCATAAAAGAAAACACATAACCATTTGCCTGCCTCTAAGATGTAACAGACATGTTGTTAGTATTATTCCACCTTTGCCTCCTATTTCTTTGCGTTTTAAGTAAGTGGACTGTCACAGTTGTGGCCATGGCTTTGCTCTTCCCCCTTCCTGACAGTTGTTGTCCGTTGGTGAGGGGAAGGGCCACCCTTGGAGGAGACTTGACACAGAGGCAGATCCCAGGTGGAGACATGGTGGCAGGGTCGGGTGGGGGCGGGAGCTCGTGACCCCTGGTTCTCTGCCAGAGCTTTGTGTTTTCCCATGGAGAGAGCAAGCAGAGTCATTGACTCAGAGTTAGGCTGGGGAGATGTTGCAATTTGAGGACAGAGGAGAAGGTATGGAATTAGTCAACCAGGAGAGACCAGCAGAATGTCATACAGGATTACAAACCCAACTGTGCCCAAGGGCTGAATTACGGGGAACTTGAAAACTATTACTACTCAGTCATTCCTTTCAGAATCATTGTAATTAACCCCCCCCCACCTTCCTGATTATAAAAGCAATGCATGTTTATTGTAGAAAAAAAGTCACTTGCACTAAAGTGGTGGGTATTGGGTTCCAGGGCTGGAGGTTGAGCTGGCTCCCAGCCAGGCGTGGCAGCTGCTCAGCAGCCTCAATGGAGGAGAGGGGTGCTTCGGGGAGGAACCTACCTCAGGCATCCAGGAACAAACTGGAGGAAACAAAAAAACGTCCTAACAACAGGACGTGTGGATGAAGGACTTACTGTTACCCAGACGGGCATGCTGAGGGCTTACGGCCCTCAGGGCGCTGCTCTCCTCTGGGACTGGGTGCCCCGGCTCCTGTACCCTCTCCTGCTGCTACAGAAGGAAAGCCAGAGCCTCGGATCCCGTGGCCGCTGTCCCAGGGTCACTCAGCATATACACTGTAGGGCAGGATACATGTCTGCCCTGAGGGCCGTGCTACTGGGGAGAAAGACAGCCTCAGAAAATGCCACGCCCCTCCGTCAGCCAGAAGGGGAAGTAGAGGCGGATGATAAGACAGGAATGCTGGACTAAAGAGAAGCATTTCCAGTTTCCCGAGGCATAGGCTGGCGCTTACATCACCCTCTGTACCTGTGTCCTGGGAAACGTGTATCTGTCAGTTAGGGAGGCTCTTTTTCACATTGTATTTCAAAAGTACCATTTTAAAAAGAAAACTCTGGAACCTTAAAGGGGGTTAACTAGAAACTGTAGAGAAACTCTCCAAAGTAACGCAAACTTCACATTTGGCTTCAATGTTGGATTCCCAGATCTAAGGGGGTGTTTGACCACCACACTGCCAAAGGGGCCGTGTTTCCAGACACTGCTCTTACATTTTGGAACAGGAAGTATTTGAGGTTGGCTGGTGCCTGGAGCTCACGCTGCCTCCTGGCTGTGTTTTGTGGTGGTTGTTGTGTTGTTTTGTTTGGTGAGAAGAAAGTGGAATCTGGTACAAATCTGCAAGCGCATGTGACCTCAGGGGAAGCTTTGAAAGTCTCCCTTTATTGGCACCGGAAGCTGTTAATTGCCTTCATACATGGAGCCCGTGGTAACAAAGGCCTTGGTTGTAATATTCCTGCGTGGTGCCCCTTTGTGAGTTTTTATCATAAAGTTGGCATGTCTGGGGTTTGGATAGGGTCCACTGAAGGACCCATGGCCACCTCTGGTGGTTCCTTGAGTGGCCCCCATGGAAGGACCGGGCAGGAGTGGCAGGAAGAAGAGAGCCCGTGGTGGCCTCCTCCTGGTGACGCCTGCCGTGACTGCCTGGGTTGTTTTCCTCAGATCAGGGGAAGTGTATTTGAGGAATCAGCTCCGTCCGACCTGCAGACTCTGCTGCTCGCCAGCCACGGTCGAGGATTGGCCAGGACTGTTATGTCCACTGCTGAACATGTTGCCTGCTGTGCTTTTTTTTTTTTTCTTTTGCTTGCTTGGTTTTAATTTTTGGAGGTAAAATGAAGTGTAGAATGTAAAGACGTCAAAATAAAATTGTTTGTGTAAACCAAAAATAAAATTCTAAGTTCCCCAACCCAATGAATGGACCCCCTTCTTGGCCAAGGGATCCCAAAGAAATTTGAAAAATGAGTTCAGGCCATGATGGGAATAGGGGTTTGGAGAGGCCTCCTTAGATCCTCCTCCTTTTGGCTTTCAGGCCCAGCTGACCAGTATTAGCATTAAAACAGCGATTTTACGACTGATAAAACAGACACAGCAGTACGATTCCCGGTTCCACCCTGACTCTGGAGATAGCAGCAGGCGTCGAGAGCAGGCCCTGCAGGAAGTAAAAGTGTTTTACTCCGGGATATATTCCTTCCACCTATTTTGAGTGGCTGCAGAAAACGGCCTCTTGCGGGGAAATTTGCGCTCTGGAGAGAATTCCATCCCCAGGTCTCTTTTTCCTGATCCAGGAGAGATTTAACTACAAGTCACCTTTTAAGTTCCCATAAGAGACATTTACCATCTATTCTCTCTGAATCCTGCTTCCTGGAGGCTTCGTTCATGTAGCAAGAACCCCCCCTTATCTTAACTCAAACATTTTTTTATGCTGACAGCAATTCTTTAGTCAGAAAACCTTTCAGTCTGCCTAGGATCTGTGAGACCCTCACCCTACTTCTTCAAGATGTTCTGGGCCAAACCAATATATGCCTTACATGTGTTGCCTGTATAACTTCTGTCTCCCTAAAACACATAAAGCCAACCTGTAATGGGACCGCCTCAGGCACAGACTTCCTGAGGCTGCGTCCTGGGCCATGGTCACTCATATTTGGCTTAAAATAAACCTCTTCAACTCTTTTACAGAGTTGGGTTTTTTCCGTCGACATTTGAAACATCTGAAAAGAATCCCCATGATTTGATTCTCCTAGTTCAAACCGACGTTGAGAGTTTGTCGGCTACCCTCTGTCGCGTTCACCTGAGGACCTGTACGAATAGCCATGACTCAAAGGCCGGACGCAGGAGTCTGTCCCCCACGTAGCTGTAAAAGCTGACTGCAATATAGCGTCATGCCTGGAGGCCACACGTGTGTCGTGTACAATTATGAGCAATTTAGGAACACTTTAAGGGTCACTTTTGGCAGTTAGGCGAATTGGCCCCATTAGGTATATTCTTTTTCTTTTTCTTTTTTTTCTTTTTTTTTTGAGACATAGAGCCTCACTGTATCAACTGGAGTGCAGTGGCAGGATCTCGGCTCAGTGCAACCTTCGCCTCCTGGGTTCAAGCAAATTCTTCTGCCTCAGCCTCCTGAATAGCTGGGCGTACAGGCGCGCGTCACCACGCCCGGCTAGTTTTTGTATTTTTAGTAGAGATGAGGTTTCACCACATTGGCCGGTCTCGAACTCCTGACCTCAAGTGATCTGCCTGCCTCAGCCTCCCAAAGTTCTGGGATTACAGGTGTGAGCCACTGTGCCCAGCCCTTGTTATTTATAGTTAAGAATAGTTTTGGACCAGAAGCTGCGCCCTCCTGCTTGGTAACTACCTTGCTACCTTGTGCGCTAGACGTGATGTCGAGTAATCCTGAAGTTCCAATTCCCCTTCGATGGCTGAAGGCATAGTACCTCTTAAGAATTTCAAAAGGTGTTATTTTTCAGGGTCTGTTCATCTCGATGCCTCCTTCTCCAGTCCTTCCCAATGTCTCATCCCTATCCTCCCCTAAACTTTCAGATAGTCCTGTTTTTCTCCGATGCTGTTTGCTTTTTGCCACCTGGAGACAGTCACTTCTGATTTCTACTCTCCTTCCCCTCAGATCTGTGAACTTCTATGAGCAGTAACGTCAGGCTTCTCTGGAAACACTGTGGGGCCAAGAACAGCACCTTTCAGGTGGTGTACAGAGCCTCTATTTCCACCACATTCCCTTTCCTCCTGACTCTCACAGTGACAGCTCCCTCCTGCCATCCCGCTTCGGGCTCAGTATTGACAGAGGCTAGTGAAGGATCAGGTCCTGAGCCCAGCTGAGTTGCTCTAAGGCCTGGGAGCCGGTAGACATCGGGGCAGCACAGTCTTCCTGTCTCCTGTCGGCCACGTGGCCTCCAGCAGGCTGCTCCTCACCCGGCGTCCCGGGGCTGCTTGGTCCTGGGCCAGGGCGCAGGCAGCGAGGGCAAGTGTCTGGTGCAGCATCCGGCACACAAAAGGGGTCTGTGTTCTCTTGTACTCTTGCTTCCTGGTGCCCTCTGGTCTGCCTGGACCCAGGTTCATGGCTCTGCCCTTCCTGTAGCTCAACCACCGTCCCTTCCACCTTCCCATCCCTCTGTGGCAATGTCCCTAGGAGCGACTGTCTCAAGTGAAACCCAGCCCAGCTGATGCTAGGACGCATAACAACAGGAGGGCTTGAATTGCATTGAAAATGTGTCTTGAGAAGATTCCTGGTGGATGGAAGCGGCTGGGAGACCTAGCAGAGGGCCCGGGCCACCCTGCAGTGGCAGCGGCTGGACCTGCAGCCTGCGGGACCTGATCTACGGGGCGGTGACTCTCATGAAGCTGCTGAGTTGTCGTGTTCGCCTTCAGAGGGCCCTTCTGGCTTTTAATGGTGTTAGCCCCTCTGAGGCTTGGTTGCTCATTTGACTGGGCGGAGACTGAGTTCCTCAGCACCCAAGGCATGCCCTCCTGTCCTGGAGCTCCAGGGCTGCCTCCCATTCCTGGCCACTGTCTTTGGAGGGCCTATCTTCCCTTCTCTCTGTTTCTCTGTCTGTCTGTATTTCCCCAAGGTGCTTGTTTGTCTGTCTGTCCAGGCTCTGCCTTCTGTGATGACAGTCTTCCTGGCCTAAGTGAGCACGGCTATCTGCCATCTGTAGCAGAGGGCACTGAGGCTGGCGGGACCTGCAGGGGCATGCAAGGTGCTGACCACTGGGGGCTGCCCGGTTCCGCTTGGCAGTGGTGTCCAGCAGGCTGCTTGACCCCTGTGACCTCACTGGGAGGGCCAAATGCTGCCTGCCCCCGTCCTGAGGCAGGAAGACCAGGACACCTCACGTGTAGCTGGTCAACTTCCACTGGGTTGCAGTTTTCAGTACTGTTCCATCTCCCTCTCCAGAGGGGAGTAGTCCCTGGGCTGCCAGCCACGTGGGGTAAGTGGTGGTTGGGGTCCTGCATTCCCTAAGCAGATATTTCATTCTCCTTCACCTCCAGTCCTGGTGCCACCAGTCCCTGTGCCCCGGAGGGCTGTGTGACCGAGACTGGTCTGCCCTTCCCTTGGCCCACCCTGGCTGATGGGTCAGCTCTGCTGTCTCTGATACCTTATTCACCCAGATCCTTTCTGACTCCCAGCATTTCGGGGCTGCTGTCCCGTCTCCTGTATGTGTGTTGTGCTGGTGTGTCTTTCTAAACAATCCATACAGTGTTGCAGCAGGATCTTGGAGCAGGACAACTTGATGGTGTTCACTCCGTTATTTTTTTACCAGAAATGTCCCTGTGGCTCTGAAATGCCACCCTGTGGCTGGCGGGTGGGACCTGTGCCTCCCCACGCAGCTGAGGACACTGCTCCCTGCCAGCCCCGCCCGCGAGCCAGCCTCACTTTCCAACGGGTTCTTTCCCTGTCCCCGGCACCTGAGGCAGAAAGATAGAAAGCTTCTCAATCCTGGGTGGACATTAGAGTGTTTGGGTTATTTACGTTGATCACAAGGGTTCTGCCCCGTTACATTTTACATTGTTGTTGTTGCTGTAGACCCAGAGTTCTGAAGAGCTTACTGTATGCCTGTAGCAAGGAACACAGGTGGTAAGAAAGCAGACGGTTATTGGTTGGGGCATCGTGGAGAATTGGGGATGCCCTCTGAGAAATATCCTCTGAGTGCTTCTAAAACCGTCCACACATCCACACCAAACCCGGATGGGGTGGAGCTGGTGACTGGTTGCTTCTCTACTTCAGAGGGAGAAAGAAAGCTGTGTGGCAGTCCCAGCAGTGACCCTAAGGTTTGTGTTGATACAGAATGCAGAGAAATCTCACTGAATGTCTCTGGGGGAAGATTCCACAGTTCTAAGCGATGATTGGTTGGAAGAAAGGATTTTTTTTCCACTGCGAATTTGGTTTGGTTTGTGTATTCGGAGGGTCACTGGTGGCCAGAAGTATTATCCAGGAATGAATTTTTGCGTCATGACATCATTTGTGGTTGAAGGGCTTTTTATCTTTTTTCTTTTATTACCAGCTTTGTGTGCTTTAAGGCTGTGGATTGTAAAATGTATCCAGAGAGCCTGCGCAGCCCTCAGTGGCATCTCGAAGCCTGTGCCGCCAGGATGAGGGACATGGCCCTTCGCCGACCCTTGTCTGTGTTAGGTGGTTGCAGTCCAGCTGAAAAGGTGTTCCTTCTCAGCGGCCGCATTTGACCCTAATGTCATGTTTTCGCCGTGCCAACACCACGTCCCCTACCAGAGGAACCTGCCCATGTTTCAAGGAAGGTTTCCATTTCTGGACCTCACAGCAAGACGTACACACTGTCGTGCGTCATGCAGAACCAAACTCAGGCCCTCTGTGTTTCCAACGAGGGACTCCCAGGGGCCGTCAGAGCCAGGTGTCTGACCGGGTGAGGGAGGACTGGAGGTGTCCCTTGGGTAGCAGGTATGTGGCCACGGGTGAGGGGAAGAAATTGAAGGCAGTTCAGTCAGGCGCCTGAAGAAGGGGCTGGCACTTCTTTCAGTTCTCCAGCAGTCTGCTGAGCACCCAGCCCCGCGTGGGCCTTCCTGGGCGGGCCTGCCTTCCCGCGCTTTCCCGGCTTCCCGCTGCTGCTCCTGCCCAGCCAGGCTCCACCCCTCCGTCCAGGTGTTTCTCATTCCCCCCTGGGCTGGGGGCAGCCCTGCAGGCGGTGGGAGTCCAGGTGTTTCTCATTCCCCCTGGGCTGGGGGCAGCCCTGCAGGCGGTGGGAGCCCAGGTGTGTCTCATTCCCCCCTGAGGTGGGGGCAGCCCTGCAGGCGGTGGGAGTCCAGGTGTTTCTCATTCCCCCTGGGCTGGGGGCAGCCCTACAGGCGGTGGGAGCCCAGGTGTGTCTCATTCCCCCCTGAGGTGGGGGCAGCCCTGCAGGCGGTGGGAGCCCAGGTGTGTCTCATTCCCCCTGGGGTGGGGGCAGCCCTGCAGGCGGTGGGAGTCCAGCTATGTTTTACTCTCCCACGGACCGACTTCTGCCTTCGTGGATCTGCTCTTGTGAGTGTGTGTTTTCTATTTTATTAATTCCTGTTTTTATCACTGTTCTCCTTTCTCTGCGTTTATTCGGATATGCTTGTTCTAACTTTCAGGTTGAACATTTCACTTGTTAATTTTTAGCCCTTCTTCCTTTCGGATGGAAGCAGTCAGGATTCTGTGCGGCGCTTCCCTCGGGGTTCAAATGGGGCTGCTTCGGTTAAGTTCTGATTTGCAGTATTTAATTTGTAAAACATATTACCTTAGCGTTTCATAAAGTCTCGCTGTTTCTCAAGAAAGTTATTTTGAAATTTGTTTTATGGTTCCTTTTTTTTTTGAAAAAATGAAATATTTAGAAATGTTTTTTGATTTCTGAAAGTCTGAATTTTCCAAGTCATGCTTTTTGTTATTGATTTCCAATTTACTCCATTATGGTTAGAAATTACCCAGTCTTTGAATTTTATTGAGACTTGCTTTGTGGTCAATGTTTATGAATCTTTAATATATGTGTGAGAAGAGTTTGAATTCTCTAGTTGTTGGGTGCTGGATTCTAAATATGCTCATTAATTCAAGCTTATTGCTTGTAAATTATCTACAATATAGAACATGTGAGAGGCGAGAATTGCCGTGAAGGAGGGTGAGCAGTCAGGGACAGAGGGGATTCAGGAGGGTGGATTTCTGCATTAAACTCATTCATTCATTCATTCACCCATTCATACTGATTGGGTCTTCTAATGCCAGCCCCTGTCCTTGGCATATGGGATTCATGTATTTATGATTGACACAGAGACCCCTATTTCATGGTGCTCGTGTTACCCTGGGAGGAAGAGAGGAAACTGGTAAAGGCAATGAGTAGACAGTAGAGCAGGGAAGGCGGAGCGGGGCTCAGAGTGGAGGGGCTGTGATTTTACACCCGCTGGTGAGGGCAGGCCTCCTTAGAAGGTGAGCAGACGTCTGCAGGCCAAAGACCTGGTCAGGAGAAGAGGGAGTGGACAGCACAGGAGACTTAAAAGGCATGGCTTTGAGTGACATGGAGGCTCCTGGAGATTCTGAGCAGAGAAGCGACACCACGTAACCTATGCCATAGCGAATGCAGTGGCCACGTGGGGCAGGCATCGGAGGAGCAGGGAGACCCACCAGGGTCTGGGAGCAGCCAGGCGGTGGATGGGGCTCAGTCCGGCTAGATGGAGTGGGAGTGTAGAAAATGGTACCACCTCTGGAGATGTTTGACATAGAGGGGATTTCCTTAGGTTGCAGATGGGCTGTGCAGGAAACAGAAGAGTCGAGGGTGACCTCAGGATTTTTGGCTTTAAGCACTGCTGATGGAGTTGCATGAACTCGTGGGGAATGTGGGTGGAGCGGACCCTGCGCTGGGATGAGGATTAGTATGGATCTGTGCAGTGCTTTCAGAGGCACCCAGTTTGAGACGCTGAGTGGTGGGCGTTTGCCAGCCTGAGCTGAACTTGGGAGGGGCCTGCGCTGGGTGTTCACAGCAGAAAGATACATGGACATGAACTCTCCCAGGCAGTGGATCTCCTCCGTGCAAGCTTCACAAAGTAGACTTTGTTTCTTTTCCTTTTTTGTTTTTTTCTTTAAACAATGTTTGCTTAGTGCTAGCATGCATCTTCTACCAAATCTTACTTTGTAAAGTGTTACTGCTGGCAAGAGAGTTACCGGCGCCTGGATCTTTGTTGGGCGGAGAGTGTGAGCACACAGCCTCCACAGCCAACAGCAAGGTCCTGCTCAAAGTGGGACCTGCGGTTCCTGCTAGTTACAGCAATGATGAGGACACTGATGGCCACAGGTCCCCTTACCAAGGCCACCCGTCCGTCACTCAGCTAAGTACTGTGTGTTCATTGGCATTTAATGCCCCTGGGGACATCACACAGTAGTTACTGGTTCAGGAACTGAGGCTGGGAGGTGTAAGTCACTTTTTAACAAGCTTCCCAGGTGATTTTTCTGGACAGAAGTCTGAACCAGCCCCCTACCTTCTGCATTTCCACCTGCCTGCTGGATTATTCCACCCACAGTGCCCTTGAAAGATGCTGTAGCCCAGGCCGGTCTCCAGAAAGCCCAGGCGGAATGCACGTTGCTGCCTGGAAGAGGCTGGCTCACCCCAGAGGAGAAGGGCTACCTCCTTCAGGCCTCTTCCTTGGTGCCCTCTCATCTTCTCCAATGCCAAGTACAAGAAATGTTTTCTTTTTTTCAATATTTCAACTGTTACTGTTAAGTAATAGTGGTTCCTACTTTGGCCCAGCTGTTGGGTGAAACACACAACCAAACGTTTGGAGGTCGCTAAGAAGGAAATTCTGAAATGTGTTCTTACGTAAACTTGACCTTACGTAACTGAGAAGGCAAGAACAACTGCAGTGGGGTTTGTAGACTTCCTAGACCGCTGAAACTATTTTTAATTTTCAGACAATATATTTTTATCCATTGGGTTTAGGGTATTTGGATAGCTTTCAGGAGTAACGTGTAACTTGTGCTGGTGTGAGCAGGCTAGAGAGACGGGCTGCAGTGGTTTCAGGGAGGTGGTGGTGTTCCAGGAGATGTGGCCAGTTTTGAATCCAGGTGACAATGCTTACTGGCTGCATCTGCCATCTGTGATACCCGGGTCCCCGCCGGGACCTGCTTCAGGGGGCTGTGAGGACAAAAGATCACAAAGCAAAAACACTTTAAATTGGTGCTCAGTCCTGAAACATTAGTCTTTTGTTCTTGTTTCTCTTCAGTTGCTTTTGCACTGGAATTGTAGAGTCTTAGAGCGATTTTCCAGGAATGCTTTGTCCATCACGTGATTGTTGCAGCATCTCAGACGGTGGCTCTGTCTGTTATTTCTGGAGGTCATGCTTGTCTTTAGTGGCTGCGCTTCTGTGTGAGAACTTAAAGCACATTTCGCCTTTTTTTTTTTTTTGGTATGGGGTAAGGCCTGGTTC
The DNA here is from genome assembly GCF_000951035.1 of Colobus angolensis palliatus. Taxonomy (NCBI): domain Eukaryota; kingdom Metazoa; phylum Chordata; class Mammalia; order Primates; family Cercopithecidae; genus Colobus; species Colobus angolensis. Next base: position 2,900,563 of record NW_012122043.1, read on the forward strand.
TATTTATAGTTTCCAGGAAGTACATTTGTGCACTTCTTGAAAGCCACAGCTTACCAACTGCATGCCAGGTTTTTATTTTCAGCTCTTGCTCAATTTGAGCTTGCAAATATTTCCAAAAGATGTTTTTTTCTTCCTGGGGATATAGAACAAATTAGAAACATTAAAAGGATTTTCTAAAGAGCTTTAAGGATAGTTCTGAAATAGGGAGCAGGGAAAAAATCTAACACTTGCGTTTCCATTAAATCGCGGAGCAAAAGCACACAGATGGTCTTGCTCCCTCCAGACAGAGCCCTGGCTGGTACGGCCAGCACCCAGGGACTCTGCATGCAGAATTCCACGAGAATAACATCATGGGCTGCCGTAAAAGCCAGGGATGCGAAGCGAGGCGTTTCTGGTATGTTTCTGGCCTCGCTGTGGCACAGGGTGTCAGCCCTTGGGTGGGAAGGGTCTTTGGAGCCCCTTATGGCGGCGAACTTACAGCCATATTTGGATTTGATGCTGGCAAGGAAGGACTTTATTTTCTGTTAGAATCAAATTTGGAATATGTTTATGAGTAAAGCTTGTTGATACAGCTTATTACTCAGAAGAAAAGAGCCATTTAAGTGGCCTGTTAAGGAAAGTTTTATTTCCTCAAAGTTCATAATAGCTTCAATCGTTTCAGCTTGTCATTTAATAGAACCCTCTGAAAGAAATATTCACCAGAAAAGAATCCCATCCAGCCGTGTGAGCTGTGAACATGGCTCCCATCCACGAGGACTGGCTGGAAAATGAGAGTTCTGGGCTTATCCTACATTCAGGGGGCCTCTAAGAATGTGGACAGATGTGGAAGTCGCCGTTCTTCAGTTGAAGGCCGTGTGCGCGTGTGTGTGCACGTGTGTGCGTGCGTGTGTGTGCGCGTGTCACACTCTCAGCGCACTTTGAGGCGCAACTCCAGGTGACTCATGTGACACAGTTGAGTCCAGGCCTTGCGGTGAGTGCTGAGGACACAAAGATGGGTGTGGGCCGTCCTTCCCAGGTGGCCACTCTTAACCCCTAGGCGGGGGGGACAGGGTCTCCGAAGCTCCTGTCACACCCCTGCCCTTTTTGTTCCGCTTTGCGTTTCGGTAGCCCCTGTGGGGTGACCAGATGCTCTTAGCTTTGTTGGTTGGAGCTGTGATTTTTTTTCCAGAGGGTTTCCCAGAATGCTCCCAGCTCCTCCCGTGACGTGGTGTCAGGTGGCACCGTGGTGCACAGCCCTTGGCTTTCCTCAGTAGTTCATGTCAGAGAACGGGCCAGTGTCCGCTCCATCCGCTTCACTTCTCTTTTCTTTTTCTAAATGGTGTTCACAAGCACGCTGATACCGTCTGACAGGGTTCTCCTTCACGTGGAGGCATCATTTAAGGCGACTGTGAACAGGGCAGGTAGAGAGAGACAGGGCGGGGAGGCCTCTGTGCTTCACTCAGCGGGTCACACATCACTGCCCGCACCATGAGCTAAGTCCAAGGGCCAGCGGGAGGGCGTCTTTGTGGGGAGGGAGTACTCTACCTTGGTCATGATGACAGCGTGGCACCAAGGTCGGTCCCCGGCTTTTTTGGCTACAGAAGGTGGAACCAGTGGGGGAAACCTGGTAGAAGGGTACTGGAACCTCTCTGGACTTTCTTTGGAACTTCCTGTGAATCTATAATTATTTTTTAAATTCACAATATTAGTGTGAAAAACCTGTAATAAAATATATGACTCACTTCCCATCTGTTACCCATTTAAAGTTGAGATATGTCATTCCATGGGATTAGAAATAAATAAAAAAAGATGGATGTTCATAGATGAAGCTGAATGGCTAAGGTCGATCATTGTGGCAGCTGGATACGTGGGTGTTTATTATATTCCTCTCGCTAACTTTGTGTGTCGTTGAAGATTTTCATAAGGAAAGGCTGCTGACCGGTTCCTGAGAGTCTTCTGGCACCATCTTCTCCGAGGTCACTGCCTTGCCCTAAGAAGCACAAACTGTCCCCGCGTAGGCTTTATCACTTCTGCCTAGATCAGCAATCTGGTGGATTTCTTTCATCTTTATTATCTTCTTCCTCTTTTTCACTGCACAATGTATGCTTTAATTTTCTAGTTATTTTTCTAACTTTCTGAGTCCGATGTTTTTATTTGTTTGGGTTCCTTTTGTAGTTACTTAAATGTAGGTAGCTATTCATTGTTCTCTGACCTCAATTTTAGGCAATTCCTACAATTTTCGATGTGTGATGTGTTCATTACTTTATAAATTTGTATCACTTTCACTGGAATTTGAAGTGTTTAAGAGAAAGAGACTCATTTTTCCTATGGTCGGATTTTTGTTTCCTGGTTTTATGTCTAGTTCTGTTGCTGTGTGTTGAAGTGTTTAGTCTACACTGTGTGTATTTGGAAATTGTGTTCTTTACGTGGCATTGGCTTTTGTAAATGTTTCATGGGGGCTTGCAACAAAAGGCATACATGGCTTAGTGGTAAGCGGTTCAAAGCCTATCTGTTGGCTGAAGTAGGAATTGTACTATTCCCATCCTCTGTACGCACACCTCCTGTGTGTTTGCTCTGCCGTGAGTGTGCAAGGGCAAGTTCCTGTCTAGTGCTGAGCACGTGTATCTGCATTCTGTGTGTTCTGTGTTTTCACTTGAAGGTACACATCGTGCGTGCCTTAGACATTTCCATCCTCTTTGTAGATTGCATGCTTTATACTTAGGAAATGGGCAGATCTGTTTGGTATTTCGTGTTGGATTTAATCTTTGTGATATTGATATCTTGATTGCACATTTCAATTTGTTTCTATTTGCCTTTTGGGGCTTTTTACCCATTGAATCTGAGCCTTACGCTGGATTTGTTTTTAATATAATGATTGTTCAGTTCTGTTTTTTGTTAATTTGTAAATCTGATAATTTTCATGTAACTGTGTTATTTATGAATGTTGATAAAATGGACATATATCTCCTACAATTTTCATCCAATTTTATGTTCTGTTTTCTGTTTTTGTTTTTTGAGACGGGGCCTCACTCTGTCACCCAGGCTGGAGTACAGTGGCATGATCATGGCTCACTGTAGCCTCTACCTCCCAGGCTCAAGCAATCCTCCTGCCTCAGCCTTCCAAGTAGCTGGAACTACAGGCACGTGTCACCACTACTGGCTGACTTTTTAATTTTTTTGTAGAGATGGGGTCTTATGATGTTGTCCAGGCTGGTCTCAAACTCCTGGCCTCGCACGATCCTCCTCCCACCTTAGCCTCCCAAAGGTCTGTGATTATAGGCGAGAGCTCCTGGGCCCAACCCTGTTTTCTGTTGTGAAGGCTTCTTGTTTTGTTTTCTATTTGACTTCTTGGATATGGGCTTTCTTACCTTTTATTTGGTCTGGCGTGTGTGGTTTCTTTTCCTTCTGGCGATGTAGAAGGCCGTGCTCTCTTTTTAGTTCTTATTGTGTGAACTCTTATAAGCTCATATGCTTTCCCTGAACTGTGCTTTCCTGTTCCGGCACCTTTGGACGATGTGTGCTGATGTCTCTGTGAGAGAGTAGCCCGTCGGCACAGACACTTTCCGCCATCTCTTTTATTTTGTTACTTGCAGTGTTATTTTTAGTTTTGGTGATTCTCTTTATAACATATAAATAATATATTTAGACTGACATTTATCAAGCTATTAGCCTTAAAATGGTTACTGAATCTGTCACTGAGAAAAATGAGAAAACAGATACATTAAGTTTCTTCCCCCAAATTTTAGTTTCGTTACCATTTCCGTGTAAAATGTGAGGAATTTTAGGTGAACCACTAGGTTTTGGAAAGTCGGGTTTGAAGGTCTGGTCGCTTGATTATCCACCATGAAGGGGAGTAGAAGGGCCTCTTGCTTTCCAAGAGCTTCTGGGAGCGATGCTGCCGGCTCCTGGAGACCCTGTTCCCACCTGTGCTGTGTTCAGGCTCTGCCACCAGCGGGCCCTTTGGAGCCCTGCAGAGGCATGTCCTCCTGTGCCCACCCTGAGGCCCGGTGCCCGCAGCCTGCTGTGGCCCAGGGTGTGAGAATGTCTGCAAGGGAGTCCTCTGTCTGCCAAGGAGCCTCCCTTTCCATGGGAGAGCTATAAGGGGGTTCGGGGTTTGGGGTTACACTGGGGAAAGGGAAGGTGGCGTGAATGCAGTCACCTGTCTTTTGCTACTTACGTCTCTTCTGACAAACCAGGGACTGTGTCATTTAGAAATTGTTGAGAATAGTTGGAGGTGGCTTAGTCAGAGCTTCCTTCCTGTGCACATTCTGACTTGCCAAGAAAGACAGGCGAGTACGGCGGGTGGAAGCCCAGCGCGCCCACTTCCCTCCACACTGCCATCCTGGCCCGGGGAAGGGAAGGACGCACCCCGTTCTCGGTCAGTCCTGTTCCCAGGGGCCCAAGCGGCCCACAGGGGGAGGCGTGCAGCGGGGTAGAGTGAAGGCGGAGGGTCTGGCAGGTGGAGCTTCACCCAGGGAAGGAGGCTGTGTTCCTGGAAGGACATTCAGTTCAAGAGGAAAGGCTCAGATATTCATACCGTAAATCTTCAGCATCACATAACATTTAAAACTCAGTTAAACAAAGCCTTCTCTTCTTCAGAAGGTTTTGGTTGTTAGTGGTCTGCAGCACAGCAGGTGTGGACAGCGAGCACCTATGTCCCCAGCTGTCCTGAGAGGGCAAGGTAAGGGCTGGTAGGGCACCCTCCTTATCCTCCTCCTCATCCCCAGTTGTCTTTAAGGTTGGAACATGAAAAGATCAGCTCTTAGTGCCAAGGTTTTTTGGAGACTTTTATATTTTTTTTTCTCTGGAAAGATGTGTGAGAACATTTCATTTTTGTTCTTAAATGGAATCTTCCGCATAAAGACTACATATATATGTACATATGTGAGTATGCATGAATATCTGTGTGCATGTGTGTATATATATACATACATGTGCGTTTTTATATTCATTGATGTGGAAAGTGTCACAGTGATTACTAGGGGAAAAGCATGCATCATATGGTCCTAATTAAAATGTAAAAGCCATATACAATGGAAGCACATGTACATATGTATGCTGAAGAGTTTATTTGATTTTTTAAACAAATTAAGGTTTAATGTGTTAAAAGTACATATTATTTTAAAGTGAGTTTGGGTGCATTCTATGAATATATCATAACTTTTATGAGTCGAGTCAAAGGCATAAATATTTACTTGGGGACTTTAACACGCATTATCAAATTGCCTTCCAGAGAGGTTGCACCACTCATTATTTATTCAGGGTGATTTTTTATGAACCAAGATTCGCAGACCCCCAGTGCCTGTGCGGAGCTGATGACCACCTCCTCCAGGGAGCCCGGTGCAGAGGTGCTGGCGCAGACAGCTTTGCCAGTCACACTTTCTTGCTCTGAAGTTTTTGTGTCTTCTTTCTGTTTTGGTTAGTGGGGAAGGGGTGTCTGCTGCCTGGAGATTAGAGAGAGGTCTGGCGTTTCCTGCGGGCTGTCTCCTAGTGTTGCCGCCGTTCATGTTGACCAGAGAAGAGAGATGGACTCCAGGTGGTAGAACTCGAGCTCCCTGTGCCTTTAGCCGCCCCCGTCCTCAGCCCTTGCCCACTCCAGATGCGAGGAGGTTGGCGATGGTCTTTGGTGCCCTCCCTGCTGATTTCAGGTGAGATGAGGGACTCTGGCCTGCAGGGAACCCAGGTTTCTGGGGCGTGGACCCTGCTTCTCTGGGCTCCCAGCAGCTAGCCCCTGGTTTCATGTCACCAATGACTCCCTGTTGCCAGCTTCCGTGCCCGGCCTCAGCCCACGGCCTCTCACCAGTGTTGACTTGGTGGAAGCACCTCTTCACCGCACCACGTGCTCCTGGTACCTTCCCCTGCCCTGGCCACCAGTCCTCGGGCACCTTGGTGGGTTTTTCTTATCTCTGCAGCATCTTCACATCCGAGTGCCCCAGGGCTCATCTCTGGCCCACTCCTTGTTTCCACTGAGTCATTCCCTTGGTGATCTCCTGGCCTCATCCCATCAAATCATAGATCATAACACCATCTTGCTTCTGTCGCTCGAATGTTTGGCTCCAGCCTGGGTCTCACCTGCCTTCCAGGTGCTAGAGCCTGCTTGCTCTCCATCCCCAGCTGGGCGTTCTCAGACTCAGCAAGTCTGAAAGCAGGCTCCTGATCTTCCCCTGCAAACTTGCTTCTCCCGTGTCCTCCCCTACTCAGGGCGACCACCAGGCTCAGGATCCTGAGAGTCCCCTTGAGTCCTCTTTCTCTCCAGCCCCACACGTGGCCTGGCAGCCAGCACTGGCAGCTGCCCATTAAAGTGTGTGCAGAGGGAAGGGTCCCAGTCAAGTTTGAAAATGTTCTAAAAACTTGATAAATCTAACAGTTTGTTGGATTGTACATTTGAGAAGGGTGGAGTGTAAAATATACCTCCTTAAAGCTATCAACATGGGTGCTGAGCCTGGCCACTGCTCACAGCTCCAGCATTGCCACACATGGCAAGCCACAGGTGTCACCCACGTGGCTGTTGCAGGTGCCTCCTCACCTGGCCCCGATTCTGTCCTTGCCCATCTAGTCTGATCTCGTCCAAGGAGCCAGAGTGTGGTTGACAGAATAATGGAATCCCCGTAATGTCCCTCAGCTAATCCTCAGCCGCTGTGACTGGGTAACCTTATGCAGCCAAAGGAGCTCTCAGATGGGGTTGTTACGAACCTGGAGATGAGAGGTTATCCTGGATGATCAGGGGTGGGCCCTTTGTCTTCATAAGGATTCTTTAAAGAAGAAATCAAGAGGATTGGAGTCAGAGGAGGCATGCAGACAGAGCAGAGACAGGGCCACGCAGGTGCTGGCATTGAGGAGAGAAGGGACCAGGAGCCAGGGGACATGGCAGCCTCCAGGAGCTGGAGAAGGCCAGGAGCAGATTCTGCCCTGGAGCCTGCAGAAGAAGCGCAGCCCTGCCTTCTTTCTGACTTTAGCTCCGTAAACCCCGTGTCAGACTCTGGCCTCCGGAACTGTAAGATAATAGACATATGTTGTTTCAAGCCACTGAGTTTATACTAGTGTGTCACATGCATCAAACACAAGAAGCTAACACCCAGAGTGAGCCTGTCAACTTTACGTCAGCCAGACCCAGGTTGTCGCTCCCATCCACGTGACCTAGGCGGGTTTCTCTGCCTCCATGCCTCAGTTTTCCACATCTGTGAAATACGGACTAGCAGGTGGTTAGGCACATGCTTTGCATAGCGTTCTGCTTTCTTGTGGGTCCCCTCATCCAGCTGTGCACTCATGGAGGGCAGGCCCTGCCCCATGCACTGCAAGCGCTCCAGGGAGCTGAAGATGAAGGCTCACTGTGTCCCTGTCAGGCAGTGTGTGTTCCATGCTTTTATTTCAGTGTGTGCTGAATGTGGGCTGTCCTTTGCTTCTCCCCTTGTTTTTTCTCCTGGGAACCCTGATGCTGGGTTTTCCAGCGTAAGCACATCAGGAGTGTTGTTGCTGGAGTTGGGTAATGGCTCAGGCCACTCTGTGAACTGGAAAAACACATAGCTGCAGCTACAGGCTTTTGGGGATAGACAATAGATGGATCTCCGGAACCCGAGTGAATTCCAGATGCAGTAGCAACAGTAGCAGGCTTGTCTGTGAATGTGTAGGGTCCAGAAGTTTCTTCTGGAGAGCTCGATCTCCAGTGAGTGGCTGAACTGGAGTAGCAGTCTTCAGCGAGCAGGGAATGAGGGGCGCCGGCACCGCTGAGTTGTGCTGTTGGGTTTAAGGAAACCCGAGGGCCGTTGCTGAGTGCGTTCTCGTTCAGCATCCGCCACGGCTGACTCTTCAGCATTCCCGCTGGCTACCCAGCATCTGCTCTTGTGGCTGTGGTCCCGCCCGCGCTTCCCTGGCCCCTACTTTGCTATTATGAGACTGGCGAGCTGTGCTAAGCCCTCCTCCTCCTAACTCTTGTTCTCCCTCCAGTGTCGTCACTGTCTCATAATCTGGGGACAGCTCCTGGTACTGGAGGGACCAGAGAGAGCAACCCAGACGCCACACCTCCTCCACCTTTATGTGTTCCTGGGCGATTGCAGGGAGGAGCAGACAGTAAAGAAGTGAACAAGTCAACAGGCTGGAACCCAAGTGGGTACAGAGGCTAGAGGGGGCCTTTGTTTCAGTCTGCTTTTCTGTTTTTCAAATTAGAGTCTTTCCCAAATGTTTGGTGATCCTGGCTGGCCATCGTCTAAGAGTGAGTCTCTAACAAGCTGGGCAGGACATACTGACTGCTTATCTTCCTGGCCAGGTGGCAGGCAGGGACCCGATCACTTCCTGGTGGTCTTGGCTGTCACTGCCTGTTGTCCTGTTCTCTTAGCCCAGAGAGGACCCTCTCAGCTCCTTCCTGGAGTCCAGGCCTGGCTCCCACAGCCTCGCCCCTTGGCATGTCAGCTCTCACTGCCCCTGTTTACTGCCCATGCTGGCACTCCTGCCCTCAGCCTGATGGCACCAAGCCTGGGAATTCTGGGGGAATGGGATTGGTCCCTCCATGGGCTGCTGAAGGGATGAGGGGTCACATGCTCTTTGCAGATCAGCCTTCCCCAGGCTGTTCTGGCCTTCACACCAGCCTGGCTTCAAGCAGTCTGGTCAGCCAGCCCCCGACTGGCTTCCAGAATTCTATGGCTGCTGTCTGCTTGTCGGATCTGTGTTTTTGGAGAGATTTATATCTTTTTTCCTTTTTTTTTTTTTTTGACTGCTTTTAGAATGGGGTTGAGGGAGTAGGGTCAGTGCCCTAGCCTGTGTTCTTTACAGGAAGCAGTTCTTTAAATGTCAAGAGGGGAAAGCCCCCGCCCGCCCAGCTCAGCCAGGAGGCCGTGGGCAGAAAGACCCTTTCAACCAAGTCTCACAATTAAGGTTAGAGATGATTTTGGCTCCTAAGAATACTCTAGAAATCTAAAGCATCCCTGTTCACATCACTTTTATCCGTTTCTGTGTAAAAATACTTATCACTGGGTTTGCAGATTAAAATTTTAGTGAGACGAAGCATCATTTTCCCAACCTTCCCATCAGTCATGTTAAAGCAAAGTCTTTAAGAGCGTTTTTCATACTTAAGGGATATTTTCTAAAAAATGACCTTGTGCTTTTGATGACATGGCTAAGGAGAATGGAACCCTTTGCACCTTCACACTGAAGTCTCAGTTCCGTGGCTGCAGAGCCTGAGACTGCTCTCGGGGAGGCCCTCGGTGGCGCGGCGTGCCACTGCCTCTGTTTTGTTTGTTTTTGGTTTTTTCGGGGCTTACTTTTGAAAGCAAAGGCATGATCAGTGATAGCAGTCCTTGAAGACATTTTAAGATGCTGGATTCTGGGGAATATGTTACATGGCTGAAGAATGTCTGACAGCTCAGTGAAAGCAAAGTGGAAAAGTCACTGCCTGGGATTGAAAGCTGTGCCTGCAGCTTCAGCTTTTGAATCATTGGGTTTAGAAACCACAGCCCTTGCTTCAGACAAAGTCCCAAGAATTGGAGTCTGGTGTTGGCTGGCAACCATATCATTCACATTAAGCCAAGTGAGGTGAGAAACGGATGGAATGGAAATTTCAAATGCAGATTCCTTTGATGTTTCTTTTATCTCAAGGTAAAACTCAGTGCTGTGGATTTCTTCATCCTCATATGACTAAACCGAGTCAAGTTGTGTGTGGGGACCTGGACCAACCTGAGGACCATCACCATTAGCAACCAGGACTTTCAGCCCCCAGGAGAAGCATGGGGCAGGGCTCTCAGGAAGGGCAAAGCCTAATTCTTTCCAGCATTCTGGAAGCTGACTTTTATACTGCTTAGTGATTTTGTATTGTGAGGGCAACAATTCTGTTTATACTATTTAAAAAACAGGATGAAAGAAATGATATGTTTCTTCTCTCAGACATTTTTGTTTAAATTTTGAATAGGTCCATTTAAAATGGAATGTAAGTGAATCTTTTTGTGAGAAAGTGATTTTAGATGCATAAAAGCTAGGTGATTTTACCACGCAGTCATGATCCTGATTTGCAGGTATTGTAACATTTAAGATTGCTTCATCCAGCTTTCAGATACTGTCCAATAAAGCAGAACAGGCCAACGTCCACCTTCTTTTAGGATGGCGTGTGTGAAGGACCCTCAGTGTTTGTGGAATGTGTTTTCTGTGATCAGGTTCATGCCACACATCCTCTTTAAGAGCAGGCCGGCGAAGGAACAGTGCCTTTCCGTGCTCGTCCCTGGAAGGTGCCGCAGGAGCTGGTTGGTTTTCACTGGAGAGGGTTCTGGTCTCATTCGCGTTCCAAGCGCACACCCCAAGTGGGTCATTGTATAAATGTTCTTACCCCACCTGTTGAGTGTTCTCTGTCACCAGGAATTCTGGGTGGTAGGATTTTGTGCTTCACTCTGTCCCCTAAACTGGTGTTTCCTCCTTTGTTATGATAATATAAAGGGGACCTTGTATCACCAACGAATCACTTTTGGTGGAAGAGGGGCAGGACATTTCCCTGTGCTGGTTTAAGCAGGGCCAGGCTCCTCCAAGGGAGCCCCAAGCCCTTGTGCTCACAGGCCGGGTAATAAATGCACATGTTTGTAGTAAAGCCATTCACCACTCCCCAAAATGTAACATTGAGAATAGGGTTTATCACCAAGTTACTTTCTTTAAAAAACTAGTTTTGCCGTGTGAGTATGCTTCCTCAATCAGCATACAGTTTGGATTTGCTTTTCCAAGCTTTTAAAAATCGAAATCATACTGACATGGTTTTCTGCAGCTTACTTTTTTTTTTTTTTTTTTAATAACTCAACGTTGTTTCTAAGATTCATTTATGTCATTCCACATGGCTGGAATTTGTTCACTTTCACTGCCGAATACAATTCCACACTCTCAATATTCCACCGTTTATCTGTTGCTCTGTTGATACTTGGGCCGTTTGTAGTTAACGCTGCTATAATGAATATCCTTGTACCATTCTCGTTGTGTAGACGTGCAGGAATTTTTCAAGGGTGGCTGTACCAAGGAGAGGGCCCTGTTGCTGGGTCATGAAAGCGAGATTCGGCTGTCTATGAGAAAGCCCACTGTTCTAGAAGGCTCCTCTCATTCATGCTGCCGCTGCTCCCACGCCCCCGCTCCCTGCCTCTCCACCCGCAGTTGGGTTGGTGGGTGTAAAGTGGGGTCTCCGGGGGTGTGATTTGCCTTTCCGGGCTCACTAACATGGTCCAGCATTTGATCCTTTGTTTCCTGTGCTGCCAGGGTCTTCTGTGAAAAGCCCATTCATACCTTCTGCTGTTCTTTGGAATCCTCTCCTTCTGGCGGCTTTATAGGAGTTACTTACATGTTACGGATACGGGTCCTTTGTCAGTTGATGTGTTAAAGCAGCTCCTCTGAGATTCAGTCTTTCACTTTTTAAGGCTGTCTAATGAGCAGAAAATTTTAATCTAAATGTAGTCAGAGGTAACAACGTCATATTTGGTCATAAGATGCACTTTTCACATCTTGAGTTTTCTATTCCAAGGATGGTTTCCAATAGTGTCTGCTAAAAGTTTCAAGATTCTGCTTATCACATTTGAGTCTTAATCCACGTGGAATCCACTGTGGCCTGTGATGTGAATAGGGACGAATCTCATCTTTTTTTTCCCCGTAGAATAGTAGGATAAGCGTTTGTCCCAGCTGCATTTGCGGAACACCCTGTTTTTCCACAGTAATCTGCGAAGGACCTGCATCTACCCTTTTTGGGACCACCTCAGCTGCTTCTCAGTTCTTCTTCCATGTAGTTTTATAATCAGCTTTTAAGATCATGAACTACCTTGCATTGGACCTGTAGCTCAGTTTGGAGAGAATCAGTATCTTCAGAATAGTAAGTCTTCCTGTCTTTGAATACGAGCTGTCTTGCCATTTATTTAGACCATTTAAAAATGTCTTTCAGGGCCAGGCACAGCGGCTCACACCTCTAATCCTAGCACTTTGGGAGGCTGAGGCGAGTGAGTTGCTTGAGCTCAGGAGTTCAAGACCAGCCTGAGTAATGTGGCAAAACCCCATCTTTAAAAATAATAGGGGCCGGGTGCGGTGGCTCATGCCTGTAATCCCAGCACTTTGGGAAGCCAAGGCGGGCAGATCACGAGGTCAGGAGATCGAGACCACGGTGAAACCCCGTCTCTACTAAAAATACAAAAACTTAGCCGGGTGTGGTGGTGGGCTCCTGTAGTCCCAGCTACTCAGGAGGCTGAGGCAGGAGAATGGCGTGGCGTGGACCCAGGAGGCAGAGTTTGCAGTGAGCCGAGATTGTGACACTGCACTCCAGCCTGGGCGACAGAGCGAGACTCTGTCTCAAAATAAATAAATAAATAAACAAACAAACAAACGCAAACTAGCCATGCATGGTGGTGTGCCTCTGTAGTCCCAGCTACTTGAGGGGCTCAAGTGGGAGGATGGTGCAGGAGGTGGAGACTGCGATGAGCCATGATCGAGCCACTGCACTCCAGCCTGGGTGACAGAGTGAGAACCTGTCTCAAACAAAGAAAAAAAGTCTTTCAATGTATTTTATAACTTTTATCCATAAAGGTCTTTCTCGTTTTTTGTTAGATTTACTTCTAGGTGCCTTGCATTTTTTTTTCTTGTTTAATATTAGGTTTTCTGCTTGTTGCAGTATATTGAAGTGGAATTGGGTTTTTGTGTTGATCTCATCTAACACGGTATTACATTTCCTCATTAGGTCTGTTAACTTTCCTGTCATTCTCTTTGCCGGTGGTGGGGGTGGGAGGAGCTCTGTATCAGCAGTCTTGGAGTCTGGATCAGGAGTTGCGTTCCCTTCCTTTGTGCCTGTATCATTACATCAGCTTTTTCAAGATTCACCATTAAATGCAGTGTTTGCTGGGGCCTTTTAATGGATACTCTTTTTTGGTTAAAGAAGGGCTCTTTTATTTCTAGTTTGCTAACAGCTTTTATAATGAATAGTTGGATTTTATCATATACTTATTTTCATTGTGAAGATGATCATAATTAACAGTAAGTTGGATTTATAGGTGGTTTGTACATAGGTTGCTTTTCTTATGTTTTCTTGCTTTGCTTTTGTTAAAATACCAGGTGTATTGGTCTGCTGTCTTTTGTATAGACTATTAGATTAAGCTTGCTTATAGTTTACTTGAGATTTTTGTGACTTTATATATAAAATATATATAACAATTATGTATTTATATATTATATATAAATTTTATATAAAATTTTTGTAAATTATATATATTTTTATATATTTAATATAACAATATATAATCTATAATTATATATACAATATGTAATAATTATATATGCCTCACAGGCTGGTCTCAAACTCCTGGGCTCAAATGATCCACCTGCTTCAGCCTCCCAAAGTGTGGGATTGCAGGCATGAGCCACTGGGTGTGACCAGCAGCCATATTAGTTATCCAACAAATTCATTCTTTCTTCTCCTTAAAATTCTTTCGGATGGATCCCGCCCCAATCTGACTGCTGCTTTGGAGGTGATGCGCTTTATTCCTGGCAGTTAAGGTGAAACGTTACTGTATGAGCTTAAAATGTCTAAAGTTCCCACTTTATGTCCCTGACGTCTACAGCACGTGGGTTACAGACGCTTTAACATGGAGCGCCCCTTCCCCACTCACCTCTTGCTGTTCGCCACTATTTAAATTGTCCTTTGCTTCAACCCCACAAGTTAGGTGATCTTCTTCCTCTTCCTTTCTGTCTTCTCCCTCCCTCCTCGTCCTCCCCTCTTCCTCCCCCTCCTCTTCTTTCTTCCGTCTTCTTCCTGTGGTGTTCAGTGAAGTCTGTTTGGATTTCTTTCCGTAGCCCCAGTTCCTTGCTCACCTTTTCTTCCTCCCCTTTTTTCTGCCCACTTCCATGTTGTGGATCCTCCCCTGAAGGCTTCCTGGTGAGTTTTTGAGCTTTCTTAGTTTTTAGTCTGGTATATGTTTATATCCTGTGCCTTCTTGCGGAATAGCTTCCCTGTGAACACGACACTAGCTTGACAGTGGCTTTCTCTCAGTTATCAGAGGCTCACTGGTCCTGGCTTCTGTGACTGCATTTCCTTGGTTGGATAATGTTGCCCAGATTGCAGGCTCTTCTGAACTCTGGCTCGCCAGTCTGCCATTTCACTTTGAAGTTGTCTTGATTCCATTTTGCTTTTTCATGCATGGTTGTGCTTTCTGCGTCTGTAGATGCATGTCTCCCACCAGTTCTGGAAAATTCTCAGCCGTCTATCTTCAAATATTGCCTTTCCAGAGTTCTGACAGTACGTAGAGGTTTGCAGCTCAGAGCACCCACTCTGGAACCTGAGTCTCTGGCCTAAATTGCAGGACTTGCCACCTGCCAGCAATGTGGGGTAGGGAGACCAGGCAGGCAGGATGAGTGCCTGTAGGAATTCAGTGCTGAGGGGCAGAGGTGGCTGGGGAACAGGGGAAGGTCGGGGAAGGCCCTAGCAGTCAGCTTTGATGACAGGTGAGGTAGGGAGGAGCACGGGCACCATCCCTGTGACATCGAGTTCGCTCTTTGACCCAGGTAGCAGGGGTTAGCTCTGTTCGGGGCAGTGGTGACCCTAAGAGGCTTTGGTGTCTGAAAATGGAAGGTGGCTTCAGAGGCCCGTGTGTGGTCTCAGCACCTGCCCTGACAGGAGCTCTAGAGGACAGACTTGGGGTGCCCTTTGTCCTGGAGGGTTGGATGCAGGGTTGAAAGCTAACCCATTCCCACGGTCTGGCTGTTGAAGGGTGAGAAACGGCAGACTCTCCATGCCAGGCCCGGGATGCCTGGTCCATCCCTAAGCCCTTCCTGAGCACACATCAGTGGGGCAGCCCTCCATGGGCCCTCTCTTTCCTGAAAGCAGGGGTTCTTGGGTCCGCGTGAGGGTTGGCAGTGCAGATGGCAGACTGTAAGGGCCAGTTTCATTGGACGTGATCTGAATCAGAGCCCTCTGCTCATTTCCCTGGAGCCCATCGCAGCCTGCCTGCCAGGTACCTGCTGTTCCTGACATTCTGCCTGGGAAATCGTGTCTGTGTTCCAGAACCCTCTGCAGTATAGACACCTTCCCCATGGAGCCTGGTGTATTCAGGCTGCCTTTTCTAATAAAGCCCAGGCCACGTCACTGCTGCCTGACCTGTGGGGGCCATGGGCTAGGCACAGGGGCCGCTGCATTGCGGTCAGCATTGTGGTCAGCTGTCTATCTGTAGTCACTACACCTGCCCAGCATGGGGACACGGGACACAGGCTACCAACAGGGTGCCCCACGCAGAGAGGAGCTCGCAGTTTGACAGAAGCCACCGGGATGGATGCTTAGAAATGAAGACTCCTGCTTGACACAGGAATATGAAGTTTACCTAAATCTGCTTCGTTTTTCGAATTCTCTTCCCTTCATTCTCCTACACTATGAAGAGCTTTTTATTTCCTTTGGAAGAGAGAGAGCTCGATGGGTGCATCGGACCCGAACTCCTAACCAGGAGCTGTGGGAAGGGCCCTGAGGAAATGAAAGCCAGTGTTTCTTTCTCTCTCTCTGCACTGGAGAACAAATCAGCTCCCATTTCCTTAGTGCTTTATGAAGCTGGAGTGTTTCTGAGTCCTATTCGAATCCCTTGAAGCTGATAATTCCATTTTAGTGTCATGTCTGTGTTAGTACCTCACAGTCCCTCATCTCTACTGCTTTGCATACAGGTTTTGCAGAATGAGGAAGCCCCAGCCAGGGCTGGGGGTGAGGGATGGGGGCTGCAGTGAAGTCTTTCCCTACTGGACTACGGGGCAGGGATGGGCAACTCTCTGTGGTCGCCTTGGCAGTCACCACACCTTCCTTTTACAGAAGACAGTCAGTCCGCAGACGTTCAGCTCATGCGTGTTTGTAGAACCCAAGTCTGCTTCAGTGAAAGCGGTTCACTTAGAGACCACAGGACTCGCGCTGGTTAGTGATCATGGAGGGAGGGAAAGGCAGGTCCTTTGGTTTCTTTCTTATATCCTGAAAGTGTAATTTTTGTGTTTTCCAATGAGCCTTCTTGGCTTCTAGTTAGAGTAAAAAATGGAATTTTCTAAATCTGAGCATGGTCAAATGTGTTTTTATCCTTGACTCGTGTGTGAAACTGACATTGATTTTGCTAGAATAATTCTATTATTAAAAGGGGACAGGGAGGATTCTTCCCAGGTGCACCTGTGTCCACCTTGTCTGTGCCGGGAGGGCACCCACTTGCTGGGGGTTTGGAATCTCCAGGGCTGGGCATCCACACTGGACTTGCTGAGCTCTTCCCTTTGGTGTTCCCGCTCTCGCTGGAACAGTGGACAGGTCAGGCCCTTGGCCTTCATGTGGTAACTTCTGCCTGCCACCCTGTGGCACAGGAGCCCTGCAGGGCTGTGTGCCTGTAGGGCTGAGGCTCCACTCAGAGCTGCCAGCATCCAGGAGTCTGGGCTTGCTGCCTGGGCTGTGCTGCGCCCCATAACCTACATCCGGGTACAGCGATCAGTCTGCTCCAGCTCAGGCGGCGTGGATGGGCCCTTCCTTTCTTGTCAATGCTCTTTGCCTTCCTGGTGCTCAACTAATAGGACATGCCAAAACCTGCAGCCCTGCACCCTCCTGGACACACTCGTGGGCATCCTGATCACTGGGTTTATCATCCTGGGTGATGGAAAGCTTTTTCTGGGCCTGCTGTTTTGTCCCAGAAGTGTGTGGAGCTCATGAGGCCAGGGGGTACAGCTCCACCGAGGAAGCCTTGCCCTGTCTTCTCTCCTGGACAGTGATTCTCCACGTTGCATGGCCCTGTCACCGCCACTCCCACGCTGACGGTGCGCCCTGCTCCCGTGGTGAAGGCCAAGCCGCACCCATTCCAGCCCTTCTCCCAGAGCTCCTGTTGCCCTGCAACAAGCAGGCATCCTGCCGTCACCCCGACAGATGGAGACCAGGGTACCTTCCCTAGAGTCACCCTGCTGAGTCTCAACTCACACCCCACCCAAGTCTACGCCCCGTCCACTGCCCCGCTCTGCCTGTCTCCAGGTGTTACCTGTATCTTCTCCTCGTGTCTGAAGTCCACCCTGGAAATTTGGAGCGACCAGGTCTTTCTATCTGAGTGTCCTGTGAGACAACCTAAAAGGAGATTCTGGGTGGAGATTACTCTGATGAGGCTTTCCTTGCAAATACTGTCCTACTGTCTGGTGTTGGAGACTGCAGAGCTTCCCGACGTAGTAGTCCCCGTCTTACGCTAGTGTCCCCTCAGGCTGGTTCCAAGGTTGGTGGATGAGGTAAGGGCATGGGGACAGTCAGCCCTCCAGCAACACCCTGCTCGCCTTCTCCATCAGAATGTTCTCGGGTCCAGCAGACCTGGAGAAGCCCTGGGATGCTGCAGATGCCTGCAGTGGGGTGGAGGCTGGGGGAAGATCCTGCCAACTGCAGGGACCACCCTTCTCGGTGGCACAGATTTGGGCTGAGTTCATACCTTATTATGCATGCATTTACTTAGACTTTTTCTGCCAGTAAGAAAGCAGTTTGAAAACGTAGATTGGGAAGGTGCTTTGAGTTTGGTGGAAGTGAAAGCCGATTTATGTAAAAACAAAAAAGAGACAGTGGAGTAAAATGCACACCTGGTATTAATTGTAGCTTTTATTTTTAGCAGTGAAAATACTGTTTCAGGAATGTGCTGCTTCCGTCTCTGTGCTCAGCAGGCTGGGCTTGGCCGGGCTTCCCCTCTCGTCACCTGTTTTCCTGGTGCTGTTGGGAAGGGAGGTGGGGCCTGGCCGTGCCCCTGGGGCTGTTGTCTCAGCCTTGTGCAGCTTTGCGGGAGCAGATCCTAGGTTGCTGCCACAGCCGCAGGAGCTTTTTAGGAAGAAGTGACTTTATTCACGGAGAGCTTTGGGCTGTAGGCTCTCAGTGAGTAGTAATTACGGGGAGGCCTGGCCTTTGATCAGGAATGAAACCAAAGCCCAGGCCACACAGAAAGGGCGAGGGGTGGGGCAGGCGCCCTGGTGCTGGCTTTGGAAGACCGTCGACTCCAGAGCAGAAGTTCTCAGGCCTCGGGGTGCCTGGGTCTCTACAGCAGGATAGGACCCAGGTCCTCTCATGGCTCCTGGGTGTCGCTGACCACACCCAGCCTGAGAAACCCCCCGGGTGACCTGTGAGCTCACACAACACTCCTTCAGCCCCTGACGTTTCCTGCGAGACCAGCCTCCTCTCACTGCTCAGCCTCAAGTTAGGATGCCAGGGTTCTGGTTTGCTGTTCATTGATGTGTGGCCCTGAGCAAGTCACTTAAACTGTATATCAGCTTCCCACACCTGTCAAGCGGGGTGTCCCTTAAATGAATTAATACATCAGCACTGAAGGCCGTGGGCCAGAGTTCACCCCAGGCCCTGGTAGAGAAGACGACAAGGAAGCAGGGGAAGTTTCCTGCGTGGGCCCTCTCCCGCCTCCTGCTCAAGCGAGCAGTGTCCTCCGCTGCAGCTCCCAGAGAGCCGGAAGAGCTTCACCTCCCTCCTTCTCTAGAAGACTAAAGCGTGGCACCATGCAGGCCTGGCCATGTGCTGCAACTGCCTTCATTCTAGAACTCTGCATCGGGAACGCAGCTCCGAGCGCAGGGTAGAACACAATCTGCCCGTGACGCATCTCTCTCCTGCCCAGCTCCGCACTGAGAAAGGCTCCTCTGTGCACATCCGGAAATACCACTCTATCTTCTGTTTGTATTTACTTCTTTACATTTTGATTTCAATGGAAAGCAATACAAAACACCCTCTTCTTGCACCATAATATTTTTTATTGTTATTTTTCAAGCATAATTTAATTTATAGTGAATTGTTAACATAAGCTTTTATCTTTGGCATTGCATAGATACACCTAAATGAGATAAACAGAAGTGGCATATAAAAACTCACCCACATATGAAGCTCCAAGGTAGGGCCACTTAAGTTATCTGTGTTATCTACAGAGTGTTTTAAATCTTTACCTGAAAGAAAATTTCCGCCTTCTCTATCTCGTCTCTACTTTGCGTGCGTGCCCCTCCCCACCATGGTAAATAGAACAATAGTAACTCAGTTAAGAACACTGTGGGGGAAAATGGCGTCGCCTGTAAGTCAGTGTTTGGAATGGGCCTCGATTATGACGGTTCGGGCCTCTGAATATCAGTTTCAGCGTGAGGTGCTCTCCATAGCTCCAAGGAGGGATGGCAGGTCAAACACACATGTCCATCCCTCAGGAAATTCAGTAAAGATCGATAGTTTGTAAGTCCCAATCCAATAACAGCGCTTACCCCAATCTCCGGACTGTGGTCTCTAAGACTGTTTCCCACAAAAGGGACCTACACAGGGGTCAAGAAATGTACAGGAAGAGGACTGGGCAAGGTGGCTCAAGCCTGTAATCCCAACACTTTGGGAGGCCAAGGTGGGCGGATCACGAGGTCAGGAGATCGAGACCATCCTGGCCAACACGGTGAAACCTCGTCTTTACTAAAAAAAAAATACAAAAAAAATTAGCCAGGCATGGTGGCGGGCACCTGTAGTCCCAGCTACTCAGGAGGCTGAGGCAGGAGAATGGTGTGAACCCTTGAGGCGGAGCTTGCAGTGAGCCGAGACCGCGCCACTGCACTCCAGCCTGGGGGACAGAGCAAGACTCTGCCTCAAAAAAAAACAAAAACAAAAAGAAGAAATGTACAGAAAGAGCCCAAAGCATCTCAAAGCAGAGCCAGGTGCTGCTCTCGGAGAGCACTCACGGAGTCTGGAGGACCGCCCGGGGCAACCACGGGGCTCCTGCTCATCACGGACAGGACTGTGAGCATTCGCAAACAGTGACTGGAAAAACACAGCTTCCTCACTGCTCGCGTTTGGAGAACGCCGCAAGACCCACTCACGATTTTCGGACATGGGCAAATTGAGGAAGAGAATCAAGCATGACCCTGCCTTTCTCATAAGCCCTGTTTATGAGAGTAACAAGATAGTTGATTTTGGATTCCTTCCCGTTATAGAAATGGTCCTGCTAACACATGGAGAGGGGCTGATGGGACTCAAAGAGCTTTGTTTTTAACCCTGATGAGAGAATCCAGGCAGTGATCATTTCGAGCCTTCACAACACAAAAAAGCCACCCAGAGACCAGGGACTCGCCTTAGGTCTTGCTGGGAAATCTCAGCTGCCTCTGACCAGGCCTCCCAGTGAGTGCCCAGTTTTCAGAAGAGCGGGGGACAGAGCCTTGCTCATCCACACCAGGGTGTAATCAGCAAAGTGCAGATGGCCCAGTGTCTTCAGCTAATAAATTATCGGGGGGAAGGGGAGGCGGCGGGAAGCAGGAGGTTGGGGGAAGGAGTCTTAAAAGATACATTAGCTAATTACAATGTATTTGGATCTTGATTTGAACAAAATATTAAAAAATGTTTATGAAACTATGGGAACACTTTCTAGCTACTTCATAATATTATCGAATTGTCAGTTTATTTGGGTGTGTTGATGGCATTTGATTCGGAAGTCTTCCTGGATAAGATGCTGTGATGACTGGAGCCTGCTTCCCTGTAATCTAGAAGGTGGGTAAGTGGTGGGTGAGCAGAAGACCTGAGATCGACTTGATTACGCTATTCTTCATGCTTTTGTGTATTTTCGGAATTTCTCATGAAAGATAAAAATATATATTCCAGAGAAGGGTCATAAGCTCACAAAGATGGGGAGAACAGCAGGGAGGTGATATGAATGAGAGTCCAGCAACTGACAGCAGGTGACAGAGTCACAGTGATTCAGCAGACCCATAAAACAGATCTCAGCCAACCACGAGGAGCACTGAGAACTCACCAGATGGAAGCTGCTTTGCCACAAAGGGGTGCTCTCCAGCCACTGTGATCCTGAGGGTCCCTGCGTGGGGACATGAGCAAGCTGAGGATGTGGGTACTGTGGCAAGAACGGGGGGGCTAGTCACTGTGTCTGCAGGGGCACTAGTCATTGGCACAAAGGGGTGTTCTCCAGCGACTGTGATCCTGAGGGCCTCTGCAGGGGGACATGAGCAAGCTGAGGATGTGAGTACTGTAGCAAGAACAGGGGGGCTAGTCACTGTGTCCACAGCAGACACTGAGTAGGGGGTCCCTCCCTTGGTACACTGAAAGCCCAGCCCTCACCCTCCAGTCCCAGGATGGAAAGGCACCTCTGGTGGGCAGTAGGCCAGCCCTAGGGGAAGATTCTCTAGGCACTAAGCCAGGGGGTTCCTGATGATGCCACCTTCAGTCACCCTCCGTGAAGCCTGGCATTGAGAACCACACTGTGCCCACAGCTGACAGGTGGTTTTTATGCCTCCACTCACACTCAGCAACACATAACCAGGGGCGACCAGGCACCTGAGGGGAGGCTTTTGCAGGGACAGTGGAGAGCAAACAGAGACTCCGCAGGGAAAAGAAAACTTGTCACCAGGCTTGGTGGCTCAGACCTTCCCAGCACTTTGGGAGGCCACAGCCGGAGGATCATCTGAGGTCAGGAGTTTGAGACCAGCCAGGCCAACAGGGAGGGAAGAGAGGGAGGGAGAGAAATTAGCTGGGCATGGTGGCGCACACCTGTAATCCCAGCTACTCAGCAGGCGAGGCATGAGAATCATTTGAACCTGGGGGGTGGAGGTTGTATTGAGCCAAGATCACACCACTGCACTCCAGCCTGGGTGACACACACACACACACACACACACTCACAGACACACACACACACAAGAAAACTTTTAGTAAGGTATCACTACTATCTTCAGAGACTAGATAAGATATTTTACCCAGGAAATACGAACAGGATGACATAAAAAAAAGAATATCCAGGGTCCATTGTCCTCTGAAAATGGCTGTTTCATTTGTCAGAAACACAATAGCAAAGATCATGAAACCTCAATTAAAAGGTTAGAATATACATTTAAGGAAATAACATATGAAGAAGCGTGTAAGACAAAGACAAGGAAAACAGGGAGCATGCACAAGGCCGCGTGTTGTTCCGGGAGATCTCCAGCTCGGGATAGAAGTTCCAGAAGGAGCGCATGGGAAAAGGGAACCCTCAGTGAAGTCCTTCAGGGAGGCCCCCCGACGGGAGGACGGGAGCTGCCGTCTGCAAAGGACCAGCCAGGCACCCGGAAGCGGGTGCAAAAGGTCTCACCAAACCACCCGGCTCCAAAATTTTGGAACGCTGGGGACCTGGAGAAGACCTTCTAGATACCTGGAGAGAGACATCGAGTCACACACAAGATCCAGCATCGTGTGGCACCCATGTTCCTGACAGTACTGAGACAGGAAGACAACAGAGCTGTGCATTCAGAATCCTGAAGGTCTTCAAGCTGGAATTCTATACCCAGCCAAAGTCAGGACGGGGAGAATCGATACGTTTTCAGACGTGCAGAACTTACTCTTATGCCTCCCTTTTTAAGACACAGCTGGAGCCTGAGTTCTGCAGAATGAGAACATAAACCAAGGAAGAAGATGACTGGGACGAAGGAAATGGGAGACTTAAGGTAGGGCAGAGACAGAGGGAATCCCCTGGAGGAGTCGGGCCCATCCAGACCAGCAGCAGTGCGCACAGGCGGTGTCTGGACCAGCCTCACCAGACTGCTGCCTCGCTGCCTAAATCTGAGGACGCAACACCCAGCCCCTAGTCTATGCCAGACCTCTCTTGACCACGTGGCCCCACTGTCTCCTCCTTGCCCCGCTGCCTCGATTCCCCAAGGTCACTCATTTCTCCAGGGGGGGTCTTCTGCCCAGCTCACACCTGAGGGCTAGAGGTGGCCACTGTGGAGGGCCGCTCACCCCCCAGACCACACCTTCTGGCACCTGGTTCTGGTCCACATGCCTGCCCTCCCAGATGTTAGGCGGGGTGCACTTGGTTTCCTGGGGGTCACCCATGGCTTCTCCCCAGAAGGTGCTCTTGCCCCCGTCCCAGAAGCTGACGGCAGACTCGGGCTCGAGACTGTCCTGTCCCGGGAACCATCATCAACCCCTCCTTCCACTGCACTGGTGCTGCTGCCTTCAGTCTTCAGAAAGATGTCATCATCGTAGCAAAGCAAGAGGACCCTTAACAAAGTCAGGATGTTGCTCACGGTGGGGGGTGCGTGTGGTTTGAAGGGACGCAGAGGGTGACGTTTGGGCCTCATCGAAGTGGAGGATGTACCGGTGTTGGTTTCGTTACTGTTCTTTTACTAAACATACTTGTTCTTCGGCATGGACGGCACACTGCACAATAAACAAAGGGTGAAGGACACTGTAGCTAAGTCATGCATTTCTAATGCGCTGTCTCCCTCCTCCTCTGTCCCATCCTCTCTCTTCCCCCCACCCCCACACACAGGCAAAATGTCAGTGTAAGAGGAAATCGTGGTTACATAGTTGAAATATCTATTATTTTTCCCTTGATTTGAATGAGTCATTCTTTACTTGAAGAGACCCTAAACGTCGACTGTGTTTCCTAAAGAATAGTGCCTCTTTTTCTTCCCCATCTGTATGATGGCATGAGATCGCGTCCTGAGAAGAGGACCTAAGCATGTCATGGAAAACTAGTGTGCTTCTTTATGAACATTTATTTTAAAAGAGAGAGAGACTAACAGATTTTTCTGTTTGTGATTGAGAATTCATTCACAGCACACTGACCATCTCCCATTGTACTCTGAATGCGGCCTTTGTGCTTTCACTGACGTCAGGGGTCTGATTGTCTTAATATGTTTCTCAAGGCACAACCTATAAAAGCCATTTTCTGTTCTACCATAGAATATTCATGAGAATACAGACTTTTTTGTTTTGATGCTGCATTCTTTAAGTAGAGAAGGTTTTATTGTTTTCTTCAGGGTGCTTTGGGTCAAAAGCACCAGCAGCTTCTGTTGGGAACTCGTGGCATTTTGAATGGTTTTTGATACAGAAATAGCACAAGTCACGTCTAACAGCCGCCGGCGCACGAATGCGTGAATGGGATTGTGTTTCTCATCTCCGCAGCTGGTGTTGGGGCCAGGCCTGGGACGACTTGGGCCCCATCCCCACCCACCCGGCTCCCAGGGTCCTCATCAGGAAAGAGAAGCCCTCAGGAGCCCTGGGGTAGGTCTCCTTGCCCTGTGAACGTTGAATTTGTGTTTCTGAATCCAACATAAACACAGGAGTCTTCAGAGGTGAGCGATGGCCGTGGCTGGAGGTGCCGTATGGGATGCAGGCAACGTGCTGCTGTTGATTTTCGCTGCTCTGCTCTTAGCTTACTTTAGCAGAGAGCGGAGTTTCATGTGGCAGTCTGGTAAACCAAGGCAGTGTGAACGTCCCTTCCCCACACGGAGTGCAAATGCAGGAAGTGCGGTGGTGAGAACAGCGACGGCATTCTGCTCAGTGGTGCGCCCGACCCCCCAGCCTCGGCACCCACGGAAGCCCCCTCTGGCTGTACCGTGCCAGCGAGTCCAGGCTCCTTCTCAGCAGAAGGTGGCTGTTCTGCAGGGCCCCTCGCCTCCCTGCTTCTCAGCGGACCCGCACTCTTCGGTGTCCATATGGAGACACGCATCGAGCTGGAGACACAGATCTGCGAGGAGTGACTCGCCTCTCACCAGCACTGCCAGGGGCGGATCAGCGCCAGCAGCTTCTAGCATGCGCTCAACTGCTGGAGAAGCCGGAGTGGCTGGAAGGAGCCCTGCTGCCTGCCCTCCTCCTCCTCAGTTGCTGGCCTTGGCAGCTCTAGGGTGACCCAGCAGGGGCCTGGAGGAGTAAGAAGCAGCTTCCCAGCTGAAGGCTGCATCATCCTCTCTGTGCTCTCACAGAATGGAGGGTTTTAGCAGAAAAAGGAATTTGTAAGCGACATTCAGAAGATTTGGGCAGCAGTTTCATCCCCCATAGGGTCCTGTCTTTTGGGAGTGGGGAGTACTGGGCTAGGCTGCGCACTGGCTGTTTCACAGGTGGCAGAATTTAAGAGCAGACCTGGGCTGAGCTGTGACCTGTCAGGTGATGTACGCACACGAGGTTCAGCTGTGTGCCTGTGAGGAGGGCAGGAGCGTCACCCAAGCCTCAGAAGAGAATTCCCCGGCAGCGGCGTGGCGTTCAGCATGTTCCATGTCTGGCTGTTTTATTGTCTCTCAGTCCAGTTGACAGATTCCTTTTAAGATGAAATTTGAATCAATTTGCAGAACTTGTACAAATCTCCAAGAAAACAGCTTCAAGAACAGATTAAAGAATGAATGCCTTAGGAATTAAAGCATGAATAGGTCTTGAGTAGACTAGATGCAAAGATGAGTTGTACAAAAAACAACACACACACAAAAAACGAGCAGCCCCCTCCATCCCACCAGTACAGTGTAGGTTTTCCAGATGAGGTGACATCCAGGGAGCGCTTCTCACCTTCAGAGGGCGCTGCCTGTCGTCCTCGGCATCCATGTGAGCACATCTCCACGCTCAGTAGTGAATGCTGGCCAGCATCCCTGTGAAGAACCTTGTGATCGTTTTCCATTTCTGAAAACTCCTAGGTGGTGGGGGCCCTTGGCCCACATCAGCATTGACCCACAGGGTTCGGATCTGGCTAGGTGCCTGCATTGTCATGGGAATTTCAGTACGTTGAATTTTGCCTCTGACCCTGATGAAATAGCTTCAGTGTCATTTGCATCAAGATCATGTTAGTGTCATCTCTGTTAGATGCTTGGGAGCAAACATGAACTTGGGTTTCCTTTTGAGATGTCCTATGATTCCAGATTCAGGAGAATCTGAGAAAAGTTTAAAGAAAGAAAATTCCACTCGGCCAGCAAACCGTGGGTGTGCAGAGCCTGCCCTGCCTTCCCCACTTTGTCCTGAGAAGCTGGGTCTTCCCCGGCACCAGAGTTGCTGCTGCTTCCTCTCGTGCCCTCGGCTGCTCTCCTGGCCCCAAGCCTGAGTGACACTAAGATTGAAGATGGCGGGCTGGCCTCTGGGCTCCCCCGTCCCCATGACCCTCTACCTGCACCTGGACCTCTGGGTCCTTGCTCAGGCAGTCCCTGCCCTCAGTGAGATGCAGCCCACTGTGGGTCCTTCCCTAGGCCTGCCGTCAGCTCTTCTGTTCCTCGGAGCCCCAGCAGCTGCCCTGGGCCCGTACGCACAGCACCTGGCACAGAGCAGGAGCCATTAATGTTCTTTCGGGAACTGAATGAGGAGTAGATACACAGGCATGTCGTGTTTTTGAAGTTAATAAAAACAATCCCTTAAAAGTTGTTTTATGTTCGGTTTTTAAAGAGATTAACACTAGACATTTGCAATGCTGCCCCCTCCCTCATCTGTGAGAAATTAGAAATGGAGGGGAGGTACACTAAAGCCAGCAGCGGGTCAGGCTTATGCCCAGCGCCTGTGGTGGGACCCTGTTTCTACGTGGGACCTTGGGTCACAGCGGCACATCTTATAAGCAGGGGTCCCACCCAGGGCCCCCACACAGGGCCATCTGAGGCGAGGTATGGCAATAACCCAGCTTCTAGGATGCAACGCTGTGCAGTTATATTCCCTGTGCTTATTTGTTCAAGCTAAAACGTCTCTGTTTAACCAAACAAAAAGAAGATGAGAGAGACCAGTTTCACCTGCAAATATAGACACCAGCATTCTAAATAACATGGTCGTTGTTCGTGTTATTTTGTTTTTCTAACTTTATCCCTTCCTAGAGATAAATGCAACTTTGTTCTTGTAAATTATACAAGTGTATGCATTCACTGATGAATTCACTGTGGATGTTGACTATGGAACTTAGAAGAACAAAGTTATGTTTATCCCTGGAAAGCACAGGCCAGCTTACCTGAGGCGCTCTGGGAAGTCACTCTGCAGGGCACTGGTCCCAGGAGAACCACGTGCCAATCACAGCCATGAATGCGGAAGAGGGAACCGGAACCTGACAGTCATTCACGAGACTGTGTTTTCAGGAAAGTGTTTAGCACCGCCGTGCTTGTGAGAGTCAGACCTGTAGCCCCCAGTGCCCGCAGCAGGGAGCCCGCCAGCTGAGTCTTCTTCAAGAAGCCAGGCCCCGTTCTCTTTTCTCTGAGTTTGCGAGTTTGCTGACTTAGCTCTCCTCCCTGCCTTTCATAGATTTTATTC
The DNA here is from genome assembly GCF_000951035.1 of Colobus angolensis palliatus. Classification (NCBI taxonomy): domain Eukaryota; kingdom Metazoa; phylum Chordata; class Mammalia; order Primates; family Cercopithecidae; genus Colobus; species Colobus angolensis. The sequence continues at coordinate 2,927,480 of NW_012122043.1, forward strand.
CTTAAAAGAAAGTCTGAAGCAAATGTAGGTGAACACTGGTGTTTCATAAAACTGGCATTGCTTGCACAGTTTTTCCTTTTGACTGTGTTTTGTCATAAAAATGATCAGAAAAGGGAAGAAAGGAAATGAATAGGGTCCAGTCCTCACCCATGTGTGGGGTTGGGGGGTGGACCCCTGCTCCCTGCTCCTGCACATAGAACAGTCCTCGTCCATGTGTGGGGTGGGGGGGTGGACCCCCGCTCCCTGCTGCACATAGAACAGTCTTCGTCCATGTGTGGGGTGGGCGGGTGGACCCCTGCTCCCTGTTGCACATAGAACAGTCCTCGTCCACGTGTGGGGTGGGGAGGGGTGGACCCCTGCTCCCTGCTCCTGCACATAGAAAAGTCCTCACCCACGTGTGGGGTGGAGGGGGTGGACCCCCGCTCCCTGCTGCACATAGAGCACACAGTTTATGTGTGTAGATTCTGCTCACATAATAGCAAATGAAAACCTTTTACTGTGTCAAAGTTGACACCCAATTAAAAACTAAATACATGCATTTTAAAAGTTGAGGGTTGCACTTCACTGATTTGGGAAAAGAAACAGAAGAGAAACAGTCAGAGAGGAGGATTTCATTTAAAAAACGACAACAACGAGGCAGCCTGTGCTGTGCTATGGAATGTGATCAGATGGAAGCTTCTATCACCTTCTGGGTTGCTTTATGTCTTTTCACTGTCCACAAAAGTGGCCTGAGCTGGTCTTCGTGGCCTGAGACCTGGGCACTCCTCAGATTCAAGCCGATCCAGCCAGGGCATCCAGCAGGGCCAGGTTAGGAGCAGGATTGACTGCGGTGGGGCAGGGGAGGGATGAGGAGACGGTGAAGTCAGCCAGGTAACCTGAGAGCGCCCCTCACCCTGGGCACCAGGAGCTCAGGTGACTGCAGCTTCCGTGGCTAAGCGGCAGCCCAGGGGATCAGAACCCCAAGCTCCGGCCAGTGCCCAGGCCTCCCCCAAAGCATTTCCCACCCTTTTCTCAGGAGAAGGCTGAGTCCTGGGACCAAGACCTCCAGTGGTTTGGAGACAAAGACAGTGTGGGACCTGCTGCCTGGGCAGTGACTGGGGAAATGCTTTGCACTGAGGGGCAGCTGCCACCTGTGGGCTGTTTCACCCAAATCGGTGGCTTTGAGACTGTGGAGTGCAGGTTTTCCTAGGAACCGAGTTACAGACAAGCCCTGGTCTTAGGCCAGTCCAGAGACAGGCTGAGTGTCAGGGTGAATGTGGGTGGGCTGCTGTCAGGGAGGCACCCGGACAAGGTCACGCCCAAAGGTGCTGACCCTGAGGGGTGAGGAGCTATTTTCTCAGCAGACCTCTTGTTGGCTCAGACAGCCCTCTGAGCTTGAGACCTTCCTAGAGGGCAAGGCCCCAGCTTTCCACTTGGCCCAGGTCATATGAATATTGGTTATGGGGAGCTTTCTGAGGGGTGGGCCTATGGGAGGGGAGCAGGCAGGCTGGGCTCTCACTTAACTCCCAGTGAGGTTTTCGGCAGAGCCGCGTGTCTGCGAAGTGACACTGGGATGTCCCTGGGCTGTGCCAGGAGCAGTGCTGGCTCAGAGTGAGTGCCCGCACGCATTGCATGCTTTCAGAATAGGGACCTGCCGTAAAAGGGGTACGCACGTAGGGCTGTTTGTGATCATTGTAATTTAAACCTACCCTTCTTCCTGCGTTACTTTTCTCACGTTCGTTTGGTATTGATTTGTAAGTGATGAAACTGATTCAGCTTCTGTTTCTCATCAAAATTACTTGTAGCCTTTTCTCAATAGCACATTAGTACAGGGCAGAAAATCCATTTCTTTGCGAGGTACAGAAACGCATGCCCAGAGGAACGCACTTGTGCCAAGAGCCAGGAGCACGTCTCGTTGGCTGTGTCTGGTAAACATGTTTTCCAAGGGGGCACTTGTCTCGCCATGGAAACGGGCTCCGGGTCTCGAGCGTCTGTCTGGACCACTTCTGGGGCACACACTGTTCTTGTGGCTCTCACAGAGCAGCACAGTGGCTTCGATAGGAGAGGAGGAAGAGGAGCAGAACAGGCAGTCTTCCTAGCTGAGGGCTGGCGCCCGCTCTTTTCTTTGGCCAGCCAGAACCTTTTTCTTTATTTTTCTCGTTACTGACTTCTAGAAATGACGTCAGCAAGGCCTCTGGGCCTGTAGCGGGGTCCTCTGAGAGCCGGCCTCCCGGGGAGGGTGGAAGAAGGAGCAGGGATTGTGGAGTGTGTCCTGGTCTGACCTTCCAGAAGCTTTTGTGGTTTTTGTCCTTGAGGAATGGGCCCCAGAGGCCTCTGAGTCTTGCATTTTGAGTTTGTTGGGCCAGAGGGGGAAAGGGGTAGAGGGGTATCCAATCCTTAAATGTCCACAGGCCCCCCCATGAAGGTGGCTGGTGTGTTGGTCAGGGGCTCTGGGGTCCAGGGACGGCCGAGGGTGGCAGTGACCGGCTCTCCTGCTTGTTCTTCTCACAGTGGATGTGGCCACGGCGCTGCCTCTACAAGTGGCCCCCTCAGCAGTGCCCATGGACCTGCGCCTGGACCACCAGTTCTCGCTGCCTGTGGCAGAGCCCGCCCTGCGGGAGCAGCAGCTACAGCAGGAGCTCCTGGCGCTCAAGCAGAAGCAGCAGATCCAGAGGCAGATCCTCATCGCCGAGTTCCAGAGGCAGCACGAGCAGCTCTCCCGGCAGCACGAGGCACAGCTCCACGAGCACATCAAGGTGAGGCGCAGCACGCGTGGGTGAGGGTGGGCCAGGCCTCCGGCACCCTGAACTCCCGTGACTCCAGGCCTCCGCCTCTGCGGAGTGTGCCGGGGCCCCAGGCATGACGCGAGGTTCCTGCAGGAGGCGACACACCGCGGGCAGCACTTCCGTGTATTACACAGGATGTGGTGCTGAGTGGGAAAGCGGTCTCAAGTCATTGTGTGGAAGCATATTGCAAACAGGAAAAATGCTTATCACCTAATTTCATCTGAAACGTGCTCAGAAATAGAAAACCTACCTAAGGGAAGAAGCACCAGAACCTTAAAGATTGTTGCTGGGAGCTGTATTGACAAATCTGTGTGTTTTCTTTGTCTTACGACTTTTCTGTATTTTCTGTTTTCTCTACTAACCTTTTATAACTAGAAAAAGATAATATTTTATTTTAATTTAAATGCGGTAAGGAAAAAACAAAGACTTTTTTGGTACTTACTCTCGACAAATATTTAATCTGATACCATATTTTAAAATTAAATCAATTGGAAATATGTACGAGTGATATGTAGCAAAGTTGTATTATGTAGTTGGCAGGCTAGTTATGATATCTGTGATTATAATATGCTGTCACTGCATTTAAAACCATTTGGAGCAACACTGTCTAATAGAAATATACATGAGTATATTAAAATTCCACCAGTAATTTTAAATAATCTAGTGGTCGCATTAAACAAAGTGGTCACAAAACCAGATTAAGTCATGTGTATCTGTGTAAGAAAATTACCCCAACACTTAGCAGTTTAAAATAGCAAGCTTGCGTTATCTTGCTCTGTGGGTCAGGAATCCTAGAGCAGCTTAGCTGATGGGGTTTCCCATTATGTTGCTGTTAAGATGTGGGACAGGGCTATGGCCTCATCTGCAGGGCTGACTGGACCGAGGCGGGAGGAGCTCCATTCAGGCTCGCTCACATGGCCGCAGGCAAGAGGCCTGAGGTGCTCGTCCACAGGGCTGCTCACAGCATAGCAGCCCACTTCCCAGAGGGAGCAACCCGAGAGGAAGCATGGCCAACATGGAAGCCACAGGGTCTCTCATGGCCTGATCTGGGAAGCGGCAGGCCGCCACCAGCACTGCTGCTGCTGCTGTTGTTCTTGCTAAGTCTTGGCAAGTCACCGGGGCCTAGACACAGAGCATGTCTCCGTTCGGGCCAGCTGCATTTTGAGCCACATGTGGTTCATGGCAACTGTTGCACAGCACAGATGTAGAGCATCAAAAGCCTGTGACCATATGCTACCTGGTGCTTCTGAGATGCTCACGTGGTCCATGGGTAGAAGTTGTTCAGCTGAGATCTTGGCTACCTGGCGTTAGCCCGCATGCAGATATTACTGTGTCCATCTAGTATGCAGAGAAGCTTAGAGGTGCATCCTTCTGTTTCTGCCCTAGCTGGTAATTCTCTTGACCACAGGATCCCAGTTTCCCTTCCTTAATATGTAAGACACTTTGTTCAGTGTCTTTATTTCATAATCACTGTTGAGAAATGGAAGTAAAGTAGTATCAGTTGTCTGTAGACTTAGTGGCAGATTGCAGGGGAGGCTGCATCCCAAAGCTGGGCTGGCCCTGGACGACAGGCCCAGGGACAGCTCCGTGTCCCCTCTCATGGGTGCCAAACCATTCTGTGAGTGCCTGTGCTTCAAAGGTGAGCCCTGAGAGCCCTGTCCTCGGCCCCCTCTGGCCTTGAGGGACCAGGGGATGGGAGGTTTCTGGCTGAACCTTGAGGGGCTACTTAGGGGCTCTGGGTCTTTGGACTTTGCACCATTGCCTTGGCATTTGTTGGCTTGGGAGTTGTTGCTGCTGCTTTTTTCCGATGCACTGGTCTGCTAATGTCAGTGTTTGACAAACCAAGGAGAGGACACTTTCCTGAGCTCTTTTGGTCCATGCTTTATCGTTTTTGCCTTCAGAATTCAGAGCAACCTAGCAGCCATGTGTAACAAACAGGTCACTTGTCCCTGTGGAGATTGGCCCCCCCAGCCTCCACTGGGACCCTGTCCACTCTAACAAGCCCACTCGAGTTTAGGGTGGGGCAGTTGAGAGCTCCACAAGCACCATACCCTTCAGGATCCCTGTGATCCCGACATTCCTGGCAGGCGGGACACAAGAGAGGACTCAGTCTTCACTTTACTGATGGCGCCGCTCTGTGTGTGGACAGGCTAGGCTTGCCTCCCTCACGGCCCTGACCATGGGCAACTGCAACTGGCTGCTGTTTTTCAAGCCTGGGAGAAGAGTTTTCAAGAAGAGTTTTCAAGCTGGCTGAAGGAAACAGGTGCGTGCCAGGCAGAAGGCCCGGGTCAGGGGGAGTCACTGCAGGCAGTCTCTGCAGCCCACCCAGGGCTTCAGCTCACCGGCCTTTCCGTGACCGGCCAAGAGCAGCCCTCAAGAGGCCACTCGTATTATTTTGTTTTTGCGCCATAGGCTCACATTCTGTGACTCCTAGAAGTAATTTTTAAAAATGAGTATTGTAACTCCTTTGTATTCTGCATGTTGGCGACCTCATATCAAGCCAGGACTCCCCAACAGCAGTCTTGACCCAGGCACTGCCCTGTACCTCTCAGAAGCCCCACTTCGGCCGCTGGTCCCGCCTGCCTGGGGGACATGAGGAGCGCTCGCTCACTCCAGCTTCCCTGCATTCCTGCAGCCCAACACAGTTCCCGGCTGAGGATGGCCTCGGGGGCTCCTGCTGAATTCCATTTTTCGTGTTGTCACTGCGCCCTGGTGAGCCCTGCAGTCCTCGCCGTTGATCCAGCTGCAGCATTCACAGCGCGTGATTAGGAGACCACCCCAAAGCTGCCACGGGTGTCGGTGCAGAGCGAGGTTAAGGAGATGGGATTGTTGATGTCTCATTCCATGCTGGTTGCATGTGTAGCTTTTACAAGAAGAAGACATAGATGAGAAGCTGAGAAGTAAGCCTGAGCCCTGTGTGTTTGACCGGGGCTCCTCACGGTAGTCCTAGGAGGCCAGAAGAAATAAAGAAGACACTTGAGTTGGGGTCAGTGCTGCCACCTCAGGGCGAGGCCAGGTCCCACCTCCAGAACCCCTCTGCTTCTCCTCTCCTGGTGCCCCAGGAGCTGACTTCACTGCTTGGAAGAAAGCACCGTGACCCCAGTCCTCACGTCGCTCCTACAGGCCGGGCCTTCAGGCCATGCTCCTCATTCCTGGAGGGGTCCCTGGGAGAGCCCACCCCCCCACCCCCCCCATGGCAGACCCTCTGAAAGATGGTTGGAGACCCCAGAACCATGGCTCTGGAGCCAGTCTCTGGGCCAGGGTCTCAAAAGCACAGAAAGAAGTTCAAGGTTGCCTTTCTCTTTGCGTTTTAATCATTTATTTCTTCATTAAAATAGAGGTTATAAAAGCTGGGTGCGGTGGCTCAAGCCTGTAATCCCAGCACTTTGGGAGGCTGAGACGGGCGGATCACGAGGTCAAGAGATCGAGACCATCCTGGCTAACACGGTGAAACCCCGTCTCTACTAAAAATACAAAAAACTAGCCGGGCAAGGTGGCAGCGCCTGTAGTCCCAGCTACTCTGGAGGCTGAGGCAGGAGAATGGCGGGAACCCGGGAGGCGGAGCTTGCAGTGAGCTGAGATCCGGCCACTGCACTCCAGCCTGGGCAACAGAGCAAGACTCTGTCTCAAAAAAAAAAAAAAAAAAAGCCATTTGAACTACATAGTGGTTTCATTACTTTAGGAGGCTTTTGTTTGGATGATTTAAACTCTTTATAAGCCATCATATTGTTAGTGACATTTGGCAATGGTGTTTGTCAGACAGATTTCTTGAACACAAAATCTAATTAGTGTCATTAAATCATCAGTGAATTTGAATAAAGTTTTATAATTGAAAAGGGAATCATTTTAAAAGTATAACTTAAATTATTAATGTTGGGTAAATAGGATCTTTTAGGAGAGTTTTAATGCTCATGGTCCCCGTGGACTTTCCTGTTTCCTGGCTCTTTGTGGTGGTTTAGACCCAGCCTCGCCTCTCCTTCTCGGACAGCACTTTTCCACCTAGAAGTGGATCCCAGATGAGCGTGGAAGTTTCTCTCTTGTACCTCTGTGTTTTTGTTTGTTTGTTTGTTTTTCGAGGCAGTCTCGCTCAACTGTCACCCAGGCTGGAGTGCAGTGGTGCCATCTCCGCTCACTGCAATCTTCTCCTCCCAGGTTCAAGCGATTCTCATGCCTCAGCCTCCTGAGTGGCTGGGATTACCGGCATGCACCACAACACCTGGCTGCTAATTTTTGTATTTTTGGTAGAGACAGGGTTTTCCCATGTTGGCCAGGCTGGGTTCAAACTCCTGACCTCAAGTGATTTGCCTGCCTCGGCCTCCCAAAGTGCTGGGTTTACAGGCATGAGCCACCACACCAGGCCTGTCTCTTGCGTTTCTGATCAATGCCTCTCAGAAGTGTATAGAGAGGGAGAATACAAACATAGGTACCCAGAGAGTGTCCAAGGACAGGCCATGATGCTATGGCTAGAGCATGCCCCAGGCCAGTGAGTAACAGAGCAGGGGCATGTGGGAGACCCCAAGCACAAGCCTGGGCCCCAGCACCCCCCGCAGGGTGCACCTCTCCCCAGGAAACATAGGGCACCCCTGCAGGGTGCATCTCTCCCCAGAAGGCACATGGCACCCCCAGAGGGCACACCTCTCCCCAGGAGGCATGGGGCACCCCCTGCAGGCCACACGTCTCCCCCGGAGACACGGGGCACCCTTCATTGGGCAGACCTCTCCCCAGGAGATACAGGGCATCCCCTGTAGGGCATTCCTCTCCCCAGAAAACACTGGGGCATCCCTATAGGGCACACCTCTCCCTAGGAGATACAGGGCACCCCCCATGGGGTGCACCTCTCCCCAGAAGGCACTGCGGCTTCCCTCTTACAGGGCACAGCTTCCAGGATAGACACGGAGGGACCCCCCCCCATAGGGCACAGCTTCCAGGGCAGACACTGAGGGACCCCCCCACCATAGGGCACAGCCTCCAGGGCAGGCACTGTGGGACCCCCGCATAGGGCACAGCCTCCAGGACAGGCACTGTTGGACCCCCGCATAGAGCACAGCCTCCAGGGCAGGCACTGTGGGACTCCCGCATAGGGCACAGCCTCCAGGGCACCTTTTGTATGTAGGTTGCACATCGCCCTTCTGCAAGGCTTACCCTTTCTCCCTGCAGTGGTGTAAGGCGTGCCTTTTCTTCCCTAACTTCAGAGTATTCCAGTTGAATGCATGAAAAATAAAAATCATTTACACACTGTTTTAGTGTGCATGTCTTTTTTTTTTTTTTTTTTTAACTAGCAAGGCTGGCCTCTTTTTCATGTGTGCGTGTGTGTGTGGTGTGTGTATCTGTGTGACTTGTGCTGTGGAGAGCACAGTGGGTAGGAGAGAGTTTTCAGAGCTGTTTAGTTGCTAATGTGACTCTTCCTTTCAGCGAGGGACTAACATGGAAAGGAACCTAGTGTTCTGGCACTGGGAGCGTGGGTCATGATCCTTATTCTCTTTAATATCTGGCCGAGGAAGCTGAAGAGATGTTGCCCAGGCCCAGCTTTCCGGTCACCTGAGGCAGCTGTCAGTGAGCCTCAGAGCTCACCTGGGCTGTGCTGAATACCTGATCCAGGGCTCCATGCCAGGACAGGGGTGCGGTGGGGAGGCGGGGGGCGGGAGCTCACCCTTGGTTTAGAGCAGAGTCCCACTATGGTGCCTCTGGGTGAGGGTTAAGAATAGGTGGGAAGACTTCGTGTGCACCTTTGCTTAGCATGAGCTGCCTCCCAAGCTAAGCAGAGGCACACGCACTTGGCAGTGGGGTCTGGCGACCCATGGGGTACATGGGCACACACCTGGAGAGCCATGGGTGCCGCGGCCCGACCCCAGCCGGTCTGCCTCTGGTGTTCCCATCCATGATGGCAGCTTACCATGACCGTCCGTGGCGTCCACTCTTCTGCCCTTTCCTCCTGGCCCCTGCTGCTGTGTGTGAGTGCAGCATCTCCACACTCTGGGGCTGTTCCCCTGGCAAGTTCAAAAAGAGACACAAAGAATTCAGAAGTTTACTTTTTAAAGTGAAAATCTTTTTGGGTTACCACGTGAATATTTGTATATTAAATTCTGAAGTCAGAGTCAAAGCAGCTAAATTCTGGGGCTCCTATATTTGGTTCAGAGTTCAGTGTATGCTTCAAGTAAGCTTAAAGTCTGGTTAGAGTAATAGGATCAGCTATGATTGGTTTTGTTTTTGCTTTTCTTAGAAGAACGAGGTCGTAGTCATCTTATTTTAAATTGCTCATTATAGTTTCAGTCTGCAAAAAATTGCTTCCCAACAGCCCTTCCCCCATGGAGTAGTCTAACGTGAAATGTTAGTGAGGGATTAGTTACAGTTTTAGCTCACTTAAAAATAAGCGCATCTCGAAGTCCTGTTTTTCGAAGCCTGAATTTGGTACTCCAGTGACGCACCTGCGCTCTGGAAGCCAACTGAGGGTGCCCCACGAAGAATAAGTACCTATTCACGATGCCAGGGTGTGGGGCGGGAGTGAAGAAGAGTGAAATGGCCATCTTCCCTTGCGGTTCGTCAGCATTTTCCAAGGGTGCCAAGGGCAGAGGGTCCCTGTGTCAGAAGATCAAGAAACAGGCCTGACATCTAAGGTTGTGCTGTAAACAAGGAGTGTTGAAATCCAGTTTGTCCTGACAGCTTTCACTTTGCAGACTTTGCTCTGCAGATAATCTGTTATAAATCTAATAAGGTGGAATGCCTCCCTACACAAGCGAAGCGTGAGATCACACAGCGTTGCCGGGGGCAGTTAGGGAATCAGTCACCGTTTGTGACTGCTGGTTTCATTAAAACTCCACCACAGTCGTGCCTCTGGGAGTTTTGCCTTCCTGTGAATTTTAATCCCCAGCAGCCATGGTTGTTGTTTTCATTCTTTTTGAAATGATGGTGGAAAGAGCTCACTTTCCTTCTGGGTTCTGGCTGACAGGTAGATACTGTGGGACTGCATTAGGCTGCATCTGTCCGCTCTGTTTCCGCCCTGAGTGAGCTCTGAGCAGCAGGAGGGAGGGAGCCAAGGGGCCCTGTGCAGGTGACAGCCAGAGGGGAGGGGCTTGCCATAACGAGGAGATCAGTTCAACAAAGGATTGTGTTTTCTGAGCTGAGAAGCGCCCCGAAGCCCTGTGGGTTGCACGTTTATAGGTTAACCTGCCGGTGGCCTTCCCAGTCTGCAGACAGTGGCCCAGGGACGCCCTCGGGGCACCTTTACCTGTGTACACAGCTCTGGCACCCCAAGGCAGAGTCCTGAATCTGTACATGCCCAGATGTTTGTCCTGGTAGAGGGACTTTGCTTGTGTGTGGCGGCGAGGAACACTGTGTCAGGAAGGTGTGCTCCAGGCAGTATCTCCCTAGTCTTGAGGGGGCCTGATTTTACCTTAGGATAACATCTAGTGTCTGCAGGAAGTTGGCCTCTCCAGGCGACATCTTTTGAAAGTGACGGTTTGATGATGACCAGGCCGCACGGAGGCAAACCCAGGCCAGCTCTTCTGAGAGTTCCCCCATGCTACCTCTTCCAGTCCTCACAGGAACCCTTGGCGCAGGTCCCAGGTTTAACCCAGCACGGAGAGCTTAAATATTTAGGTGGAAGTGTGCTGGCAGTGAGCAGACGGGCGGAGCAGGGTTTCTTGGCCAGGCAGCCCGCCCTCCAGCCAGCATGCTGCAGACCACCTGTGAGTCTTCGGAGGCCAGTGCTGCCCAGATGAAGGACATGGCAAGAGCTTGCTTATGTTTATCCCACCATCCCCCAGAAGTTCATTTAAGTTGGTTGTTCGGAATTAAGTTTTTGCCATGGGAAAGATACAGGTGAGATGCTTGGTGTGTGCAGCCCAGCCCCGACGGCCCTCCCTGCCCCTCCTGCACGCGCTGCTGCCAGGCATGGTGGGAGCCCCCTCTCCCTCAGCCCACCCAGGCCTCCTGCCTTGCCTGTGCTCACACATCTGCCAGGAGCAGCACTCATGCTGGAAGGCAGCCTGCAGGTGCACCTGCCTGGGTAGGGTCATGCCTCAGCCTCTCCCCTTCTCCCTCTTTCCCTGGGTGTGGGCCTACCTCCCGCCACCTCTCCGGCTCCTCTATCCCTGTGCTCCTGGCTGGAATTGAGTCCCACCCCCTTTGTGAGGGCTGTAGGTGGATGGGTGTGTTTGTGGACAGGGCTTTTTGTCTGTGGGGAGAGCAGGCAGGTCCTGTCCCCAGTGTCTGGATGCTGCCCTGCTCTCTCTGTTGCCATAAATTCTCACTGTGTGTGACCACAAGTGTGACTGGACAGCCCTACCTAAAGCCTGAGGTCCCACTGCCCTGGACTCAACGCGATTCCTGTGGGGCTCTGCCATCCAGGCCACTTCTGCCACCATGGGGCAGTGGGGAGGGAGGCTGGCTGTGGGCTGCAGGCTGCAATGGCCCAGCCCAGGTGGGCTGGGAAAGACCAGCACTGTGGTCTCTATCCTGGAGGCTGGGGCGGCCTCACTCCAGAGCTGTCTGCTGGGGGCACTGCAGTGGGGCAGGTGGTTTCTGCCTGGGGACCCTTCCTCAGGGTGGGCCATGGGGGGCAGCAGCCCAGGACACCCTTCCATCCACATGGGGGACTCATGAGAGGCCGTCATGTTCATTTTGCTTGTTCACTGTCACCGCAAGTTTGAGGTTTGCTGAATGCCATTTGGTTGGCCAGTGCATGTCTCTGTCCCTTGTCTGGGCTGGGGGCTTTACTTACAGAGTGGAAGAATGAGGAGTTTTACCTGACAAAATTATACAGTTGATGTTACATTTAACATTGTGGACATGATGTGATTCGAGTTTCACACAAGTCACAGACACGCGGGGTGACTGGCATGTCTCATCTTGAGTAGGAAGAGGTTGTGAGCAGGCCGAAATCCTTTCTTCCCCATTTACAAGTGGCTCTGGGTGGTCGTGGGAACTGGCTGAGTCCTCAGCAGTGGGAAGCGAGGCCCAGGAAGGGGATTGATGTCCCTGGTGGGGCCGTTCCTCCTCCCCCTCACCGCCTGTGACCATGAAAGGGCTTCAGCCAGGCTGTTTTTGCAGCCTGGATCTTCCCAGAAGCCTAGGGGTCTGAAAGGTGTGTGTGCTGGGTGCCTGGGGGCTGAGCTGGACCTCCAGGCTCTCACAGGACAGGGTGTGGTAGCCACCTGGGAGCTGGCTCTGCAGGGGCAGCAAGGGCGTGGAGCTCGCCAGTCGGCTCAGGCCTCTCATGTGAAGAAGGACCCAGCAAGATGCCAGAGATGTTCCGGACACACACTGCCCGCCCCCATCACCTTGCCGATGCCACTGAGGTTCAGCGCCCACGGAGAAGGGCAGCGTCCTTGCACACTCACAGATGCCTGGAGCACACGTGCTCCCTTGCACGCACACTCACATTCAGAACACACACTTGGGTGCACAAGCGCGTTGATGTGCATGTCTCTCCGTGCGGGCGGCCCTGTTGTCCTGGAGAAGCAGGCCCTGTAGCTGAAGGCTCGTGCTGCCTCCCGCCCTGAGCACACTGCGTGGTGGTGGGTTCTCAGGCTGTGGTGTCTCGGGGACCCAGGCCCCTGCCCCTGCTGGCCCGACTCTGTCAGGGTTGCCTCTGCCCGTCTTTGTAATCCTTTTCACCTGCTTTCCTACCCCTCAGCCACTGTCATTTTCCTTTGTTACCACCTGTTGCTCTGAAGTGACGTACATCTGTTGTAGGGCAGCAATCGGTCCCAACCTTTTTGGCACCAGGGACTCTGGTTTCATGCAAGGTGGTTTTTTCCATGGACAGGGGTGGGGGGTGCAAGAGGATGGTTTTGGGATGAAACTTCCACCACCTCAGATCATCAAGCTTTAGAGTCTCATAAGGAGCGTGCATCCTGGATCCCCCACACGCAGTTCACAACAGGGTCACACTCCTGTGAGAATCTAATGCTGCCGCTGATCCGGCAGGAGCTCGAGCTCCGGTGGGAATGCTCCCTAGGCTGCCACTTACCTCCTGCTTTGTGGCCCACTTCCTAACAGGCCAGGGATTGCCACCCATCCACGGCCAGAGGTGGGGACACCTGCCGTAGAGGGATTGAAGAATACACAGGGATGACAGTGTGGCGCGGGTGGCATCCTGTGGGCGCCAGTCCTGTGCCAGCACGGTCACTCATGGAGCACAGGCGTCTAGTGGCTGCCTCGACACACACCCTGCTCTATGCCTTGCTCATCCTTTCCCTGGCCTGAGCCTCATCCTCCAGGCAGAACCACCAGCTGGTAGAAGCCCCACTCTGGAGCCAGCCCAGAGCCCCTGATTCACTAAGTTTCCTCCACAGAAAGTTCCTTGGGCCACTCTGGTTGCCAGGATGCCTGCTCACCCCAAACCCTCTCACCATCCCCTCTCCCTCCATAAGTGGAGCAAGACCAACAAAAAGCATCCCAACAGTGGCCGGGTGAGGCAGCTCACACCCCTCATCCCAGAGCTTCGGGAAGCTAAGGCGGGAGGATCACTTGAGCCCAGGAGTTTGAGACCAGTCCCTGCAACAGAGCAATACCTTGTTTCGTCAAAAAAGAAAAAAACGTGTCTGGGTGCGGTGGTGTGCACCTGTAGGCCCAGCTACTCAGGAGGCTGAGGTGGGAGAATGGCTTGAGCCCAGGAGTTCGAGACCAGCCTGGGAAACACAGCAGGACCCATTTGCTACAATTTTGTTTTAATTAACTGCCATCTATTTGGGAGTCTGAGGTAGAAGGATCACTTGAGCCCAGGAGGTCTAGGTTACAGCGAGCTATGATTGTGCCACTGCACTCCAGCCTGGGCAACAGAGCGAGACCCTGTGTCTAAAATAAAAAAAGACAATGGGACAAGAGACAGCTGGTAACTGAGCAGGTACTGGGGACAGCAGACAGACCATGAGGGGGACACGTGCAGGCCACAGTGGGTGGCAGAGAGGCTCTCCCCGGCAGGCAGGTGGCAGAGCTCCTCACACCTGTGGAGGCCTGGCACTTCCCCTGGGCTGGCCCAGGGGCTTGTGTGGAAACTGAGGAAACTGTGTACAGACAGAACCCTGGAGTGTGCAAACAGGAACAGAGCCGTCTTGGAGGAGCGGGAGGGTGTGCGGGAGCCCTGGAGCGTGGGCTGGGTCCCAGGGCAGAGGTCCTCTGGGGTTGCAGGAGTCCCTCTCAGGGTGTCTGGTCAGTTGCACCTTCCCACACTCATCAGCGCCAGGCCAAATTATTCCTTTTCACCTTTTCTAATACCGTGAGTGAAATGGCAAATGTTCACTAACAAGCTTGAACATTGATCCCCATTTATCTTTAAACAGTTCTGTGCATCTCCTGTTCTTTTTTGCCCAACTTTTTAGTGGGCTGCCTGTCATATGCTCATGAATGTATAACAACCATTTATGTAAAATTTATCTGTGTGTCATAAATACTGCAGTTTTTATTTTACCTTCTGCCTTTTAATTGTTATTAAGACAAACATTTTTATGTCTATCAGTTTTTGAAATATGAGATATAATTTATACCCAGTAGAATGCCAGCCCTTAAGGGTGCTGTTGGGCGACTGTGCCCTCCCTATGGACACTGGACAGGTCGGACACTCCATCCACTGGGGCGTTTCCTCCGGCCTCGGCCCCCGTCGCCCTCCCTCACCTCCGCAGAGGCAGCCTTCTGATGTTTATCCTTGTGCGTTTTTTCCGTTTTAGAACTTCATGTGAATATAGTCAGCCCTCCATACTTTTGGGTTTCACCTCCACTCATTGAGCCTGCGGAGGATCAGAGCCTGGAGACACTGAGGACCAGCCACCCGTATTTCCATGCCAGGCCGTGGTGGAATGTGCGGAACTGGAGCTGCGAGTGCAGAAGCCCCGTGGAGGGTCTTCCAGTCTCGCCTCTTGTCTCTGCTCTTTCACCCTCTGCCAACACCTGCTCTTTAGCAGTTCACCTGTGTTTCCTTGTGTACACGCAGGTTATTCTTCTTTATGGTTAGGTGGTGTTCTCTTTAATGAACACACATCGTTTGTCCAAGTGTCCACCTTCGAGGGAATGTATGGGTTGCCTCGAGGCTGGTCTGACCAGAACTCCCATGCACATTCTTGTACAGGCTTTCTGTGGGTGTGCTTCCGTGTTTCGGATAAATAGCTAGGAATGGGATTGCTGGGTCTCAGGGCAGATGTGTGTTTAACTTTATAAGAAAGTGCCCAGCAGTTTTCTGAAGTGGTTGTACCCTTTCACGCTCTCTGCACTATCTTTATGTCATTCTCAAAATAGCATTTCCAACTTGCAAGATAACATAACTCTTCTTGCATATTTTCTTCTAGCAAGCCAATGGCTTTTGTTTTTAATATTTTCCACTTAAAAGGTAAGACAATGCCCAGAGCCTGGAATGGCCCTGACTTCTTTTTTGGACTGAAATAGCAGCACTGCAGGGCAGGGCAGTGCCTAAGGCCACACCAGGGCAGACACATGGGGCCTGGGCTGGTTTATTGGGTCTTCATCGGGTCTCTGTGTGTGGAGCCTGGGCTCTGACCATCTGTCTGCTCCTTCTGCTTGCAGCAGCAGCAAGAGATGCTGGCCCTGAAGCACCAGCAGGAGCTGCTGGAACACCAGCGGAAGCTGGAGAGGCACCGCCAGGAGCAGGAGCTGGAGAAGCAGCACCGGGAGCAGAAGCTGCAGCAGCTCAAGAACAAGGAGAAGGGCAAAGAGAGTGAGTGCGGGCACAGAAGGCCGGGCAGAGGGAGGGAGGCTGAGTGCGAGTGCAGAAGGCTGGGCAGAGAGAGGGAGTGGGGGCATGGACTCCGGAAGGTGGGGGGCAGAGGGAGTGAGTGCAGGAGGGCACTGGGGCAGCACATGGGGAGTAGGGAAAGATCTAGGGGCAGCTGAGCCTCACTGTGGTGACTCTTGCCACTTCGCCTGTGCTGGGTTTCTAAGAAGCAGGCCAGGAATGGGACTCCCACCCCCTGACAGGGACAGTGAGTGTAGCGTGTGTGTCAGCCCACCCTTGGTTAGCTCCCCCAGTGAACCAGAGTCCATGGATTTATCTTCATCCAGGGATGCAGGATTCAATATTAACATCAAAACAAGGGGCATTCGGCCCGACTTTTGGTTTGATTTAAACATTTTAAAGACTATTTGGCAGGATTCCTAATAGACTTAAAAGTATTAAAAGCCATAAAGCATGCCAGATGCACAGTGAATTTCATCTGTGAGTTCTGCCCTGCATTTTTCGAAGTACTTTTCTTTCGGGAGCATTTTGTAAGTGCCTTGAAAGCAGGTGTTAGGTTGTAGAGCAACTCACGGCCCAGTGAGGGGCGGGTGTTAGGTTGGAGAGTGACCCAGTGAGGGCCAGCAGCGTACTTTTCCCATCTGCTCCTTCCACTCTGAATTTTGCCTTCTGTGGGGGCTGTGTTTGTACATCTGGAGACCAGTGTGGTCTGTTTTCTTCTAAGGAGAGCCCACACTTGATACTATCCAGGAGAACATTCTATTTGCTGTTTCCCGCTTTGGAAAATTAGAGGGACACATCTACTGAGGAAAAGGTCACAGTGTCGCCCCTGCTGACTGCGGGCTGCTGGGCCAAGGACCCGTGGGCTCCTCTGCACGAGGACAGTGCCCAATGTCACCAGCGTGTCTGAGCCCTGACATGTCCCCGGGGTGCAGGGTCCACCGTGGGGCTGAGTCTGCTCTGAGCATCCTCTCAGATCTTCACTTAAAAGAGCCCTTGGCTCACTGTGTGTTTGTATCCTTTCTATGGACAACTTGTTGTTTTAAGTGACACAGTCAGGATCTAATCACCAGAGTGAGGAGACTTTCACAGACACTCGGAGTTTCTGCCCAGGACTTCTGTGCTTAGTTGAACTTGTCTGTTCCTGGTAATACTGAAAATGAGCCGAGGTGTACATTTTCCTCAGGTAACAGAATTCCAGGTAAGGAGAGTAGAGCGATTTACTCTTGTAGGGCTGGCCCATAGGTAGGAAGAGCAGTCTTTATGCACTTCCCCCTTCCCCAAAGGTAACTCCTCTCCTGACATTTAACATGGAAGATTAATTTGCCTGCTTTTGAAACGTATGTAAATGGAACCCTTAATATGTAGGATTTTTGTGTTTTGCTTCTTTCTCTGGACGTTACGCTTGTGAAATTCATCCCCATTTTGCATTTAGCAAGAAGTCATTCATTATCTATTCTATATTGCTGTGTGGCATCCCATTTATAAATGCGCCAATGTAGTCATTTCTTCTAAAGTTGTTAGATACTTGGCTTGTTTCCTAACCAGAGCTATTAAAAGCAATGGTGCTTTGTGCATTCTTGGACGTGTTTCTTGGTACATGTGGGCAAATGTGAAGTGGAGTTGTTGAACTTTGGGGCATGCATGTTATCAGTATTCATATGTGATGCCTAAAAGTTTTCAAAGTGGTATACCACTTTACGCTCCTACCAGCCACGTACGGGGGTTCCTGTGGCTCCATGTCCTTGTCCACACTTGCTGCTGTCAGTCACTTTAATTTCAGCTCCTCCTCCTGCCCTCAGCTGCATTTCTTTGATTACCAATAAGATACAGTTTATTTTCATAAGTTTTTTGGCCAAATGCATATTCCTGTTTCTGTGAAGTGCTTGTTCAAGTCTCTTGCCCGTTTTTCTGATGGAGGAGTCTCCCTTTTTCTTGATTTGGAGTTGTTCTTTCTATGTTACGGAATCAAGCCCTTGGCCAGTTGTACATGCTGTAAATCTCCTCTTCCGCTCTGTACTTTGCCTGTTCACTCTCTTAATGTTATCTTTCAGACACAGAAATTCTCCCTTCTAATACAGTTTCAGTCTTTTCCTTTAGATGATTTTGTGCCTCGAGAATCTTTCCGTTCTTCAGAATCTTGGGTACATCCTCTTTAACGATCTCTTAGGAGCTGATTCTACCTGGAATTGATACCAGTGGGGTTTTGTTTGTGACTGCATTGACTCTGTGGTTCAAATTAGGAAGACTTGATATTTTTACAACATTGATTATTTACCTTCTTTAATTTTTCTTAATGTTTTCTTAATAGTTCTGTGTTAAGGGGGCGTGCATGTATTTGATTAAATATATTTCAAGCCATTTGATGGCTTTGGTTGCTATTGTGATGGCTTGGTTTTTATAATTTTGAAAAGCAGTCAATTTTTGACTGTTGACTTTGTGTCCAGCAACCCTGTTAAATTCAGATATCCTAATCATTAATAGATTGTTTTGAATTTTCAACATTTAGAATCCTGTCGTCTATAAATAATGACAAGATTGCCTCCTTTCTGATTGGAATACGTTTTATATCTTTTACTTGCTTATTGTGTAGAATGGACTGAGATTGCCAGTAGAGTATTGAATTGTGGCATGATATCAAGGCAGGCACACTTGTCTGGTTCCCAGTTTCCTGTTAAGTGCCATGTTTTCTGTAGGGGCTTTGTTTGTATTTTTTACTCATTTGTCTGCTTGTTTTTGATAGGTGCTATTTATCAGATTATGGACATTTCCTTTCCATTCCTTGTTTGCTCAGGGTTGCAGTACGAATGGATATTGATTTTTATCAGGTGCTGCTTCAGCATCTTTTGAGATGTTTGTATGATTTTTTTGGCTTTATTTGGTTAATGAAGTAAAGCATATGGATTTATTTGAATATAAATTCTAACTGGCATTTTTAAAATAACCCCAGTCAACTTGATTGTAATACATTATCTTTTATGTAGTGAAAACTTGAATTTGCTAATATTTTGTTTTGTGTGATTGCAACTGTGTTCATGAGGGAGATTGCCAAGCAGTTTCCTTTCTCATAATGTCCTTGTCACGTTTTGGTGTCATGACTATGCTGGCCTCAGAATGAGTTAAGCATCATTCCTCTCTCCTTTTGTATTCTCTGGCAAAGTTTATTTAACATGGATATTATTTTTTTCCTTAAATATCTTGTGAAACTTACTGTTAAAGCCATCTAACCCTAAGGTTTTCTTTGTGCAAAGGTTTTTGATTAATTTTTCAATTTTTAAAATAGTTAATGGGACATTTTTTGCCCCGGATCACTTTAGCTAAGTTGTATTTTTTTTTTAAAGAAATATATGCCTTTGTTATACATTTTTGGATTTCTGGCTTAGTGGTTTTCGGTGTCATATCCTTTTCTGGTGTTTTGACGTCTGTCAGACCTTTAGTGATGTCCTCTGTTACACTCCAGGTATTGGTTGGTTGTGCTTTTTCTCTTTATTGCTGCTGTTTTGTTTTGCTTTTGTTTTCCTTGGTCATTCTCTCCAGAAGTTTATCAGTTATTCTTTTCAAAGACTGGCTTTTGACTTTATGGACGTTGTTTGTTGAATATCAATTTGATTAATTTCTACTATTTTTATTATTTTTCTATGCTCTATTTTCTTGGGTTGTATTGTGGCTTTTGTAGCTTTTTGATGTAGGTACATAGAGCATTGATTTCAGCCCTCTCTTCTAATGTGTGCTTATATAGCTATACATTTTCCTCTAAATGTGACTTTATCTGCATCCCACAAGTTTTGATTTGTAGTTTGACAATCTTTGTCTTTCCATTATTTTGGCCCATTTACATTTAATATAATTATTGATGTATTTATGCTTAAATCTGTCCTTGTACAATATGAATTCTAATTATCTCAGCTATTCTAATTTGCTTTTCTTGCTTTTAATGTATGTTTTTAGTGATATGTGTGTGTGTGTGTATATATATATATATATATTTTTTTTTTTTTTTTTTTAACCAGCTTGGTAGTCACTATTTTGCTGTTTCTTTACTGATTATCGACAACTTTATCTAAATTAATACTTTTGCTAATTCTGACAAAGTAAGGCTCTGGAATACTTTCACTCTTAACTTATATACTATTTTGACCTGTATTTAACTCTCAACTTACCTTTAACATCACAATACATAGTTGTTATTATTTTATATAGTCAAGATTTACTCATAAATTTATCCTTTCCAGTTTTATTTGTTTCTTCATGTCTGACCTTTCATCTGTGATATTCTTTATTTACCTTAATGCAGGTCTAATGGTGATGAATTTTCTTTCTGTTCAAAATGTGATTTCAGGTTAATCTTTGAAGGTTATTTTTGCTGAGCATAGAATTCTAGGTTTGTATTTACTTTCTTTCAGCACTTTGAGAATGCCATTCCATTCTCTTCTGCCATCGATTGTTAATCTTCGGAAATCAGCTATCCATCCTGTTGTTCCTTCTTTGGAGATACTCTTTTTTCCCAGGCTATTTTTAAGATTTTGTCTTTGATTTTTTTGAAGTTCTTTTTTAATGTGCATAACTGTAGTTTCTTTCATTTTAATTTCTTCTATTTGGGATTTGTTGTTCCTAAATCTGTTGTTTTATACTGTTGTGAATTCTTAGACCTGATTATTCTCAGACTTCACCACAATAAGTAATGACTTTGCCCCAGTCTCTCCATTTAATCTATCTGGGACTGTAGTTATATACCTGTGTTGGATTAGCTTTCAGTATCCCCTAAGTTTCTGAAGTTATTTTTGTGTCTGTGTTTCCCTTTTCTTTTCTTCAGTGTGGGTATTTTCTTCCAATTTATCATCCGCTTCCCTAATTTGTGCTTTACCTGCACAGTAATCTGCTGCTAAACTCATCCATTGGATTTTACCATTATTTGGTTTTCAGTTCTAGGATTTTCATTTGGCCCTTTTTCATAGTTTTCCATAGACTTTCTTGATCTTATTTTTTTTCTGCACTTAGTGCAGTTATTTGGAGTCTGACTGATAACACTCTCTGGCCCTGTGGCAAGGCTTCTTGCCTGTTGTTTCTCTCTCTCTCTCTCTCTCTCTCTTTTTTTATGTCAGATTGTGTTTCTTTCTACACTTGGATGTTTTAGGTTGCATGTCTGACTTTGTGCTGTTGTGATGACGGGAGACCTGGGAGGGTGACACATTCTTTTTGAGTGGACTTTGTTTTCCTTCTTATAGTTGACCAGAAGTGGCCACGCTTCTTAAGCATCTGAATGTAGTCAGGTCTGGAGCTGATTCTCAGTTGGGTTTCAGGCCTCCCAAGGGCTGGTGGATTTCTGGCCATCGTTACTCATAAGGCATAGCCCTTTGTGGTCCTACCCACAAGCCTGTGAGGTTTCCTGGGGTCCTTTGATTTTCCTCAGTTTTCGTGGCCCTGTCAAGGGCCCCTTCGGAAACCCACTGCTGACTCTAGACAACGGGCTACCCGAGGGTGAGGTCCCGCTTCCCGCAGCCCCAGTCTCTGACCTCGGCCCTGGCATTCCTTGCTGCCCTAGTTGCTCTCTGTGCCTTCAGACAGAAGGCTCAGGTGCTTTGTCCAGACCTTCTGACCGTTTCCCGTAGGTTTAATTGAATTACCTGAATACAAATTCTTGAAGTTACATTATTGGAAACACAGTGTGCTTGGAGTGCTCCAGGTTTCCTAAGCTCTTCTTCTTTATACTGTTGTCTGCAGTGAAAGGATATGTTAATATTTGGTTTGGTGATTCGCCTTTATATAATTTTTAGATTGTGAAATTGGCATTTTGCTTTTAATTAATCTGCACTAAATTTGAAGTTTTTCCAAATAGGACATTTTTGTTCATTTGTTTGTATTTGAAATCCTTGTGTTCTAAAAAGAATTAAATAACTATTCAGTAAATTCAGTTTGTAAGTTTATTTTTAATGTAATGAATGTTATTATAACAAACTAATGTTAAATTAGAATTGGGATATGATCTAAACTGTATTATTATGCCTATATTACTTGGTACATTTTTATAAATATTTGCTATTTCAAACTAGATATATTTTTCCTAAGAGTACATAGCTAATGCACTCTGAGTTTTTAGTTCATTTCTCTATTTAGCTATTTCCAAGTTCTTAGTAATTGTTTTTGTCCATAAAACTAACACTTTTATCAATTATCACAGCATTTTACTCTTGAAATAATAAATGTACTTTCAATGTTTTTTCACTTTAACTGGTAGAATTTCAAGGTAGAAGAGGCCTCTGAGGAGGGTTTCTATTCCATTTGAGGTCTAATTTTTGCATCAGGATTTGAAAGTGAGTACTAAATCTGCATGATGGCCCTGGCTCCTGTCACACTGATTCGATAAGATGGTGACTTACTCGCCAGGGATTGCCCACAGGGGAGAAGCTTCTAGACATGGCTGCAGAGGCCCTGAGGAGACGGGGCTGCATAGGGGAGAGCTTCCAGACATGGCTGCAGAGGCCCTGAGGAGAAGGACCCTGCAGACGGGGCTGCACGCATGCTTGGTCTTTGCATGCAGATCCGGGCCCTCTCAGTAGCGGTGCTGTGGGTCTCTGTTCACTCCAGCGTGTTCTGCTGAACTGATCCCGAGTGGAACCCGGCTGGCAGTGTTCTCCCTTCTGAAACTGCTGGAGTGACCCCAGTGTGTTGCCTGGGTTAAGGGCCAGGAGTCCAGCTGAATCCTCTGGCTTCACGTGTGAGGAATCTGAGTAGAGGCTCCATGCCTGCCAGGCAGGGCCCACCCTGTGGGGTTGCTTTCCACTTTAGAAAGCTGCCTTCTGTAGACAGCGGTGCATGGTCCCCCTGGGAGCCCTGTGCGCGGGGTTTTGACGTGTCTGGCCTGTGCTGGCGACACCGCAGTGCAGGAGGCGTGCATTGGACCCACATCGCAGGTCATGTGCCACAGCCCGAAGCACTGGGCCCTCCGCCTGGGGTCCGGCCTCCTCTCCACGCTTCTGTGGTGCGCCAGGAGCCCAGTGTGTAGCCTGTGTATTTTGCTTTGGAGTAGGGAAAATAGTTGCTTATCAGAGAATTGAAGTTTAAAATTTAAATATCAGCTCGTTGATTTGTGCCACAACTAACCAACAAATAAGTTTTTCAGATTGCTAAAAACCAGCTTGGTCTAAATTACTTCCTCAGAGTTTACCAGACTCTTCCAATAAAAATACCATCTTGAGGCTCACAGAATATGAAAAGACTTCACTTCAGAAAACATTTTGGATCCGTTTACCAGCCCAAAACAATCCCTGCACTGCATCCAAAGCGCCGTCCACCCTTAACTGGAGCTCTGGAATGTTCCTGCTCCGCTCTAGCCCCGTCACAGGCGGCAGTCCCGGTGGATTTCACTGTGGATTTGGGTGGTCAGGTTTTATTATTAATAATAAACTGTGTACAGTTGGGTACTTGGCAAGCTTGTGTCGACTCTGCAGCCCTCAGAGTGTGGTCTTGTGGTGAGGACACAGGGCCGCAGGCCCCTGTGGTGGACGCCACTCGGGGGCTCTTATGTAAGCAGGGCCCAGGGGCCGGCGTCTTCCCCCATGAAGGAGGTTCTTGTTTGTGCAGGCTGGAGGGGCAGTGGCGGCCGGCGCAGAGGACACGAAGCATCTCCAGCGTCTAAGCATTTGAAAACACGGTGTGCAGCATCTGTTTATTCTCCTGGGTTTTTTTTTTTTAAGTGAATTTCTTATTGAGTATTTAATAAATATCATTAATAAATATCATTACACTTGTAAATATTTACATTAGTTTTAATTTTAAATAATTCTTCACTTTTATTCATTGATACCAAGTAATGCGATTCATTTGACAGACTGGTGGCAGTTTTCATCACATTGAGCAAGAACACACTGTCTTTAACCAGCTAGGTTTTGGTTTAGATTAACGGCACTTGGGAATCTGAGACACACACCTCTTCACATCAGCTCGGAGAAGGAGCAGGAGCAGAGTGGACTCTGCCCGGGCAGTGCGGAGCGAGCACAGTCTCTCACTGCCGTTCACACGCACAGCCCCGCGGGGAATGGAGCGAGGTCACTGAGCAAGTCCTCTGCTTTGTGTAAAAATGACGTGAAAGGCTGCTCCTGAAAGTCATTAGGTGTCTGTTCTGTGAGGTTGTGCCTTTTTCAGAGGCAAGGGGGTGGGGAGAAAAAGGAGCCCTTTCAGGCAGAACCCAAGCGAAACCTGCCACAGCTGCGTCGTCTGGACTCACCAGGCCCGGGCCCTGGCCCTCCGGGAGCACAGCCGTCCCTCCCCACCTGCCCTGCCCCACCCGGAGCTGCTGTCCTCCTCTGTCTGCCCCACTCAGCTGTCACTCGCTCGCTTACTCCTTAGGTCTCGGGCACACTCTCTGCCCCCTGGTATGGGAAGAACTTGGCCTCTTTTATCCACCACTTCATCTCTGCTGGTCAGAACGGGCTGGCGTCTCATAGAGCCTCTGTAGAAACCTCCGTCCAGGGGATGAGTGATACTCAGTGTGAATTAAGGAAAAAAAAAAAAAGTAAAAGGAAAAATTAGGGAGATCTGCTCTCCATTTATTGAACGGGTTTTTTTCATTCTAGAACTTTAAGTGAGAAACCTGTTGTCAGATGACTGTGTGTATAACCAGAAGTACAGAAACAGGGTGGGGGGTCAGAATCAGCCCCTCATTTTGAATACTCTCCTAGTAAAGTCCGAAAGATCAAAAGAAGATTCCTTGGTGGTTAGAAAGGTCATGAATCGATGACTTATGTTCCTCATGTTTCCTGCTGGCCAGGCCTGTGCTGGGCGTGGGTGGGGCATGAACCCCAGTCATGCCTACTACCCAGCCCTGCATAGAGGAAGCCAGGCAGGACCCAGGCTTGTGGCCAAGTCACCCTTTGCCACTGAATGGTGTTTGCAGAAGCAGGGAGAGAGTGTGGAGTGTGGGTCATAAAGTGGGGTCTGCTGGCCCTGTTCCGGGAGTGCATGCCCTCCCCCGTGGAGGGCCAGTGAATCCACAGTAACAGCTGTCCCTGGCAACCGGTGTTTTGAGGAGGTAAGGCTGGCTACACTGAGTTTGGGTCTGCTGGAAAGTGTTGAGAGCGTCCTCATCCTGCACACTGAGAACCTGCTTCTTGTCGTGCTCTGCTGCTTCCACTCAAAGACGGCCATGTAGAGGGACCTGCAGGGCCGTCCCCTCCAACTGGCCATCTGGGTCGTCATCCTCACTGTCGCTATCACCAGCATCATTGTGCGGTTTGACTACTTCCCTGCACCCTCAGCAGCATGGGTAGTACCCCCCCAAAAATGTTATCAGTGTAAAGGCAAAAACTTGAAGTTACCCATTTCACTTTTTATTTCTTTTATCAGTAAAGTTAAGCTGATTTAACATACCCGTTGGCAAATTTGCCTTCTCCTTTTGAAATTGGTGTTCTGTGTTCTCTGCTCACTTATCTTCCCCACCACCCGGCCTTTCCTTTTATTCCTGGTTGTGGAGGCCGTTTGTATATTTACGGGATTAACTCTGGTTTATGTCTGGGTCTGTTTTTCCAACGTTTGCAGCCTGTTGCTGATAATCTTTTAGGAATTCCAGTGATCACATGCCTGGGAATGGTAGAAGCGAATGGTTCCCATAAGTGTATGATCTTCTGACAAGTCCCTTTACAGAAAGACGGTTCTGCTAAAAGTGCTTATCAGTGACGTTCAGGTCTAACGGTGGGTGTCCTGAAGAAGCAGAAGCATCCCTCCCGTCCCCCACCCCCACCCTACCTGGGGCAGCGCTCACCACAGTCACGACTTAGGTGATGAGACCATCTTCAGCAGCATGAGCTGGGGGACGTCCTGGGCACAGCTCAACTCGGGCAATGGCATTATTTTCTCAGACCATGAGAGAGCACCAAGCCTGAAGCCTCATGCATCATGGTGGGGCCTTCCCGGACCCATGCTGGTGGCCGTGTAGTTAACGTCTTTGTGTGTCCCTGGCTAGGCTAGTGCAGGCCCCACCACAGCCTGGGTAGACCCTGTTTCCAGGGGTCTCGTTGCTGACTGACCCTCGACCAGCCATTGAAGTTCCACCTTGATGTAACGGGAGTGGGGTTCTGCCGTCGGGAACTCAGAATGCGCCTAACTAACAAAAACTCCATTTGTGAGTGGCAGCAAAGACATTTGGTATGTAATGAAGGTGGCAAGGAAAAGACATCTTTCTAATGATATTAATAATTTCTTAGCAGTTGGTCAAAATATCCATAGAGCCTTATATGCCAAAATCCATTTCTGAGCCATCAGAGTGAGTCATGAAAAAATTTAGCAAATAACCAAATGAATGAAAACTCAACACCAGAACCAAGGATAAAATTAAAATGATTGCCTATTAAACCATTGAAAGGAAGAACAATTGCAAAGTTTTAAGGAAAGGGAAAATTCACAAAGGAAAAACTAAAATAGACTTTATAAAAACAAGCGTTTTAACATTTTACCCCAATTGTAAAAGGAAACAAGAGGCAGGGTAAATGTGTGCACACACACAGACGGAGCAGCTGAGCGCCGTGAACCAGGGCGTCTGTGAGACTTGGTGACTGAGCCGACCTCACCTGAGGCACACCTGGCCACCTTTGTGTTGTCCCTCCACAGCTGGGGCATGAGAATACCTATTTATAGCTCTCATGTGGGGCTGAACCAGGCCAGGGCTGGCATATACTAGGCTCTCAATACAGCCATTATCGTAAGAAACCCACGCGACTCCAGTGGCTACAACTGTGAAACACACACACACACACACACACACACACAGACCCACAATAGCGCCGTGCACATCACAGAAAGATTCCTAAGAACATGTAAGCCAAGGACATGAATTATCTCGCAAGAGAGGAAATCAGTGCGTGTGCAGTGGTGCTCAGGGAGGCCTCACGGTGATCAGTGGTGCTCAGGGAGGCCTCGCGGTGATGCCTGCTGGCTCTGTGGCTTTGGGCACGTGGTGATTGGAGGACCAGCAGGAGGAGCAGCTGCCCCCACTGCAGGTGGATGGGTGGTTCAGGGGGTCAGTGTGTAGCGACGTTTCGTTTTTGTTTTGTTTTTTTTTTCTTTTGAGACAGGGTCTTACTCTCATTGCCCCGGGTGCAGTGCAGTGGCACCGTCTTAGCTCACTGTAGCCTGGACTTCCCGGGCTCAGGTGATTCTCCCACCTCAGCCTCCCAAGTAGCTAGAACTACAGACACATGCTACCACACTTGGCTAATTTTTGTATTTTTAGTAGAGACAGGGTATTGCCATGTTGTCCAGGCTGGTCTCGAACCCCTGTGGTCAAGCAATCTGCCCTCCTCAGCCTCCCAAAGTGCCGGGATTCCAGGTGTGAGCCTTCGGGCCTGGCCTATGTGTAGGGATATTTTGGACAGCAATTTAGCAAGATGTGCCAGGGGTTAGAATAGTAAGTTTGTCAGATGTAGTCACTTTGCCAGTCTGACCTAAGCAAGTAATTCTAAAGGTGGTCAGTGTTACCCACTCATAAATGTTCACTGCAACGTGGTTTCTAACAACCAAAACCGCCTCCCAGTCAGGAAGTGGTTTTATAAACATGCTTCACTCACCTCACGGTGTGTTTTTGACCATTACAAGCGCTATCTGAATATTATGCAATACTAGGAAGATACTTAAGGTGCTGTAAGAAGGATGGAAGTACTGTGTGGTTAGATTGGAGATCTGAGGAGAGTAGGCTCCGTGCTAACAGGCCTTGTGTTCAGGGTGAGACTGGCCTTTTTTGCCAGTTCCCTTTAATGAGGCTTTGAAAAAGAATCACCCCACAAAACCAGTTTCGACTTCAGTCCCACTTGGTGCAGTCACTCTGCCTGAGTCTGAGCTGCCGGGCTGGAGAGGACAGGCGCTGCCCTTTGATGCTGTTGGAAGCAGAGCTGGCCGTCATGTTGGCACAGGTGTGGAAGCACGCCTTCCTGTGAGACTGGCTTTGTCCCTGCGTGATGCTTCCATTTGCACAAAGCCTTCTCTCTTAGATTCTGCTTTGCGGTAGCAAGAATGCAACCACCACGCTGCCACTGCCTCATTCAGAGTGTTCTTTTATATAAGAATATTAAAACTTCCTTCAGAAGTGTTTGTGTTAGCTAACAATAAGTCTTTGGGATGATTAAATCTGCATTTTAAATAGAATGCAATTATGTAAAATCTTGATGGGAAGAAGACCTCTTATTAAAACCCCTCCCGGCCTTGGTTCTTTGAGGAAGCGCTCAGGGGACCACAATGTCCTGAAGGTGCATAGCCGTCCCCAGCGCTTCCCTCCCTCTGTGGCCCCGCTGCCCTGCATTGCTGCTGTGGGGCAGAGCTACACTTCACCCGCCGCTGTGCTTTCTCCCACACCAGGTGCCGTGGCCAGCACAGAAGTGAAGATGAAGTTACAAGAATTTGTCCTCAATAAAAAGAAGGCGCTGGCCCATCGGAATCTGAACCACTGCATTTCCAGCGATCCCCGCTACTGGTACGGGTAAGTGTGGGTGTGGGGAGCACCCCGGCCTCCTCTCGGGGGGCCCAGAGGACCGTCTGAACATTGGTAGATTTGCATGGACCCAGCTGTTCACCTTCTGAGGCAGGGAGGGAGAGTGAGGGATTGAAACCCCAAGCACAGTGGTGCTCGGATGTGGGTGACGTGGTCTGGGGGTACACTCGCACGGCGGCCATCCTCAGCGGCCATCCTCACGGCGTGGGCCTCACTCCAGAGTGACATGGTCTGGGGGTACACTTACGCAGCGGCCATCCTCACGGGGTGGACGCCCCTCAAGAGTGACGTGGTCTGGGGGTACATTCGCGCAGCGGCCATCCTCATGGGGTGGACGCCCCTCAAGAGTGACGTGGTCTGGGGGTATACTTGGCGCCGCGGCGGCCATCCTCATGGGGTGGGCCCTCCTCCAGAGGGACCGAACAGGCCTCCGGGGGCTGGCGCCTGTCGTTACTCTTGGTAATGTTGTGCCATTTTTCAGCCACAATAAGAGCCACTTAAACTGGAACTCTTGTCTGAATCCTCTGTGTTCCTACAGCACTCCCACCTGACGTTTCAATGATTCTTAGGCTAGTCAGGAGGCCCCTGTGGTACTTCTATTATTTTATACTAAGAAACCCTGCCAGAGCCCATGCAATTGACAGGGACCACAAAAGACTTGCTCGTCTGAGGACTGAAGAGAGCCGGCGTGCCATGCAAAAGACGGCCTTCGGAGGCGAGGTCACAGAGCCCAGTGCGAGCGAGTGGCGAGGTGATGCAGCTTTCAGCAGTGAGCAAGGGCAACAGAGGATCGCTTTGAAATGTAGTTTTCTGCTGCTCTCAAGGTTCATTTCATTTCTAGAAAAAAAAATCCCATAAGGGACTTTTTGTAAATCGAAATATCAGTAATTTCATTGGAAAAAAAAATAGCTATTCTCAAGCCTCCAAACGGACAGCTATGTGTAGTGAAACCTCCCACAGCTCAGACGTGATCCCCCTTGTTTCTGTGGAGGATACCAGCGGCCCTGACATATCCCAAAAGATGTTTCCAGCACAGGTGACCCGCGCCATCCGCTCCGGCAGCCGCTGTGCTTGCCAGGGGCACACGAGCTGCACTCACAGCAGACACACCGCCCAGATTTGGGTAACTCAACCAGGGACACAAAAACTCACAGGGAGGAGTGAGCCCAGTGTCTGTGGGAGGCAGCACGTGACAGCAGCGAGCCGTGGGGACCTGAGAGAGAGAGGACGAGGCTTCCTGAGAATCGCTGGCGATCGGCACCTGGGAGCCCCTTTGGCAGGGGGACCCTGATCTGTGCCCCCAGAGCCAGTCCATTGCCTGGACTGGTTGGGGAGAAACTCCATTATCCCACTGGCTGGGCCGGGGTGTGGGGTTGCAGGGCAGAGGGAGCAAGGGACGGGAGTGTGGATCGCGATTCAGATGGTGCCCTGGGGGCCCAAGCTGGAAAGGGCAGGATGAGGAGCCGGGGCAGGGTGGGCGCGGGGCCTGGCAGAGGATGGAGAGCTGGAGAGCAGAGCCTGCTGGGCCGGGGCGGAGCTGCCTTAGGTCCCTGTGTACAGGGAGGCTGTGAGGTAGCCGAGCAAGGGAGCTTTGAGAAGACAGTGATGGGAGTGGGGAAGCACAGGCAGCCCTTTCTGAAGAAGAGGACAGAGTCTGGGAGGCTGTGGCGGGAAGATGCAGGACCAGAGCAGTGGGGCCGCTGGGAAGCAGGGGTCACGGTGAGCACAGGGCAGCCCCCGGAGGGTGGCCACGGCAGTGTGGAGGAAGGTGGGAAGCCGGCGCCTCCTCGCCCAGGAGTGAGTGGAGAGCGGACAAGGGGCAAGGCCGGCAGGAATAGAAGCCAGGCAGTGACTTGGACCTGGACCTGAGGGGAGGATGGAGCGGCAGGCCCAGGGAAAGGCTGCACCTGCCGTCAGGGAGGCCACGGGAGAAGGGGTGGCCTGGGGCAGCCTCAGGGCGCTGGGGGACGTGCTGAGAGACTGGAGATAGAGGGCTTCCAGGGAGGAGGGGTGACAGACTGGCTGGGGCTGGGAAGACTCACTTTTCCTGGAACTCCCTGGGTGAGCTGGGTGCTCAAGGTGGGCGTCTTGGCCTGGACAAGGCCCGCTTGCCCTGGCTTTAATGGCAGGGGGCACGGGTACCTCTTCTCAGAGGGCTCTGGGGACATTCAGGTTGGAGGAGGAAGGACTTGATCTCAAGTCAGCCAGAGGACAGGTTTGTTTTCATGGAGTCTGGTGGTTTTCTTGTTTTGCCATATTTGAACCCTGAACTTAAACATCATGGAGTGGTGGCAGAAACTTTGTCAGAAAACTGGCTCTGTGGAGAAAGAACTGAAACCCTGACCCCAGCTTCACACCACGCATGATTAGTTCAGATGTCATAGACCTGAGCATAGACGCGAAACTGATCAAACTTCTGGAAGGAGACCTAGTAGAAACTTTCCCAACCTTGATGGGGAGTGGGAGGCAAGATTCCTTAGGTCGCCAAAATCATTGACTAGATGCCAAAAACCCAAAACGGGATGTTTCCGCAAACCGAAACACTTCTGCTCTTTGAAAGGCACCATTAAGAAAATTAAAAGGCAAGCTACGGAATGGAAGGAAATATTCACAATGCATATATCTGACACACCGCTTGTATCCAAAATGTAGAGCTCGATCCTATAACTCAATAGTAAAAAGACAAGCCGCCCACTTAAAAATAATGGGCAAAAGGTTTGAACAAGTACCTCACAAAAAAAGGCATGGGGATGGCCAGTAAGTGTGGAAAAAATGCTCAACATCGCTGGGCATCAGGTAAATGCAAATCAAAACCACGGCAAGCAGCCCCTTCATCCCTGTGGGGATGGCCAGAGTTACACAGGCCGGGTGCTGGAGCAGATGCGGTGTCCCTGGACCTCGGTGTGCTGCCTGTTGGAATCCGAATCACACCTGGGGAAACAGGCAGGCAGTATCCTACAAAGACACATACCCACCAACCCTGTGACCCAGTGATGCTCCTTCTCCATGTTTGCCCAAGACATATGAAAGCAAGCAACACAAGTCACCTTCTTACAGTCACGGTCACCAAAGAATGGAAACAACCAAGTTCCCATCAACAGGGGAACGGCCGCGCAAGCTGGGGCCCCTACACGCACTGGAATGCTGCTCCGCAGTGACAAGGAACGGACCACCGGCGCCTGCAGCAGCTTGGGGGAGCCCCAGAAGCATGGTGCCTAGACAAAGAGGCCACCCCCGTGGTTCCACTGATGAGAAATTCAGAGTCAGCAAAGCGAATCGGCTGTGAGAGAAAGCAGACCAGGGCTGGGAGGCTGCAGAGATGGGTGGTGCTGTGGCTTCCTCAGGGCGCAGACTCCTAGGGTGTTTATGTGCGTCAACGCGTCCAGCTTTAAGACTGTTGTGACGAGGTGGCACTTTCCCGTGTAGCTGCCACAAGCCACACGTGGCTCCCAAGCACTTGAAACGTGGCTGGGTCTGCCAGGACATGCCATTGATGCAGAGTGCGGGATTTCGGACACTCGGTCTGAAGGAAGGACCCACGGTGTCTTGTCAATATGTTTCTATTGATTATAAGTTGAAAGGATGGCTTTTATAATGGTTTAATCGAATACTGAAATTCCGTTCATTTATTTTTAAGCCACGTTAATGTGGCTACTAGGAAATTACAAATTTCAGATACGGCTCCCATCATGTTCACTCTGCTGGCGTGTCCTGGCGCGTGTGGTTCATCGTTTTATTTCTTGGAAATCACTGGCACGAATCTGATGAAAGGGGAATGGTTTGGAATTGAAATGGTGGGGTCTGTGTGAAGCTTTATTCTACAGTCAAGCCAGTGTTTAGAAGAAAACATCATTTGCTTTTCCATCTTCCTCCAGAAGACAAGGATTGCCTTTAGGTGCGGCACCGGGTTGGCCCCAGGGCCCCCTGGGGGCTGCATCTTGGCTCCTGGCCTGGCGTCTATGTCCCATCCCCGGGCCGTGAGAAATGAAAGGTTGAAAAACTGGAAGATAATTTCTGGTCAGGGTGAGGTAGAGGGAGCAGCTCTGCAGGTTCTGCCCTTGGGGCTCTACGGGGTGGCCAGTGTGACTGTGTGTGTGGAGTGTGGCCAGGGTGAGTGTGAGTGTGGGTGTGAGAATCCGGTGAGCTTGGTGTAGGGTGTGAATGTGGGATGTGGGTGTGTAGAGTGGGTGAGGTGTGGGGTATGAGTGTGAGGTGTGGGAAAGGTGACAGGTGTGTGAGATGCGGGTGTGTGTGGGAGGTGGGCGTGGGGTGTGGGTGGGTGTGAGGCATGAAGTGTGGGTGTGTGGGCTGTGGGTGGGATATGTGTGTAACTGGGTGTGAGGTAGATGTGGGGTGTGAGTGGGATGTAGGCATGAGTTTGCGTAAGGTGAGGGGGTGTGGATGGGTTTAGGTTGTGAGGGGATGTGGGGTGTGGAATGTGGGTGTGAGTAGTGTGCAGTGTGGGTGGGAGTAGTGTGTGGTGTGAGTGGGTGTGAGTAGTGTGTGGTGTGAGTAGTGTGAAGTGTGGGTGGGTGTGAGTAGTGTGTGGTGTGAGTGGGTGTGAGTAGTGTGAAGTGTGAGTGGGTGTGAGTAGTGTGAA
>NW_012122043.1:2960054-3044952 GCF_000951035.1 Colobus angolensis palliatus
GGTGTGAGTAGTGTGAAGTGTGGGTGGGTGTGAGTAGTGTGTGGTGTGAGTGGGTGTGAGTAGTGTGAAGTGTGAGTGGGTGTGAGTAGTGTGAAGTGTGGGTGGGTGTGAGTAGTGTGCGGTGTGGGTGGGTGTGAGTAGTGTGTGGTGTGGGTGGGTGTGAGTAGTGTGAAGTGTGTGTGGGTGTGAGTAGTTTGTGGTGTGAGTGGGTGTGAGTAGTGTGAAGTGTGGGTGGGTGTGAGTAGTGTGCAGTGCAGGTATGAGTGTAGTTGGGTGTGAGTAGTGTGCGGTGTGGGTGGGTGTGAGTAGTGTGCGGTGTGAGTGGGTGTGAGTAGTGTGAAGTGTGGGAGTAGTGTGTGGTGTGAGTGGGTGTGAGTAGTATGAAGTGTGGGTGGGTGTGAGTAGTGTGAAGTGTGGGTGGGAGTAGTGTGCGGTGTGAGTAGTGTGAAGTGTGGGTGGGTGTGAGTAGTGTGCGGTGTGGGTGGGTGTGAGTAGTGTGAAGTGTGGGTGGGTGTGAGTAGTGTGAAGTGTGGGTGGGTGGGAGTAGTGTGCAGTGTGAGTGGGTGTGAGTGTGCGGTGTGGGTGGGTGTGAATAGTGTGAAGTGTGGGGGCGAGTAATAGATGCAGGTGTGAGTTGGGTGAGCTACGGGTGTGAGTGGGTGTATTGTGAAGCACGGGTATGAGTGTGTGTGGGACGTGTGGAGGTGAGTCGTGTGAGATGCAGTTATGGATATGGGTGAGGTGGGTGTGGGTGTGAATAGTGTGAGGTGCAGGTATGTGTGGGTGTGAGTAGTGTGAGGCACGGGTATGAGTAGTTGTGTGATGTGTGGATGTGAGTGGGTGTTACTAGTTGTGTGGTGTGCAGATGGGAGTGAGAGTAATTGTGTGCAGTGCAGGTGTGATTGCAGCAGGGATAGAGCTTCACTTCTGGTCGCCCTGCTGGATGTTTCTTCACAGAGGGCACAGATGTGCGGTCTGGCCTGGGACCATGTGACCAGGGCTGGGCAGGTGTGACTGGCCCCGTTGGTGAGGCCCACCCTCTCCTGGTGTCTGAAGGGCAGATGCACCGTGGGGTGGGCCCTGGCGGCGAACTGGGCTATGCAGGAGGTGAGGTCATTCCTGTGGGGTCTCTGGATCCATCCAGGTGGTCCAGCGGGGCGGCGCTGGCATTTGGGATCAGGGCTGAGCCCCTCCTGCACCTGCTGCTCTGCTCGTTTTAAGGTTTGACAAGAAAGTGGGGATTTTAACACTGAAAGCTCCTCAATAGATCAGAACAGTAAGAGAAGGTCTGTTAGATCTTAAACCAGTGTAACTTTTGCAACTCCTGCTTCACTGTAAGCAAACCCTACCGTTCATATATAATAATAATTTTATTCTGTGTATTTACATGATTTATTATTATGTAAATACTGATCTTTTTAACTCGTGGGATGCATGTGCAAGTCACTCCGTGTTTCCTGTGAAGGAAAAAGTGAATGCAGACATGGTCCCAGACTGTCACTTGGTGTTGAAGAAGTTTGGAATCAGCCAAGATCATATTCCCCATAGGACACAGTCTGAAAATACTATTTGGTAGAGAAAGAGTGTTGCCCCCAGACCTTTTCATGAGACTGTGAGAGGATGGGCAAAACTACAGGGAAGAGAAGGGAGGCTAGCACAAGGCCGTGGTCCCACTTGGAGGCCACAGGCCCTGCACAGGTGCAGGCAAGTGTGTCCCAGCCTGACTGCATGGTGGAATTCCCCGGGAAATAGCCAAAAGCTGCTTGGGGTTGGAGGTGTGCCCTGAGCAGTGGGCGGGGTTGGTGTGTGGCCTGAAGCTGTGCGGTTTTCCGAGAGCTCCCCAACTCCTCAGGTGATGCATGGCCCAGCACCCCACGTTCCAGCACCCCACAGCCCAGCACCCCATGTTCCAGCACCCCACGGCCCAGCACCCAATGTTCTAGCACCCCATGGCCCAGCACTGCATGGCCCAGCACCCCAAATTCCAGTACCCCACAGCCCAGCACCCCACGTTCCAGCACCCCACATTCCAGCACCCCACGGCCCAGCACCCCACGTTCTAGCACCCCACGGCCCAGCACCCCACAGCCCAGCACCCCACGTTTCAGCACCCCACAGCCCAGCACCCCACATTCCAGCACCCCACAGCCCAGCACCCCACGTTCCAGCACCCAACAGCCCAACACCCCACGGCCCAGCACCCCACAGCCCAGCACCCCACAGCCCAGCACCCCACGTTCCAGCACCCAACAGCCCAACACCCCACGGCCCAGCACCCCACAGCCCAGCACCCCGTGGCCCAGCACCCCACGTTCCAGCACCCCATAGCTCAGCAC
This sequence comes from Colobus angolensis palliatus, assembly GCF_000951035.1. Classification (NCBI taxonomy): domain Eukaryota; kingdom Metazoa; phylum Chordata; class Mammalia; order Primates; family Cercopithecidae; genus Colobus; species Colobus angolensis. Next base: position 2,962,391 of record NW_012122043.1, read on the forward strand.
TGCATGGCCCAGCACCCCACAGCCCAGCACCCCATGGCCCAGCACTGCATGGCCCAGCACCCCACATTCCAGCACCCCATAGCTCAGCACCACGGCCCAGCACCCCACAGCCCAGCACTGCACGGCCCAGCACCCCACGGCCCAGGCGCCTGGGCTCGCCGCCTCGGTTTTGTCTGTGAGCGCCCTTCCGCACATTCTTTGCACTGGTGTGCTCTCAGATATTTAAATATACACCTGTACGCGTTTACAAGCTCCCATTCTTAATTCAGATAACTCCAGGTGCATTGCTGTGGTGTACTATGTATTCAAATAGTCTAACAAATTCCAAATAAGTAAGTTGGCAAATTTGTTTCTAGTCATTAAGCAGATTACACAGTTTAAAGACTCAGAATTTATTCCACTTAGCACGGTGTTTTGAGCAAGACTGAGCTGTCAGTGCCATCAAAAAAGGCCTTGCTGATGGTCATCTGGGTGGCAACCTGCATCCCCGCTCCGGCCCAGGGCCCACCTTCTCCCATGTCCCTCCTCTGGCCATCCTCCTGGTAGACCACTCCTGTCTTGCCGCCTGGAGGGTGTGGAGTTGTACCCGGCTGTTCATACAGGAAGTCCCTTTCGTAGGTCAGCTCCCTGGGCACAGGGTATCAGTAGCTGCCATCCTGTTCTTCCCCCAGAGAGGGAGGTGACTCTGGTGAAGGTGCGGATGACGATGGGTGCCTTCTGCTGAGAGACGGCCCCATGGGCTCCTTCTCTCCAGATGGCAGTGACAGCCCCAGACATCATAGCATTTGTTCTTAGACCGTGTTTTGGCCCATCTTGGCTGCCTATGACCTCATCTTTGATTCCTTACGCCGCAGCCTACTGTCTCCCTCTGCCTCTCCCCACCAGGGACAGGTTCTCTGAGTGGCCAGTGGTAGCCCTGGTAGAGAACAGACCCGGCTGGAGCCATCTAAGAGGACAGGGCCAGGTGGAGAACGGCCACCAGGAAAACCGCCAGAGGTGCTGCCCATCCCAGCCCTGGGCACTGCTGGTCCCACAGGGGAGGATGTGGGCATTGGATGTTTACTTGCTTGTTTAGCATCCTGTTTGTTTCCTTTTAACTTCAGCTTGACCCTAGGGAAGAGGTGCGTCTGTTGAGGTGGGGCTGAGGTTTCAAGGGAAAGATCACCCTGTGTGTGGCTTCTCGGCTGCAGCGTGCCTGGGGCAGTGCCCTGGGCAAACTAAACTGTCTTTGTCTGTCTTTGCCTTCTCTCCAGGAAAACGCAGCACAGTTCCCTTGACCAGAGTTCTCCACCCCAGAGTGGAGTGTCGACCTCCTATAACCACCCAGTCCTGGGAATGTACGACACCAAAGATGACTTCCCTCTTCGGAAAACAGGTCAGTGTCCCAGGCATGCTGTGGGCCGGGAGGCCCCCTGCACAAGCACCTTCCACGCCACAAGCCACGCAGGGCCCACTGCTGTCTTCCACTTAGAGAAGGAATCACCTGCAGATTTTTAAGTATTTGCTCCTTTCATTAGAGCATCATTTTGAAAAGATGTCCCTAAGCATTTCCTTATTATTTATTCCGAAAGAAATGAACCTCACGCATGTACACCACTGCTGAAGACTCAAACTCGCTTTGAAAGCACACTCGGTTTAGTCTTGTTTCGGTGGTGTGTGAGACTTTGCCACACTGAGGGGCATCCCACAGTGGTCATGGGGTGAAGCGGTTCCCGCTGGTGGGCCACGTGCCGTCTGAAAGCAGGTGAGCCTGCGGCCTTCAGGGATGGCTGTGGGCAGTGCCCGGGCAGCAGGGCCTTCCAGGAGCCCAGAGTGGGAAGGAAATCTTCATGAGAAAGAAATTCACTGTGTCCTGCAGGGGATATCCCAGCTGGGCTCAGAGTTACGTGCCACTGTTCTGTCCTACGCCAGAGGGAGAAGGACATTTAGGCACAAGCAGGTGCCTGGACCATCTTCGAAGCAGGGAGAGGCAGCTGCAGCAGTGTCTGATAAGTCAGGACGGAACCTCTGGAACTTTCTCAGGGGCCACGGAGGAAGCAGGCAGTGTCTTTAGATAATGATTAAGGTGGCTGTGGGCAATGCGCTGCGGTAGCAAGAAGAGCAGAGGCCGGGGAGGGCCTTCCAGAGGCTCTGCCCAGAGAAGTGGTGAGGGCAGGAGCCGCAGCAGGCGCTGAGGGCGGGCAGTGCCTCATCCCAGGTATGGCCAGTGGATCCCACAAACTGCAAGGCAGTGTGGGAAATCCCAAGGCATCCTCCCTCGGGGCAGCTCTTGGAGATGAAATCCTAGGAGCACCACTTTTTCCTGCTAAACAGATTCTGTGTTATCCAAAGGTTTCGGCCAATTCTGGGCGGAAACAACGCACTCAGTCACACGAGGGCTTCTTCACTGGAGCAGTGAGGCTTTGCGAGGGGCTGCTGGGGGCCGTATCAGGCCAGCCACGTCCCTGGAGCAGTGGGTCGTGTCAGGCCGGCTGTGACCCTAGGGGAGTAGGCCATATCGGGCCAGCCACGTCCCAGGTGCAGTGGGCTCTATTGGTCCAGCTGTGACCCTGGAGGAGTGAGTTATATCAGGTTGGCCATGTCCCAGGTGGAGTGGGCCGTATTGGGCTAGCCATGTTCCTGGTGGAGTGAGCCCTATTAGGGTGTATAGACGGTGTCCCTGGAGCAGTGGGCCGTATCGGGCCAGCTATGTCCCAGGTGGAGTGGGTCATATCAGGCCGGCCATGATCCGGGTGGAGTGGGTCATACTGGGCTGGCCATGTCCCTGGAGAAGTGGGTCATAACAGGCCAGCCATGACCTCAGAGGAGGGGCTGTGTTGGGATGGTGGAAACCCTGCTGGAGAGGGCCATATCAGGATGGCCATGTCCTCTCCAAGTCAGAGGCACAAGAATCCTGCAAACATGGGTGCATTTCCATTTGGGCCATAAGCCTTTATTGGGAAAAGTGAACCTAGAGCTGCTGCTGCTTTGAGTTTCATGGGTGTGAGCCTGTGGTTCTTACTGATGCTTCTACTGACAATGGTCCTGGATTTCACCTGGAGAGCGCCCTAAAGCTCGACAGAAAGAACCAATTTAGAGATCCGTATTTTTTCCAGAAAGATGTGCCCAGTAATATCAGGAGAGAATCTGTGGGCCAACTCTTGCAGATTGCCCTGCAGGTTCCCTTTCTGGGGACCGATGCTATTATTAATCACATTCCATCAACAAAACCAAAGTCCACAGTGAGTGGTGGGCCCTGTGCTGGGAGAGAGACCCGGGGAATGGGGAGGCGAGGAACGTGCCTACCTGGAAGAACCCTGCGCCAGGAACTGGAGCGACAGCGAGGGCGGAGGGTGGGAACCCGGAGGTGCTGCCGTCAAGCGCTGTGGGTTGGATCTGTGCTCACTCACGTAATGGTTCTGTGTGCCCAGAAGCAAATGCCCTCCGTTCCCCTGGCCTCCATTTCCTCCTCAGCACAGTGGGTCTGCTCACACACACATCCTCGCGGCTGTGGTATGCACCTAGCCCCAGTGTCTCTTCTTGTCCTGGGAGTGATGGCTGTGGCACTGACTCCAGAGCCACAGACCCGGGAGGGAGCGTCCGGCGAGAGCTTGGCCGCCAAGCCGAGCAAGTCGGCCTCACGTGGGGACGTGCCTTCCCACCAAGGACCCCAGAGCAGTTCCCCAGCACCTCCACACCCCAGCTCGTGGTAGAGCAGCAGGGATAGGGGAGCCCTCGGAGCTGTTTGCAGTGGCTCCTCCCCCATCCCAAACATCAGCACTACCTGGGGACCAGCCTCCTGTTCTAAGAAACAGAACCCAGCATGAATACTTCGTAGCAAGGAAGGCTAGCAGCATGGGAGATGAACTGCCCTACTGTTCGCCATCAGAGGCCTTTCTCCCAGAGGCGGGGCCCCCGCCATCTCTCGCAGTTTCCGTGGCCGTTGGCTTCCTGTGCTGCCTTGTGTTTCTCTGGGGATGATTGGAAGCAAAGTCTCCCACGCCGTCTACTGTGCTTCTAGCCTTGTGAGAGCGCCACCCTCCAACTCCCGCTTCCTTGAGAACGGAAGAGAAAATTCTCTTCTCACACTTCGGGAAATGTTATTTAGAATACGTAGTGCTCCAGAAGAACTTAATTAAGATTTGATTGCATTATCAGTTTTTTAAAAAGACATCACTACCACATTCATAATATTAATAACATAAAGATTTCAGAGAAAATGTTTAAACCACTTAAGAGAATAGTGTGTAGTTACACACCCTGTATTACCCTTGACATATCTGTCTACTTTCAAACACGTGACGTCACTCATTCTAAGTGATTTATATCTGTGCTTTTCTGCAGTAATTGGTAATATGAAACACGTCATTACGTTTTAGTTACGAAGTTCCTTGAATGAACTGAAATGATAATCTTTAATAATTGTGATGTACACTTAAATGATTACATGATTTTGACTTTACATTACCTTATACTGACCTGGCACACAGTTTGCCCACTTCTCCATCTCTAAAGGGCTATTGTATGACCTGTGAGCATGTGAAAAGCTTTGCCCCTGTCTTGTGAATTTTGTCATCACCGCATGCATTTTTTGTGTGTCCTTTGCGGCTCTGCTGACAGGTCACATCTGTACCAGCTCAAATGTCTAACCTCCCTGGTGAAAGCAATGCAGTGATTCCTATTCTGAGCTTGGGCATATTCCGGGCATTCATGTCGCCTGTGCCTGTGGGCAGGACCAGGTGCCTGAGTTTCTGCCCAGCTCCTTCACTCACCACCTTGGGACTTGGAGGAGCTCTTGAACCTCTCTGTGCCTCAGTTTCATCATCTGTGAAATGTACCTTTAATTTGCTTCTCTCCTGGGGCTGTCAAGAGACGTGAATGAATTAATATTTGCAAAGTCCTTCGAGCAGGACCAGATCAGGGTGGTTTCTGCTCTTTCTTCTCTACGCTGTTAGGGTGATTTTGATTTTTTTCTCCATCCAATGACTGGCAACTGCCGGACCCGGCATCCCCCCACCTCCTTCCCTCCATACCCAAGTTCAGGTAGAAACCAGCAGGAGCCACTTGCCTCCACTTAGAGAAGGACCCCAAGGATGGGAACACCAGGATTTATACCAAAAATCTGGCCAGAAGGGCCCATCTTGCTCTGTTGGCTTTTCAGGGCTCATCTCCTCGTTCCTGGCTTGCCTTCACCTGAGTGCTATCTCCCAGGAGCTCAGAACTAGGCTGGGCTCGAGAGTCAGACCCCTCTACCCAGGGCCTCAGGTCCAGCTCTTCCTGCCAGAGGCCCCGCCCCTTTCCTGGAAGATTGGCGGCAGGGGTGTCTCCACTTCAGAGGTCTTCACCTCCTGCCAGATTTCAGCCCAGGGTGAGGTGGTGCCTGGTCCCTTCCCATATCTGTGCAGCCTCAAGGGTCACCCTGACTTTGGGTTTCTGCAGACTCGTGAAGCTGCCAAATGTGTATTTTTAAATATAGTCCTAAGAGACAGCACTGTGTGGATCACTGTCACGGATATAGGATGCTGGGTCTTTCCTGCACTGTGTGGGTGTGAGGTGGCTTCACCAGAAACTGCATTTAAGCAGAGCCTTCGAGTCCATGTTCGCACTGAGGAATGGAGGCTTTTCCACTTTTAAAAGCAAGCAGCGTTTTGTCATTTTGATGATGTTGAAGGATCTTGTTTTTCCCCAGGAACATCTTCATCGTCTTAAAGATATTAGTCATCGTGTATTTTTTATAATGACTCTTAAATTTTCCCCTCATGTGACTTCTCATAGATGAAACAAGGCCAAAACAACTAACTGTTGTCCAGCCAGCACAGTTCTTTCCCATTTGTCAGCAGCTTCTTGGACCTGAGCACTGAAAACCTTGCACTCCACAGAACTCCTTGTCCAGCATCCTCCTGTGTCCCTGGGCACATGGTCCCAGCAGCAAACACTCTCCCCAGCACGTGTCAGGACCCGGCTGCTGGCCTGGGCTGTAGCACTGCCGTGGATTATCCTGGCTCTTGTAAGGAAGCAAATCGCCAGAGCTCATGCTCAGTGAGACGTTGGTGACCTCAGCCTTGTTCCGGCATTCTCTAGCCTGCCTGGTGGGGCTTGGTCCCCGCAGTTGGGTGTGAATTGGGAGGGCGCTGGGCTGGTCCTAGGGATGGAGTTCTGATGACCCCTGTATGGATCATGGATCTGGGCAGTCAGCCAAAGGTCCTGGGCTCCCCCTGCACTTGCCTCCACGGTCAGCCTTGAAGAGGGTTCATCTAGCTCTGCCCTCCTCACCCGGGGCCTTCTGAAACCTGTCGCTCAGGGTCATGGCAGCCCATGGGAAACATCCATCCATTGCTCAGATGTGCAGATAAGGGTGCGTTTTCCTCCATTTTGTGGGGGAAGCTGTCCTGCTTGGTGAGGAAGAGCACAGGGCCTGTGGCCAGGCTGGCGCCCACGACGCTGTGTCCTGGGCAGATGAGACAACCTACTGTTGTGTCCACCGGTCTGCAAGGCGGGGCGGTGGGCGTCCCCTTCATGACTTCATGGCTGTTTCATCAGTCAAGCCCTACAGCTCGTCAATAGGCTGGCTCCTGGCTTTCTCCTGTATACTAGTGACCTGAATAAAGTTACAGGTACTTTGTTCTTATCCATGTGTAGAGTAGGCTCAGGGTACTGTGAAATAGGACCAGAGTGCGTTTTCCACCCTGACAAACATCCCTCAGTTTGGGAAGGGGCTCTCTGTTTCATGCAGAGCCTCTGACCATTGCTTGTCATCTCTTGTTCTAATGCAGTTTGCAGAAACTGCTGGAGAGAGGGGTGGGACCAGGCAGAAATGGGCAGTGCCCACACTTCCTGCTGCTGTATGTAAAAGTGTGGTATATACTTCAGGAGGTGCAGTGTGGTGAGACTCCCTGCTGCTGTGTGTAAAGGTGTGGTATATACCTCAGGGGGCGTGGCGTGGTGAGACTCCCTGCTGCTGTGTGTAAAGGTGTGCCTCAGGGGGCGCAGCGTGGTGGGACTTCCTACTGCTGTGTGTAAAGGTGTGGTATATACCTCAGGGGGCGCAGCGTGGTGGGACTTCCTACTGCTGTGTGTAAAGGTGTGGTATATACTTCAGGAGGTGTGGCGTGGTGAGACTTCCTGCTGCTGTGTGTAAAGGTGTGATATATACCTCAGGGGGCGTGGCGTGGTGAGACTCTGTGCTGCTGTGTGTAAAGGTGTGGTATATACCTCAGGAGGTGCAGTGTGGTGGGACTTCCTGCTGCTGTGTGTAGAGGTGTGGTATATACCTCAGGAGGCGCAGCGTGGTGAGTATCCCTTCAGCTGCCGCTCAGGCAGTGGCTGGTGGAATCTCTTGTTCCTCGAGCTGCCTTTGAGGAGACAGGAAGAGGGTTAATGTCTATAATGCTCACCAGAGCCAACTCAGCCAAGCTTCCTGCTACCAGGTAGGCAGCCTCCCACAGAGATTCAGGGGCTCTTGTGCCGGGCTGGGTCCTCCATCAATTTCACGTTCTTAAAAAGTGAGCGTGAGTGTGTTCCGAAGGTGCTGAAATAGGCTTTGCTGTGCCTTTCCAAAAAAAGTTAGAGGAGTGGTGAGTTTGGTTACATATTAGGCGGTTTCTGTCTCAGGAACAGTGGGCCACCAAGCGCTCTGTGCCCCATCCTTCCAACTTTGACATCTGTCAAGCCTGAACTCTTCCTAATGTGGAAGGTACTCCAGGAGCTCTTGAACTCATCGTTTTCAAATACATATTTTTTTCCACCGTTCAATGGTAAAACTACACTGAGATTGGCAGCAAATGAAATATCTTCATTGAGAGGACTGAGGAAGAAAGAGTGTGGAGGAAAGCACGTCACCTGCGCGCGTCACACACAGTACCTTCTTTGAAAGAACCACAGAAGTAATGCACGCGTATGATAAATTAAAACAAACTCAGTCCGCACACCCTGAATCATACTTCCCAGAGATAGCTGCTGTTATTCGTTTGATATGTATCTGTCCAGATATCTTTCTCTGCCCATGTGTAGGGTGTGTATCTGTTTGTGTATCTGTGTTTCAGTGTGTGTGTGTTTGTGTGTGGGGTGTGTATCTGTGTGTATTTCTGTGTGTGTTTCTGTGTGTGTATCTGTGTTTCTGTGTGTGTATCTCTGTGTATGTGTGTATATCTGTGTCTGTGTGTGTATCTGTGTTTCTGTGTATCTGTGTGTGTGTCTGTGTTTCTGTATGTGTGTATCTGTGTTTCTGTGTATCTGTGTGTCTGTGTTTGTGTGTGTGTGTGTGTGTTTCTGTGTATCTGTGTATGTGTCTGTGTTCTGTGTGTGTGTGTATATCTGTGTTTCTGTGTGTCTGTTTCTGTGTGTATCTGTGTTTCTGTGTATCTGTGTGTGTACCTGTGTATGTATCTGTGTGTGTATCTGTGTGTTTCTGTGTGAGGGGTGTGTATCTGTGTTTCTGTATATCTGTGTGTGTGTGTGTGTGTGTTTCTGTGTATCTGTGTCTCTGTGTATCTGTGTATCTGTGTTTCTATGTATCTGTGTATATATCTGTGTATGTACCTGTGTGTGTATCTGTATGTCTGTGTGTCTGTGTATCTTTGCTTCTGTGTGTATCTGAGTTGTCTTGTTAACAAAAATACCCATTTTGCATCTTTTCCTCTACCTTTATTTTTAATTATATTGTGGCCATTATTTCATTTCTACGTATGAAGCTCAATGCCTTTCTCTCAGGTAGTCTAAGATAGAGATGTAAGGAGGACTGTTTTCTAGTTACCATTTTGCCAGCAACTTGGAGCACCTTTCCTCACTGTGCTAGTATTTCTGTAGGAAACGTTCTGAAAATGGAACTGCTGGTTCAGAGAGTATGTATATTCGAAAACACTGAGCAAATGGTACCCCCTCCCCAGCAGCCCGAGAGTCCATTGTCCCCACCCTCTCCACAAGCAGGACGGGATGGTGCTGCAGTTCATTCTACCGATTTGGCCGGTGACGAAGATGGCGAGCCTGTTGGTGTTTGAGTGAGCAGTGCCGTCACCATCAATCAAGGGCAGGCGTGCCTGTGTGCTTCCCTCCCCAGGATCACGTGAGCAACGTGCTTCAAGGTCCAGGGTGGCTGGTGCCCCGGAGCTGGGCGCCGGGGCCGCCCCGAGCAGGCCCTGTCTTCAGAGCCACCCTGTGCCCAGCATCTGGAACCATGCAGGGCACACGAGGTGGCTCCCTCCATGCTGAATGGACGTTGTTTAGCGGCAGTTCGTTGACCTGTTCTTCTATCAGGTGTTGTCTTTTCTTGTTCCTTTGTAGGTACTGTTTATATGTTGTTTTCAATCCTGTGTTTTCATGTATGATAGAAGTTAGATTCTAGTCTGTCATTTGTCTTCTTAGAATTATCTTTTTATTTATTTTATTTTATTTTTTTTTTGAAACGGAACATCGCTCTGTTGCCCAGGCTGGACAACCTCTGCCTCCTGGGTTCAAGCATTTCTCCTGTTTCAGCCTCCCAAGTAGCTGGGACTACAGGTGCCACCACCACACCTGGCTAAGTTTTGTATTTTTAGTAGAGATAGGGTTTCATCATGTTGGTCAGGCTGATCTCGAACTCCTGACCTCTGCCTGCCTCAGCCTTCCAAAGTGCTGGGATTACAGGCGTGAGCCACCATGCCCGGCCAGAATTATCTTTTTATTTTTACCAAAGTAAATAAATGTACATTCACGTAGACCCCCACGATGTTCATGATGGGAGAACGGCCGTCCCTGACTGCCTGTCCAGCCTGCGTTATTACAGCTTGTGTCACGCTCACAGCAGAACCTGAGTCCACCTGGGCTGCATTCACCTTGTAGAAATTTTTCCGGAAGTTGATCTTTTTTTTTTTTTAATTTCCTTAGTTTCACACCTGCCTGTTATTCAGGCCCACATTTCAGCATACTTAGGAGACTCTCCTCCGCACAGCAGGCCTCCTGGTGCATCTGGCCCCACTGCCTGGTGTGTCTGAATGGTCTGCTCTCCCGGCCTGGCCCCTGCCTCCTCTCCCGGGCTCCGTGGCCTCCTTTCTGCGGCCTCCTTTGTGCTTGCTTTCCTCTGCCATCTTGGTCATGCATGTCTTCCAGTGGCTCTTGGAGAAGTCGTGCATGGAGCATGAGTTTTTGGAGTCCTCGTTACAGATAAATATCGTTATCCTGTTACACCCTTGGTTGATCAGTTGGCTGGGGACGGAAGTCATTTCCTGCACGCTTTTCAGGTCATCGTCTTGCCCTCAATGTGGCTGTTGCCGAGTACAAAACTGTTCTCAAGGCCGAGCCTTTGTCCCCAGAGCTCTGAAGCAGTTTGGGATCCTGCAGGTGGCGGATTCTTGGCCTCCGTGTCCAGCTCCTCTTCAGCTGGAGAAGTAGGTCTGGAGTTTCTGCTCATGATTTTCTCCACCCAGCTGATTCTCTCCTCTCCTGACATTTTCAGCAGTTTGTTGTGGGATCTTTGCACTCCCATTTTTCATCTTTTTATCCTTTTATTCCCCCTTCTGACAATTCTCAAGTTTTTCTCCAGCCCCTTCCTTCTGCACTTGCGTTTTTGTCCTCTTGTCTTTATCCTCTTTAATACTTCCTTTGGTGTCACTTTAGGATTTCAAGGCAGAGCAGCTGGAAGCAGTTACCTCCTCTCTGCAGCTCTGCCTACGCACCCTGTCCCACGGCAATGTTCTGTACATCTCTGCTTCTAAATCAATGGGTTCTTTCCTCGCTGGCTGCTGGACATTGCATCAGGCCCACAAAGATACCGCCCTCCACACTCGTGCCACGTGCACGCATTTCCCCTCTGTAAACCCGGCCACTAAACAGTTAAAGCATTCTGGCTCTGAGAGCCACTTCACCTGCAGCTGACTCTCAGGATGTTTAAGTTGGGAGGAGCGAGCCTGTCTCCATCAGAATTGCTTCTGGCAGAAGGATGAAGGCACCTGCTAGGCATTGGGCACTGTGTTGAATTTTAAGGTTGTGATTAGAATGTTGTGCCACCTTAATTAGTCATTTATTTGATTGGCTTCAGGAGAAACGATCTCACCTGCTCCCTGTTCCCTAAGGAGCAGACACTGCATTTGGAAGTGCAGTTGGCATCCTTCCTGCCCTCACCCATACTTGGTGGGAGCGACTTTTCCATGAGGCCTCTGGCCTGATACTTTGGTTCTGTCCGTGTACCTGCAGCCCTCTTAGGGGTGGGATCCAGTTCCTGCAGTTCCTCTGCCTGGCCACGTCGTGCCTGGAATGAGTGGAAGACCCACGAGGGTGGTGAAGGGGCTGCTGCACTGAGCCGGTGCATGTGCAGCCTCCACCCTCACCGTCACCAGGTACCGGCTTACCTGCATCTTCCACTTTGGCTGCCTTTCGCAGAATTATTGGAGTTACAGGCATTGTGCAAGCTTAATTAAGACACATGCATTTGAAGGACTGAAATTGTAGGTCACTATGTCTTAAGTCAATCTATAAGATGCCCGGCCTGAAAGTAATGAGGGAGGGCAGGAAGCAGGAAGGCCGGCCACCCTGAAAGCAGGCAGTGAGCTGGTCCTTGTGGTGTGCAGCTCCCCCAGCTGCCTTCTGCCCCCTAGGCCTTCTCTGTTCTCCCCAGAAAGGCCACTTCATGTGCCCTGCGGAGGCTCCAGCGTCCCCCTTCTCTCCTAGTCCACGTGCTGCTGCTCAGTCCCCTCCCCCAGCCCTGCATCCGAAGCCCTGCTTGTCTGATAGGTTCTGGGGGCAAGTCAGAGTGCTGAATAGCCCACGGGGCAGGGACGAGTGAAGGGCCCCAGCCTCATGCCATGCTGTCCTTGGCAGTGCTGGCATGATGTCCTGGCACCTCCTGGTCAGCTGCAGCCACCCTGGAGGCAGAGCCAACCAGGGACGTGCAGTCAGCTAGAATCAGGGAGGCCAGGCAGGTGTGCAGGCTGGGAGGCAGAGGATAAACAGGTGAGGGGACAGAAGAATTCCAGATGCTGAGAAGGCAGCTGTGAGGAAAACAGGGCAGTGGGGCTGTGATGGAGGCAGTGGGGCTGTGGGGGATCAGGGCAAGCTTGGGAGGGGTGTGGAGCAGAGGCCTGAGGAGGGGGAGGGGAGGGGAGCGGTGGGGTGAGGCAGCCGCCACGGGGCTCTCCTCGAGAGTCTCTTGTACAAGGAGTCTGGAGTGCCTGGCAGGGCTGCGGAGGATCTGCCGCCCGACTGATGACCTAGGGGCAGCATGGTGACCCCCACAGGGCCTGGGGGAGGCCGTGCACTGGGCTGCAGTAGCACAGCCAGTCCATGGTGGCCTGGAGTGACCAAGTCATGCCTGCCACCCGATGCCACATGTCCCACTCACGTGGCAGGGCAGCCACCGAGGAAGGCCTTTGACACAGGGCCGGGGACCCTGTGCTCTTCTGTGGGCACACACAGCCCCTGCCTCTCAGAAGTGGCTCCTGCCCACCATCAGCGGCTCCTGTCCCAGGCCCGGGGAGTCCCTGCAGAGCCCATGTGGGTTTCAGTGGAGATGTGGTGGTGGGAGAAGAGGTACTGTTTTCTTGCCTAGTCATCAGCTGGGTTTTTTGGCTTGGCTTTTTTTGTTGTGTTTTGTTTTTTGGATAATGGCAAGAAACCCAGCGTGGAAATAGAAGTGGAGCATGTGAATCTATGTTTGCCTCAGTCGGTTGTGTTAGGCACAGAAGCGTGCCCTGGTCATTAACCCATGGAGAGGCCGGCTTGTGGCTGAACCCGTCACCTGTCGTCATCTAGGTCCTCCGAGCCACAGCACAGAGGCCTTGCTCACTGCAGAGCAGGCTGAGGCTCAGAGTCTGACACCTGCTTACAGCGCCTCTGGTTTCTCTGGGAAGCCTGTTTTAGGGAGCTTGCTTCTCCCACATCCTTCTAAGACCTGCAGGAAAACTGTCCCTGACTCAAAGCCTTTTCCAAAGTGGGAAGGTCCTGGGCTGCCCGCGTGTCCCAAAGAGTGAAGTCACATGGGTCCTGTCCCCATCGCCCAGCCACGTCAGTCCTGCTTCCAGGAGAAACTCCATCTCATTCCTTGTTGCTCTGGAAGCAGTGCACTTCCTGTTCCGGAAAGATTAAGAATGGCAGGAGTGCTGATTCTTTAAAAAGAGGTAAAATCTCCCAATTTGCAAATCTACAAGTGGTAGAACCTTGAAAGTAGCCAAGTAAAACCTCAGAACTCAAAGGCTTGTGTGACACACGTCTCCACGGCAGTATTCTTGCCGTTGTTCTGGACTCTGAAAGCCAATAACCTCTCCCAGCTGGGTTTGGGGATTTCTTTGCCTCCGGTTGCTGCCTTTACATCCCTGGTGCTTCCCAAGGCAGGCCTTGCCGCGGAGGTTTGAGTTCCAGATGCAGACGAGTTGGGAACCACCATGGGCTGGAAGATGCAGATTCGCAAATGGCTCTGTCCGCACAGGCAGAGCCGTTCACAGAAACCGACCCATGCCCAGTACCTTCACCGTGTGGTCAGATGAAAGGTGAAGCTGGCACAGGTGTTGGGATGGGCTTTGCTGAGCCTCACCAGGTGGGAGTGGGGATAGCAGCCTCACGCTCTGGAGGCCTCACTGACTGACGTAGCTGGGGCGATGCACAGGTGAGCAAAAAGTGTGCAATGTGGACACCATCCTCACATCCCTGGGCCCGGTGTCACATCCCTGTTTGTCAGTCTTTGTCTGGTTTTAGAGCAACACAGCTATAAAGATAGGGGTGTATTATCTAGAAGAGCATTAGTTATGAGACATCGCCATTAAGTGACTTCACACCTCATCAACCTCCTGCCACACCCAGAGAATCAGCTTGTCAGTCCTGGTTCCCATCTGCTGGAAACCGCAGTCGTGGCCGGATTCTGTGAAGATACTGCCAGCGCTTGCATAATGCTGTGGTCACAGAAATTTATCCAAAGCACCAGATACATTTTGTTCATGATTTGGGACTGATGAACAGGAGTTAGAATCCCCTGCTTCGTGCGTTCCCGTCGCTCTCCCCTGCAGCAACACAGCAGTGCTGAGCAAATGTGTATTCCCCAGAGTGCATATTTTTAAAAAACCACCAACAGGATAACCTTGAGCCCAGTGGTATCTGCCTGGCTGTAATGACATCTCCTTTCCGTGCAGCTTCTGAACCGAATCTGAAATTACGGTCCAGGCTAAAGCAGAAAGTGGCCGAAAGACGGAGCAGCCCTCTGCTACGCAGGAAAGACGGGCCAGTGGTCACTGCTCTAAAAAAGCGTCCATTGGATGTCACAGGTATGTCAGCTGAGCAGGTACACCTGCCCCACTGCCCTCTCTGCCAGGCCTTCCTGCCCTAGGCGGTTTCTCTCGGGAGCCTCTGAAAACCCACGTGTCTGCCTGATGCTGTCAACCCCCAGTGTGGTCCTGTTCCCATGATGCTGGAAGTGCCAGGCCCAGGGGACCAGGCTTGATGACTCTAGCGTGTCTAAGCCAGGCCCCGCTCTTGGCGTTAGTGACTCAGAGCTGGCTCTAGTTGGGCTCCGGTACACGAGGGTCCCCCAGCTTGGCACTGCGGGAGATCTGTTCAGGAGCTTGAGGTGAGGCTTCTCTGAAGGTGGATCTTAACCAATGCCGTCCTAGTAGTGCTGAACCGTGTTCCCTGCCCTGTTCTCCGCTGTCCCTGAGCAGTGTCTGAATCACCAGGACATTTTAACGTCTTCCCACACCAGAGCACCCATCCACTGAGCAGGAGGGGGAGGCAAGGAGTGAAGTTGCTTCAGCTTGGCCCTAGTGACGTGTCACGGTTGGCCCCATCTAGTGGTGGACACGCGGAAGGACAAGACTGGGCAGAGCGCCATCCTGAAGGCTCAGCCGTCCCTCTTGAGGGCATATCCCCATCCAGAGCACCACCGACCCCCAACCACCACCAGGGTACACCCCCTCACCCACTGCTCCTGAAATCACAGCACCAGGATAAAGGGGCTGCTTGGGGACAGCCTGGATAGGGGGGAGGCAGTGGACATGTTTGCACAACAGAAAGCGTTCGATTTGAAGGCCAAGGCTCGTGGTAGCTGGTCTGTGAAAGGCATAGTTCCACTGAACAGGCTGTTGGCCTAGGGAAGGCTGGGAGGGGGCTCCTGGTGCCATGCCCCGTGCGTGTGAGCGTTGGCATCACGGACTCTGCTTCTGCAGTGAGGTGAGAGCCAGACCTCCCTGCTAAACACAGGGCCCTGCCTGTTTCTCGTGCCCTGTCCCCTGTCTACTTCAGGAGCTCTTAGCCCCAGTCTAAGGGTCTGGGTCTGGATATTTATGGATTTCTCTTAAAAAGTATCTGACACCTTCGTGTCCGGAGGATCTCCATATTTGTCATTTCTGATGCAGGTTTCTTTCCTCTGGCCGTTGTAGTACACACAGACCTTGTCTACAGCCATCAAGAAATGTTATAATCTAAAGTTTCACTAAGTCTAACTGACTGGGGAAGATTCGGTTCAAATGAGGAATCATGTGAGTTAAAAGCTTGCAAACTCCAATGCAGCCTTTTTTCTATGAGCAGTGCCTTGCTTGGCCAGCTCTAATGGACCCGTGAACCGTTGCATTTTGTTTTTTTTTTTTAAGTGTGCAGTGGATGAGACAGAGTCTTCAGCAAGCTTCTTCTGAGTGTTAAAGCTGGTGTTCCTGTTGTCACCCAGTGACTACCGAGAACTGTTTTTGAGTCAGCACTGGGCTTGGCACAAAAATAGTGAGACAGAGTCCTTGCTTGGAAGGAGTTTGTGATCTAATTTGAGCAAGCAGCACATCACACGTGAGACCGTCCAGGAGTCATGCGTGACAGGGCCTGATCAGTGCTGAGCTCACCCAGGAGTCATGCGTGACAGAGCGTGATCAGTGCTGACCTCACCCAGGAGTCATGCATGACAGGGCGTGATCAGTGCTGACCTCACCCAGGAGTCATGCATGACAGGGCGTGATCAGTGCTGACCTCACCCAGGAGTCATGCGTGACAGGGCGTGATCAGTGCTAAACTCACCCAGGAGTCATGAGTGACAGGGCATGTTCAGTGCTGAGCTCACCCAGGAGCCATGCGTGGCAGGGCATGATCATTGCTGAGCTGTGGCATAGAGAGAGCCCATGCCGAGGGACCTAGGGGCTGGGAGATCAGCACAAGCCATGCTGAGCCAGCAGAGCTCTGCAGAAGGTGACATTTGCACTGGGACTTGGCAGGTGAGTGGGGCTGGGGCAGAGAGGCAGAGGGTTGTGCATTTCCTGGCCAGCACTGGCACCAGGGAGCTGCCACCGTGGGGAGGCTGCTCTGAGTGGAGCTGATTTTCAGAAGACAGGTATTCGGCAGGTTGTCCCACACGGAGCGGTGGAGGCAGTTGCGGTTCTTGGCAGATAGAGAGCCAAGTGGATACTCTGCTTTTTCTCAGTCACTAATTAAATGGGTATCTACTGTAGAGCACAAAGAAGAAAATGCATTCCCATATGCACTCTGTCCAGAGTGAATCCTGCTCACCCTGCACGCCTTCCCGCAGCCCGTGTTCTGCGCCTTCCTCACCGCTGAGTTCTCACCATCTTCCTGCCCCATCCTGCATCCTCCACTCAATTTCAGCCACACGCATTTTGTGCACCTCCAGTGGTGTTCCCGTTTTGCTGATCTAAATAATACTATGCAGATTATGCATTTATATGAATTTTCTGAGACCTATTCAGGAAGTAGAATGCAAAAAAAAAAAATTAACCTCATTGAGTTAAAAGTGGGTGGAAAATTACACGTATAATTTTTCCCATCCCCAAAAGTTGTCTGGACTCCCCAGGCACATGCGTGAGGGTGTTTATCTGACGACACAGCTGGGAGGCGCCTGTTTCAAGGAAGATCTGCTGGATCTTGGTGTGTAGCTGGAGTCAGGTTGACATCAGAGAGCAGGGGTCTAGGGTGGGCCACGGTGGGCTTCGGGTGGGGCAGAGGTGGGAGAGTTGGAGGGGACCAGAGAAGGCGGGTCCTGCTTTCTTGAGTGAAATGCAAACACTGGCTCAGCCCAGGTGGCATTCTCAGAATGCCCACTCACAGTGCAAATAACATGGCCTCGGCAGCCGGAGAAGCCTACCTCTGGAGTTACTGTCTGGTGGAAGTGAGAGGGTGAGAGGACCAGGGAGAGAAAGAGGAGGGGACAGGGTCGGGACCCGGTCCTGTATTCGTGCTCAGTGCCCAGGACAGTGAGCTGACCCCACACTCATTTGAGCTCCAAGAGCCATGAGGAGCAGCTGGTGTAGGGCTTCTGGGTGGACAAAGTGGTTTGCCCTTGAGAGGTTTAGACTGCCCTGCTGTCAAGGGCAAGATGTACCCAGCACGTTCCTGGGTGGGCAGCGTGGTTGACAGAGGAGGCGTGCCTTCACCGTCCGGCTGGGTTAACTCTGGTATGCAGACGCCCTTGATGGCTCCCTCAAGCCTTGTGGCCTGGGACGAGTGATGTTGCTGCTCCATGCCTCGATCTCCTCTTCTGTGAAACAGGGTCATAATGACACCTTCCTCAAACAGTGACTGAGAGATGGATGAGCTAATAAAGGCAATGTTTGGAATCAGGTCTGCCAGGTTGGGGGAGCTGTGGGTGTCTTTTCCTGTCCCCCCACCCTCCTCATCCTCCTCACTGTGGCTCAGGGCTATATTTGCAGAGTCACCACCTCCAGCAGGCGTGGATACCATGTGAGTCAGCATGAGTGGGCGCCTGCATCCTCGTGGGCTCCAGGAGGACCCGGGCAGCAAGCAGACCGTGGAGGAGGCTTTGCTGGGGACGGCTCCTTTGAGGGGCTACTTGGGGAAAATGTCCCTTAACCTCCCCTCCACAACCCCCACCATGCCCCTTCCTTCTGACCTGTATGTGCTGCGCGTATGGGTTGGGGCGAGATTCTGAGCACCCGGAGTCATTGCTGAACAGCAGACGCCTGGAGTTCTTGAGGCAAATAGGTCACGTTATGTTTTCTTCGGAAAGCTTTAACCAGATGATGCCATTGTTAAAATGCCATTAAACTAAACATCATGTGACAAGCCAAACAAATCCTTGCACGAATATCAAGAGCCGCAGTGGCCTCCCACGGTGGATGTGTGTGCCCGAAATAACAGCAGGCCCCTTCAGAGGTGAAGGCATCTTTGGATTGGATGTGGCTCCTTTTGGAAGTCACTTTCAGTCAGAGCGGAATCTGGTCTCGTTAACCAGGGTCAAGCCACGCAGATGGTTAAAGATCCTCTAAGACTGTCCGAGCGTGTGTTTTTCGGTAGCACTGATAGATCTCAGGAGACACTGGCTATATTTTCCCCTGGATGCTTGCTGCTATGTAGGGAAAATGAGAGGATTCAGCCCAGAGTCAACACTAATGGTAGGTTGCTTTATTTTGAACGAAGCTTTTTATAGTGAGCACAGGAAAGCTGACCTTTTACTTTTCAAAGTCACTTAGCTTCTGCGTTTCCTGGTCTTCTGTTGTTAGGTTACTAATAAGTGTTTAAGGATTTATCTTTTTGGTGTGTAAAATGGTCTTGAAAATCAAATGAGGTATAAAATTGGTAACGTGCATGTCTTAGAAAAAGTGAAGTCAGTGGCCAAACTAGAAAATCAGAAATCAGCATCATACTTTCTTTTTTGAAACCATGGCCATGTTCTTTTTGTTGGGACCTCTGCCTGTCGCAAGCTAACAAGCAGGTCCATGGAAGGCACCGGGCATTCGGGCCACAGATCAGCGCGGGCCTCCCTCCACGTGGCCCTCCCTCCGCGTGGCCCTCTCTCCGCGTGGAGTAACACTCACCACGGTATTTCTGCCTCTGCAGACTCCGTGTGCAGCAGCGCCCCAGGCTCCGGACCCAGCTCACCCAACAACAGCTCCGGGAGCGTCAGCACAGAGAACGGCATCGCGCCCGCCGTCCCCAGCATCCCGGCGGAGGTCAGTGCCAGGCGTTTGTCCTGTGTCCCATGGCAAGAGTCGGACTCGGGACAGATGGGCTCGAAATGACCCCACTTTGCACTTGCCCTTCACTCTTCACCTTCCAGTTTGGGGTGAGGGAAAGTGGCCTGTGAACCTTCCTGACAAGGACATAGTTGGAGGTTGCTTAGCCCTCCTGCCTTCCTCTCATCACAGACATCTCCTTGCATTATGAACACACTCGTTCCAGGCATGTCGGGGACAGCCCTGAGCCTGGTCCTTTCTCCTGAGCTCTTCCAGAGCAGATGTCCCTAGATGGTATCACAGCACAAGCCCACACATGGCAAGTGCTCTAGGTAAACAGGACCCTGCTGCCCGGCTCACCATGGTCGCCAGTGTCTGAGGGTGGCCGAGAAGCCATGGGCACGTGGGCATAGTTGTTAAGTGAGACTTAAAATTTTTTATTTCGTATTGAGAAATACACAACGCAATGGTGGCCAACAAACCACGTGTCAGGGCCGACTGGAGCGTCACCCGTGGTCAGCACGGCAGGGCCGGCCAAAGCCACAGAGCGGGGAGCTTTTCCAGGCATCTCAGACTGCAGAGCTCAGCACCCCGGTCCCCTGCCTTCATCAGACCCCAAGTGGTGCCACAGGCTGGGAAGCACGTTGGCAAACTAGAGAGGAGTCAGGGGACGCCTGGAGTCCCTGGGTGGGAAAGATGTCGGAGACGCAGGAGCTGAGCGGCAAGGCAGGGAGGAGTGGTGCCCAGGCTGACAGAGTCACGCCCTGACCACACCCAGAGGTTTTCCAGGGCAGCAGGTCCCAGGACCTCACTCTGTGTATCTTTGAGCTCCTTCGCGCCCTCTGTCTTTATCCCACACGTGTCTCGAGCGCCTTGTGCCAGGCCCAGAGACGGAGCCAGGCCCAGGGACAGAGCCAGGCAGGCAGCAAGGACCCGCCCCCCACTCCACACAATGCCCCACTGAGGAGGAGAGGCCACCTCCAGAGCACGGGGAAGAGGAGAGAGGCAGAGAGAGGCAGTCCCATGGGCTGAGTGGTGCCCTGGGCCTGGGTCAGCCTGACCGTGGGGCAGGGTGGGAGGAGGATGCTTTGGCAGTGAGTTTTCTGATGAGTTGAGCTGGAAATGCTGTCTGCTTCATGGGGCACAGTTCTACTGAGTGGGAGGTTCCTTCCGAATTCTCTCCAACTTACAGAAGGCTATAATTTATTAAATATAGTTATTGACTTTCCTTCTTAAATATTTAGAAATGAATCCTGCCCTTCCAGAGGATTGGCAGATCTTAGCTGGGATACAGAGGCATGAGTGTTTAGCATTTTCATTTCAAATTTCAAGACTGTTTATGTATAAACATTTTTAGAGACTAGAATTACTGCTAGGAATGAATTTTGCACTTTGCCTCCAGGCTGCTTAATTCCCATTTTCTCTTATTCTTTTTACTTCATACATCGATTTCTTTTATTACCTGTCTTCAGCCTGCCAGCTTCAGTACTTATTTAGATGATTAGAAGTTTTAACAGTCCTCTGTATGGCTGTGGTCATAGCTGAGGTCTACCAGTAATAAGCCTTATAATGCAACCTAGAAATTACTTCCTGCCCTGTGAGGTCAACACTGGTTGCATCTTGTTGATTGTGGTCCTAGATACACGTTTTTATTTAAAATGGGGCACTTGTGTGCATGGTAGTTAATACTGATAGATACATGTTTTTATTTAAAATGGGGCACTTGTGTGCATGGTAGTTAATACTGATAGATACACGTTTTTATTTAAAATGGGGCACTTGTGTGCATGGTAGTTAATACTGGACGGTACCTTGTTTGGGTGGGTCTCCGTCATTCCAGTTCTGTGTTAATTTTTACAAATCGTGATATGTAAATGAAGCTACTGGAAATTAATAGAACGGGTAGAAGGAGTTGCAGGAAATACCGAGAGGTGCCATTGTTCATGTCCCACATCAGACGTTCATTAGAGTGGACAGGGGCAGCCTTTGCGTGTTGGATCACACCCAGGCGCCCTTTCTGAGTTTCAGTATCGCTAGAGTTGGACAGGTCTCTGAGAACGCCCATGCTTCATAGCCAGGCGCTGGTTCTCTCCGTTCCCACGTGGTGCAGAGGCTAGTGAGCCTGCCCATCAGAACGGGCATCTTGAGTGAATGGGGGCATGGCGGGAGCAGGGGCCTGCCAGCCTGGCTCTCAGCACTGCCTTTTCTGTTCACCCTGGGGCCCCCAGAAACACTACTGTACCTTGAAGGCCCCCCGGACCCAGGGAAGCCCAGTGTGTCATCCAGGTACTTAAAGGGCCAGCTCCTCTGTGGCCGCTGCTGCTGCTATTTACATGCATGCCTCGATGCTCTGAATTCAGGCCCCCAGACTTTGCCTCTGAACTCATCCTAGCGTGAGGTCCGGGGGGCTCCAGCCTCCCGCAGGGCTCAGCCCTGAGACAGCAGATGGCAGAGCGCCCTGCGATTTCTCAAGTGGACCAGTCGGCCCTCTCCAAGGAACAAATTCTCAGAAGGCTCCTTTAGTTCCAGAAATGGGCTTAAAAAAAACCAAACAAACAAACAAACAAACAAAAAAAACCTTGCTTACAAAGGAAATAGAAACTTTGCAAACATTAGAACGTCTCCTTATTTTGTTCCCAATGATAATAACACAAGCACAGTTGTGCTTTCCTGGAAATCATAAGCATTTTCTCTACAGCATAACTTACTGGTAATTCTTTAACTTTTGACAAAAAAAATTGTCAAGGAAAAATGTTTTTCTCAGTAGCCCTTTAATCATCACTTACACAGTGTCGCATGTGAGCACATCTACAGTGAGTCGCAGGGTTTCCTCTGGGGCGAAGTGCGCTGTGAATTTGCTCCTAAGTGAGAAGGCTGGACTTCCTGTTCTGTAGGAACAACTGAGTGTGTTTGTCAGGAGAAGCATTTCTTCATGTCCCCACGGGCCACTCATATGTCTTTTGGGAAATGTCTCTTCAGATCCTTTGCCCACTTTTACATGGGCTGCTTTGGGTTTTGCCGGTGAGTTGCTGGAGTTCCCCGCATATTCTGGACGCTCTTCCCTTGTCGGATGAATAACTTGCAGGTTTCCCCTTGCCGCAGGTCATCTCTTCACTCTGGTGACTTTTTTCCTTTGCTGTGCAGAAGCTTTTTAGCTGAGCAGAGTCCCAGTTGTCTGTTTTCGTTTTTGCTGCCTGTGCTTTTGAGGTCTTAGTCATAAATCTTCCACAATAGGCAAGAGGCAGAATCAACCTCAGTGTCCTTCAGTGGATGAGCAGTCAGAGAAAAGGTGGTGCTGTGCACAGTGGAGTACTACGCAGCCGTCAGAAAGGATGGAGTGCTGACATTTGCAGCAGCACAGAGGGAACTAGAGGCCTTCATGTTAAGTGAACTAAGCCAGGGACAGAAAGACAAACATCGCATTTTCTCGTTCATCTGGGGGAGCTAAAAAAGTTGCTGCTGTGGAGGTAAAGAGTATAATGGAATCTGTTCATTCGTTGTTAATGTTAGTTTCTGGCACGGGGATTTTTATCTGCCAAACCCCACTAACTAGCATGATTACAACAACATTTATTCATTCTCTGCCCATTCATTCAGCAGACATTCCTTGAGTAGCTACTGTGTAGGGGATATAGTGGTGATCAACTAATGTCCTTTTTAGCAAAACACATTCATTCTGCAAGCAAAAAGATGTTAAATATCACAGTAGTTCAAGTCGTTGGAGACTGTTGCTGCTGACCCTTCGTGTGTGGCCTTCTAATCCTTACTCCTAGCTTATGTTTGCTTTACCCAAGCCCATTCTTTAAAAGTTACACGATCTATAACCTGTTTTTCTAACTTAATGTACCATAAACAAGTGTCCAAGTAATCACCCAAGATTGCTCCTAACCCGCAGAGTGTCCTGATATGCAACACCCCTCCATTCTGTTAGCACTGAGGTGCTGGGGAAGCCACATTGCCCTGCCCTGCCTGCTGGGTGCTCAGCCCCACGGCCGAGGCTTCATGGGCATCAGGCCTTCTCCTTATTTCTTAACGTTGCATCCCAAGAGTGGAGCTCTAGGATCAAAGGTTAGACTGATTCTGAAGGCCTTTGCCATAGACTGCCAAATCGTCCCGCAGAAAGGATGCCGCTAACGGATCTGTAGCCCACCCCACAGCGTTGGCAGTTCCTCTAGGCCAAGGTAGTAGTATCATTTTTCCAAAATGTTTGCCAATTTTTTGGGTTTCAAAATACGTTTCCAGATGACCATAATGTGTTTTCCTGAACGTCGTCTGCTTCCTGAGCTCTGCCGTCACCGGTCTTCACCGCGTGCTTTTCTCACTGTCAGTCATTTGATTTGCAAGCTCTCTGTGCTGACCCGCATCTGCCTCATACGTGGTCGGTATTGTTGTCATCATTGCCTGCCTTTCATAGAAGCAGTTGTTTTATGATTTTCTTTTTATTTTTAATTTGTGTGGGTACATGATGTGCATATTTATGGGGTACGTGAGATGTTTTGATACAGGCCTGCAATGCGTGATTGGCACGCCATGCAAAGTGTGGGGTGCCCATCCTCTCAAGCATTTATCCTTTGTGTAACAATCCAGTCATACCCTTATAGTTATTTTTAAATGTACAATTAAATTTTATTTCCTTTTTGGTTTCTGCTTTTCTTGTTGTCTGGAAAGACATGGCCAACTACAAAAAGGCATTGTAAAGTATATTATCCTAGAAACTGCAAAACGGCATTGGAAACTATATTATCCTAGATTTCCTTCTGAGTATTCTGTAGTAAATAATCAAACTGAATAGAAATCAACACGATGATGCTGGACAAGGTGACAGAAGAACTCGTATCGCGGGGAGGAAACTGGAGCCGTGAATTGGGCTTTCATGTTGCGGTGCGTGTTGAAATCTCGCTCTCGTTGCTGTATCATTTGCTACACGTATGTTTGCACTCATGTATCAGAATTCAGTGCAGGCTGCCACAGGTGTTTTCATCGTGGTTTTTCTTGGTGTATATTGCTGATGTTTGGCCGTAACAGACCGTGACAGTCATCGTGTGTTCTGTCCCCAGACGAGTTTGGCACACAGACTTGTGACGCGAGAAGGCTCGGCCGCTCCACTTCCCCTCTACACGTCGCCGTCCCTGCCCAACATCACTCTGGGCCTGCCTGCCACCGGCCCTGCTGCTGTAAGTCAGCCCCCGTGGGTCCGTGTGGCATGGGGTGGCGGTGATGGGCCCTACCACCCCTGCATCCCCGGCTGTGCTTTCCAGGGCACGGCGGGCCAGCAGGATGCCGAGAGACTCACCCTTCCCGCCCTCCAGCAGCGGCTCTCCCTTTTCCCTGGCACCCACCTCACTCCCTACCTGAGCACCTCGCCCTTGGAGCGGGACGGAGGGGCAGCGCACAGCCCTCTTCTGCAGCACATGGTCTTACTGGAGCAGCCACCGGCACAAGCGCCGCTCGTCACAGGTGAGCACAGATGGACCTGGGTGCAGCCAGGCTCTGAGGCTACCCGTGCTCTGGATGGCGCCCGGTCCTCGCCCGCCTTTGGAGGAGACGAAGGCACACCTGTCCCACCCCCACAGTTCCCAAACATACATCCCCGTCACGTAATGTAGTTGCCGTGACTGCAGTGAAGATCCACGCCTCACTCCCAGAGTCAGGTAGATGGAGCGGAAGCGGAAGTCACTTCCCCTTTCTCACCTTTTGGGAGAGGCCACTGGCTCTTGCAGTTTGGGTTTCTGTCTGGACCAAGCTGAGCCAGCACTGGAAGCCCAGAACTGACCCTTGTGGTCAGTTGGTGTTAGCAGAACTTTTACAAATGTGCACTGTCTGGGGGTGTGGTTACATTTAGAAAAATACAATTTAGAGAAAAATGGGAACTTCCTTCTGAAGTTACATAGCAACAGCAATGTGAAAGTGTCACTTCAGAAATGAGGGAGCACCGGCCGGGCGTGGTGACTCACACCTGTAGCCCCAGCAGTTTGGGAGGCCGAGGCAGGTGGATCACCTGAGGTCAGGAGTTCAAGACCAGCCTGACTAACATGGTGAAACCCTGTCTCTACTAAAAATACAAAAATTAGCTGGGCATGGTGGTGCACACCTGTAATCCCAGCTACTCGGGAGGCTGAGGCAGGAGAATCGCTTGAAACCGGAAGGCAGAGGTTGCAGTGAGCCAAGATGGTGCTACTGCACTCCAGCCTGGGTGACAGAGTGAGACTCCGTCTCAAAAATAAATAAATAAATAAATAAACAAAGAAACAAATAAATAAATAAATGAGGGAGCCTCTACCTACCCCCTTGCCATGCGGGTCATGATCATATATCTTCATAGCTTTGGGTTTGGCTTCCTGGAAATCTGTTGTTGCCAATGCAAAGCTGAAATACCCTCAGAGCTGCCCCTGTGAAACTCTGGCAGTGAACTTGGTGAAAACTCGGGCTTGGCGTGTTGTAGGAGGCGGTGCTGCAGGATGCGTGGGACTGGGGGCTGGCTTGGGTGGGCTTGGGCCTCTGGCTTGACTTAGTCTGGTGGATTTTGGTGTTTTCTTGTTTTGTGCTGCCCATGTGTCTGTTTAGACAGAGAGGATTCTTTCTTATTCCTTCTTTGCCCAGAAGCCACATGGGGCAATCTTTGTTTTGTGTCTGAGCCCCTTTCTGTTTGTTTCTCCAGAAGCTTGAATTCGTGTCCCTGCCTGTCTAGAGCAAAGGAGGCCGTGGTGTAACGAGGGAGGGGGCAGCCCTCACAGTGCCTGTCTGAGCTCCGGCCACGGTGGCAGGCACGGGGATCTCTCTGGAGGAATGTATCTGAGATTGCATCTGAGTCTCTTAGATGCTGTAGAGCAGCTAGCACGAGGGTGGGTAGTGAACGACACCTGAGTTTCTCTCTCGTATCTTTTAAAAACGTAAAATATGCCTGATCCTTCTGGATTCCTGGGATTCACTTCGTCAGAGATGTTTCTGTTTGTCACTCATCTTCTTTCCTTCTCTAAATCAGTTTATGATGCGTGATTAAGTAACATGCGTAATCTTGTATATCAGGTGTTTGGAAAACAGCCTTTTTGATAGAACCTGAATATCCAGTTTGCATGGATCTCACCTCTCTGAGAGACGTGCTGAACCCGGCATTGCTTCTTCCCTGTGTATAGTCAGTCCTCTTTTCCTCCCAGGTGCAACTTGCTCATTGGCATGGGGACCTACCCACGGTGCCCGCCCCAGGCTCTGTAGTGCCAGGGGGCCCATGCATGGCTGCCCAGCTTGCTCTGGCTTTGCTTTACACCTGTGCCCAGCAAGCGCCTCCAGTCCCGTGCCGCCACCTGCAAAACTCTGCAAGCCCCTTCCTCCTGCATGGCCTCCCCAGGTTGCCAGCGGCTCATCCTGCAAACCCCCTGGCTGAGAGCCTCCGAGCCAGTGTCACGTGTACAGCATAGTCCCAGCTTTCTCCTGCTCCGTGACCCTGGGAAGCCACTCGTGCTCTGTGCGCCTTGTTTTCCCGTCTGGGAAGCGGGGACACTACGCGGTCTGCCCCCGTGCGCCTGATGAGGGTTAAGTGGGCTGTGCACTCATATGCCCCTGCAGATGTTGGCGGCGTTGCCTTGTTCTTCTTCACCTGCCACCTCCCATACTCTCTCACCGCCCCAGCCGGCCCCGTCTGTCCTCAGTGCCTCAGGACCCTCCCCCAGCCCCGCCATGAGTAAGGCCCTCGTTTGGAACCCACTGGGATTGCCCCATCCTCTTGTGGGAAGAAGCCTCCTGCACAGGTTCCTGCCCCTCCAGTCTGTCCTTCTGCAGCCACCGGACTCTCCTTGAAGGCCTGGAGGCCCCCACGCTGTCTAGAGCAGTACTGGCCGGGTCAGGAGCCACCAGCCACGGGGAGCTGTCAATAGAAAGTCAGAATTAGAATTCAGTGGCCAATAGAAAGTCAGAGTTAGAATTCGGTTTGCCAGGCGCGGTGGCTCACGCCTATAATCCCAGCACTTTGGGAGGCCGAGGCAGGCGGATCACAAGGTCAGGAGATTAAGACCATCCTGGCTAACACGGTGAAACCCCGTCTCTACTAAAAATTAAAAAAAAAAAAAAAAAAAAAAAAAAAAAAACACCCGGGCATGGTGGCAGGTGCCTTAAGTCGCAGCTACTCCAGAGGCTGAGGTAGGAAAATGGCCTGAACCCGGGAGGCGGAGGTTGCAGTGAGCCAAGATCATGCCACTGCACTCCAGCCTGGGTGACAGAGCGAGACTCCATCTCAAAAAAAAAAAAAAAAAAGGATTAGAATTCAGTTTCTAGTCACATGTGCACCACATCCAGTGCACGGCCGCAGTGCCCGCGAATGTTCTCATTGTCACAGAAGGTCCTGGCAGGGAGGCACTGGCCTGGAGTGAAGTCCCAGCTTGTGAGCAGGAACTCCAGCCTTGTTCTACAAGCCTCGTTTCTCTTCCCTAGTCCAGCACAGCAGCCAGGCCAGCCAGCTCAATGCTGGACCAGGCCGCAGCCGGCCCCCAGAGCCAAGGCTCTTTCCCAGGGCCCTTTTCCCCATCAGGCATGGTTCATCTGCCCCCTCATCCCAGGCCTCCAGCCCTGCCCCAGCCCTGCCTTGTTGCTCCGTCCCTGGACATGCTGCATCTTCGTTTCTGTGTTCTGCCCTTTCCTGCAGTTTTTGATGAGCTCCTGCTTGAGTTGGTCTCTGGACAGCAGTGCCTGTGTTTTCCTGGCCCACAGACAGACCCACCTTCTCGCGGGTAGTCATGGTGCATAGGTGAATAGGATATCAAAGCTAGAACAGCCCTCTAGTCACAAATGCTTTGAAACAGAGGCCTCGGTGGGTGAGGTCACCAGCGGAGACCAGAGGGGTGAGCCGTGGTCCAGAGTCTCCCGGAGCTGCCTCCTACATGCTACATACCTCCAGTCAGCCCCTTTCCACACCGCTCCGGGCAGCTGCTCGCCAGTCACAGGCTTGGCGTGCCTCTTCTATATCCCTGTTTATGTGCTGCTCCCATGGTCACTGTGGACTCAGATCTTTGCAGAGTGGCTGGTACATTCTCGGAGGTTAGTCTCTGCATAACCAGCTGAGGCGGGGAGTGGAGCTCAGGAGCCCATTCCTGGCTGAGAAGGAGAGTGTGCAGAGCCCTGTGCTGCTGCTGTACTTGGACACAAAACTGTGGGCATGATCATTGCCTGGGCAGCCCAGCTAAGTCCTCTGTGGTGCCCGTGTGGCTGAGAAGCAGGACTTTGAGAACCGTGTAACCTGCTGTCAGGACCCGAGAGACAGGGCCCCCAAGACCCAGGAGGATCTTGGTAGTGCAGCTTGTGGAGGAGAAGGCTGGAGACCA
Source organism: Colobus angolensis palliatus (assembly GCF_000951035.1). NCBI lineage: Eukaryota > Metazoa > Chordata > Mammalia > Primates > Cercopithecidae > Colobus > Colobus angolensis. The sequence continues at coordinate 2,990,541 of NW_012122043.1, forward strand.
GGGCTGTGTCGCAGGTGGGCCGAGGGAAGGCTTCTCGGAGAAGTGGCGTCAGAGCTGAGATCTCAGTAGGAGCCTGCAGGCGGAGTGGGAAGGGCCCAGGTAGAGGGAGATGTGTGTGCCTGCTGGAGGTGACCTTGTCACAGATCTTTCTAGTATCCTGGCCACACAGAGCCTGCCACCAGCATCTTAAGGCTACTGCCTTCCCGAACTGGCAGTGGAGATCCACTGTCCTGCGGTCACACGCTGAGTGGAGGGTGTGCCTGGCTTCTGTGTTAGCAGTTGTGTGCTACCGTTTAGGCCTGATCTCACCCGAAAACAGTGAGTCCCAGGAAGGGCTTGAGCACAGCTGGCCGTGGTTCATGTCCCATAACTGGCACACGACGCTGTGGTCCTCAGCCCTGGCCTGGCCTCAGCTCCATCCCCAGAAGCTCAGACAGACACTGATTGGTCCAAGTGGGTCCAGAGCATGCAGATTGTTCCTTGGGCAGCCAGGATTACAAACGGTGAGTCAGATGTAACTGTTGCCTGATTTACTTCTCAATGGAAGGATTTTAAAGAATTTCACAGAAAAAAAGCAGTGGAAATACACCAGATGGACTTTTAAGGACTCAGGCACCCTGAATTGTTCATCTCATGTGAATTCATCGCTTAAACAGATTCCCAGTGTGCGAAGACCAACTCTTCAAATCTGGGTCTGGAACTTGAGAGCAACCCAGTCTTTCGCCTTCTTTTTTCTTAAATCCCCATACCTGGTGGGGTGTGTCTAAGTGATGCGTTTGCAAACTCACTAATTAGTTTGGGTATTGCTGAGCAGGGTGTGCCAAAACTTAGACCCTGGTTGACTGGTGCATTCCAGGGTGCTCCCTCAGGAACTGTCATTGCAGTTATTGTGACTGCGTGTTAGAGTGTGGACTTCCAGGGAAGCTGGCCCCGCAGCACAGTTCAGGCTCAGCACCAAGTCCCTCCAGGAGGAGCGGGAGCCAGCAGCCACAAGGACACAGCCGTCCAGCGCCAAGAACCAGGGTCAGCTGTTGCTCCTGCACTGGACACACGGAGGGGCTTCTGCCAGTGCTCTGGGCAGAAGGAGCAGAAGCTGGGAAAACCCTGGCTAAGGTGCCCAGTGGAGGAGCCCAGAGCAAGGGGCCACTGGGACCACAAGAACCAGGCTCTGTCCCACACCCCACCCAGCACCACACAGCCAGCCCCTGCAGTTGGGTCACCGACCACAGAATTGTATCCTGATGGACTAGGATTTTATGCTCGAAAGTCCCTGACAGTGTATTCTGAAGACCACATCATGGTCTGTCATCAGAAGCTCTTGTTAATGATCTCAGGGATCCAAACTGGAAACCACCCAGCCAGCAAATCACATTGGTCTGCAGAGGCCAGGGCACCGCTTTTCAGGATACCCACGGGTAAGGTGTCCCCGTGTGTGGTGGCCCTGGGGTTTGCTCTCTAGAGGCAGTGGAGTGAAATTCTGAGTGGGCGAGATAGGCTGAGAGAGAGTGAGGGGCTGGCCCCTGGGGAGTGCAACTGGAAAAGGAACAGGGCCAGTCTGCACAGGGGTCTCTGCTCACGCCAGTTCTGAAAGTGAAGCCCTGTTCCCATGGGGCGTAGGCCTGTGTCCCAGAGTGAAGTTGGTGGCCTGGGAAATCCCTGGGCCCATGCGGAGGGTGGCGGGAGGCAGAGACCTGGACGGAAAGGAGCTGGGGAACGCTGTGCAGCCCCCACTCACACTGCTGGCTCGAGTCACTTGTTCCTTATCATGTGTCACACCGGAAAGCTGAATCCTATGCAATTGGCATGTCCTTCTCCTCCTCTGCAGAGGGTCAGGCCTGGGCAGGGGACTGTGTAGCTCATCACTGCCTCCACCCCTGAATGGTATGCACACTAAGGCATTGGGGGAAAACTATGCTAAGGAAAATGTCTTTCAGCTTCCTATTGCTTTCTGAGAAGAGACCTTTTCAGCAACTACGTAGCCTTTGCATCCCCTGAAGGCAGCTTCGTGTGACTGACTTCCTTATTTCTTCCATGAAATAGTTCAATCCCACGTAATACCCACATCAACAATTGATAAATTCTGAAATGCCTTTTTTTTTCTTTTTTCTTTTTTTTTTTTTTTTAAGACCAAGTCTCGTTCTGTCACCCAGGCTGTAGTGCATTGGCATGATCTGGGCTCACTGCAACCTTGCCTTCCAGGTTCAAGTGATTCTCCTGCCTCAGCCTCCTCAGTAGCTGGAATTACAGGCGTGTGCCACCATGAGCAGCTAATTTTTGTATTTTTAGTAGAGACGGGGTTTCGCCACGTTGGCCAGGCTGACCTCAGGTGATCCACCCACCTCGGCCTCCCGAAGTGCTAGGATTACAGCCACCGCGCCCAGCCTGAAATGCCCTCTTCATGATGCTTTACTTTTTTCTTTTTCTAACCTTTTCAGGGAATAGTTCTGACATAATACCTACGTCAACAACTGATAATTCTGAAATACCTTCTTTAGGATGGTTTACTTTTTTTTTTTTTAATGTTTTCAGGGAATGATTCTGAATGGATTTTTAGTCATTCACTTTAATTTAGTAGCCAAGCATTGATAATAAAATTTAAGATAATGTATCTTTCTGGAAAGTTGTGGGGTTGGGTGAAAAGGGATGGTGGTTTAGAGAACACTGGTGAATAACTTTTGAAAAGGTAGCAAAGAGCAGGCTTGCTGGGGTCTTACTGGGGGTCTTGCTGGGTGTCTTGTTGAGGGTCATGCTGGGGGTCTTGCTGGTGTCTTGCTGGGGGTTTTGCTGGGGGTCTGGCTGGGTTTAGTCTGGATGTATCCTTTGCATTTGCATATCACATAGTATTTCTTAAATTTAGAAAGCCCCTGCAAAGGGACTTGAGAAGCACTAAGCTACATTCATGGCTCTCACTGGGAGGCCTGGGCTCCACTAAACCTGATGACACACCCAGCTGCCCGGCGAGCGCCGACATCAGTGTCCTGGGGGAGGGACATGACAGGAGCTGCCACTTGCTGGCAGGCTACCTTGGTATCCCTGGAGATCCCGTAGCCCTTGCGGCCGGCATGTAGCCCCACCAGGGCCTCCAAGAGCTGGTTTGGTCACTTCCTTTGTCATTTCACCCAGTCATGTGCCCTTGAGTGGGTCAGGGTCATTTTTACCCTGAGCAGCATTATTTAGTGTTTACTCCCCTCAGGTCACCAGGGGAACCTGTCACGGAGCAGGGCAGAGGGTTCGTTAGATCCTTTTGCCCACAAAACCATGGAAAAATGTTAAACTACCTAAACCAACAATTTGCAATATATACATATATCTCTCTCTTGATGAAAAGCATGCAGAAGGAAAAAGTGTACTTGACTAGGTCGCATTTTACATCAAGATACAGATGCCAATTAAAGCAAGATCATCTCCTATCAAAATGGATTCTTTTAATCAAAAAAATACAGGGTTGGTGACGGTGTGGACACCACTCAGCTGGCAGGGATTAGCCAGATCTTTTCAGAAGGGGCTTTTGACAGTATGCATCAGGACTTTTCAAAGTGTTCATGCCATCTTTGTGTATAAAATCAGTGTTCAAAGAGACCTTAAAATGATGTCAACCCTAAGGACAATTATTTTTCTCACAACTCAGGCTATCTTTGGAAATCCCTGGAGGCTCCAGAACCGTGGCAGCCTTCCTTAGCGCACTGGTGGCCCTGTCTCCCCTCCCACTGTGCTGTTCAGGCCAAACCCCACATTTCTAGGGCCTGTGGCCGCCAGGAACAATTGTGTGGTGGCCACTCCTGGGAAGGGCTTCCTCTCTGAAACCTGCCACACAGGACTCCTGGCGTTTCCTGTGTCAACCTGATTTTCCATAGAAAATGGCCTCCAAATTACGGTTCCTGTAGTTCCACAGCACTGGCTCACGGCCCCAGCCTCAGCTGGAAGGGGCCCAGTTAGCGAGCCAGCTCTGGGGCACCAGGGCAGGGCGCCTGGGCCGGCTGGCACAGGGTGCAGTTGTCTCCATCACTTACTCAATAGCCCTCTCTCCCTCCTCTCTTCTTCCTCTTCCCCTCTGCTGTTTCTTCCTCCAATTATCTTCAGACTGGTATCTTTCAGGCCTGGGAGCACTGCCCCTCCACGCACAGTCCTTGGTTGGTGCGGACCGGGTGTCCCCTTCCATCCACAAGCTGCGGCAGCACCGCCCGCTGGGGCGAACCCAGTCGGCCCCGCTGCCCCAGAACGCCCAGGCTCTGCAGCACCTGGTCATCCAGCAGCAGCATCAGCAGTTTCTGGAGAAACACAAGCAGCAGTTCCAGCAGCAGCAACTGCACATGAACAAGGTGGGTTTGCTGGCTAAGTGCTCCCGGGCCCCAGGGTGGCTGTGTGCTGCACGCTTCAGCCTCAGTCTTCAGCACTGGCCCCTTTCTGACCTTGAGGGGGGCCAGGAGGCAGAAAGAGGGAACCAGGGAGGCACATGCTCTGGCCCACGGCACAGAGCTGGGCAGGGGCAGAAGGGATGCTGCTGGGAGCTTGGGCTCAGGAACAGATCACCTGCAGCGGGATGCGCAGGGCCAGTGCCCTCTCCCAGCAGCCCACATGAGTTCAGTTGGACCACGTCCTGCGTGGTGGCGCATCAGTGCCAGCGAATGGAATAGTCTACTTGGGCAACACTTTTTTCTTGGGTTTCCTAAGGCCATTTACTAAACATATCTTTAAATAAACCAGCAACCCACAGTGCCCGTCTTCCAGGCCATCCAGCACTCGCAGACTGCCTGAGTGCATAAGCGGAGTGTACAGGGCCGGGGGGCCCGGGTGGAGCTGTACAGGTGCAGAACTCCAGCAGGAAGTTGAAGGGACACTGTCAGAGCTGGTTCTGGGCCCGGGCCAGCCCACAGAGGTTAACGTAACCTACAGACATCTTGAAAGTCACTCAGATAAGTCCATTTTCAGGAGGAGTTAGTAGGCAAGGCTAGTGTTGCGATGCTGGTCAAGAGGAAAGCTAACGTGCTGAAAATGTATGGATCAAATGCTGGCATTTGAAATAGAGCATCTTTAAGATAAAGAGATGAGATGAGCTCAACTGTGGACATGGTCCAGCAGCTCCTCAGAAGGTTGGACACAGCCACCACACGGCCCCACAGCTCTGCTGCCAGAGATGAAAGCAGACATCTGCACGTAAACTCACTCAGGCATTCACAGCAGCCTGAGTCCCTGTGTCAGGCCGTTCCCGCACTGCTGTAGAGAAGCACCTCAGACTGTGTGATTCATAAGAAAAGAGGTCTGATTGGCTCCTGGTTCTGCAGGCTGTAGAGGAAGCATGGTGCTGGCGTCTGTTTCTGGGGAGGCCTCAGTCGTAGCGGTAGGCAAAGGGGGAGCGGGCACATCACTTGGCAAGAGCAGGAGCAAGGGGTGGGGAGAGGGGCCACACACTTCTAACCGACCAGACCTCGCCGGAACCCACTCATCAGTGAGGACAGCACCAGCGGACGGTGTTCAGCTGTTCATGCCAAATCCACCCACGTGATCCAGCCACCTCCCGCCAGGTCCCACCTCCTGTACTGGGGGCTACGATTCAGCAGGAGATGTGGGCGGGGACACAGATCCAAACCGTATCAGCTGTAATAACTATCAGTCGCGATAGCCACATTACATGGGAATAGCCCAGGTGTCCATCCTGTGATCCGCGGCCACACGCCGGCACACCGGAATGTCAGCCATAAAGCGGAATGACACTGACATGCTGCAGCACGGAAAAGCCTTGGAAGCAGGGTGCAGGCACAAGAGGCCGCGTGTGGTATGAGGAAGCAGGGTGCAGGCACAAGAGGCCGCGTGTGGTGTGAGGAAGCAGGGTGCAGGCACAAGAGGCCGCGTGTGGTGTGAGGAAGCAGGGTGCAGGCACAAGAGGCCGCGTGTGGTGTGAGGAAGCAGGGTGCAGGCACAAGAGGCCGCGTGTGGTGTGATTTCATGCACATAAAACGTCCACAGCAGACAGACCCACAGAGACGGGATGCAGATTTGTAGGTGCCGGGCCTGGGATGCTGCGGGCAGATGGGGAGCCCTCCCAGGGGAACAGCATCTCTTTTTTAGGGATGTTGAAAATATTCCAAAATTGGACTATGGTGCAACTCTGTAAATATACTAAAAACAACAAGTGATATCATTTAAAAGCGTGAATTGGATGGTATGTGAATTATATCCCAATAAAGCTGTTACAAGGAAGAAAGAGGATGAGTTGATGCGAGGGGAACGTCTGGGGTGATTTTCAGAAGGAAATGTTGAGAAACCTGTGGCAGATTTGGAGAGACGGAATCGTTTCTCTGGTGTCTCTCCTGTGAAAGTGCCCCCCCCACCCCCCGCCCCCGTTGCTTCCCTGAATTTCAGGACCAGTCCTGGGTTGTCTGCCTGTCCAGAGGCTCAGGGTCTTCTGTGGTTTCCCTGAGGGTGAAAAATTGGGGTTAGGATTGGGGAGGACACAGACTTTCCTAGCACAGGTAGACAGGAGTTGGAAGGTGAAGTACCAGGATCCCCAGCAAGTGCAGAGGCAGAGCCGTGGGGGGAGAGAGCCCTCCACCGCCAACACTGCTGCCTCTTCCAGCAGCCCTGACCTCCTGATATCATTAGCCCCTCCCACCCGCCTCGTCCCAATTTCCTTCTCTCAAGCCCCACGGTTCCAGCCTAGAAGAATAGTCAGCTCAGCCCTGGCAGTGGTCGAAGGCTTTGATTGCGTGGTGTCCAGTCCGGTGGGGCTGACGCGGGGAAGGCCTCTGGGAGATGGCAGCTGGCTGTGGCCCAAATCCATCCTGGTGTGTGAGCCATCATGGGGCTGCAGGCTCAGGATTGAGGAGACGGGCCCCTTGGGGCCTTGCTGCAGGGTGGCAGCCGCATCAGACCAGATGCCCAGCACAGGCCACAGCCTGGCCCCTGCTGCCCACTGGGCATCACAAAATAGGCTCACCACCCCCACGCTACATGCCCCTCCCCTGCCGAGCCCTCATCACTGGACAGCAGGGAACACACCAGAAACGGGTGGGACGCCCACAGCAAATCCCCTCACTGGGACGGGAAAGGCACCGGCTGTGGGCGTGCCGGGCGCCTGCCAGGCATCTTTACTCCCAGGTGTCAAAATCACTTTCACATCCGTCTTCCTGATGCCAGCTTAGGTTTGTTAATTTTATTATGTCGTTATCTGAGTGATGGGGTAGGAGGTTTGAGGAAGACAGGAAGCACCTATTGACATGCCTTATACTCTTGAAGGATGTAGAAGCCGGGTGCTCTCACTGGAGTTTGTTCTGTGATTGATTTATGGGAGTGAGTGACAGTTGATTGAAACGTTTAGACAGTGTTTTCCCGGGACGCCCAGGAAGACAAGGATCTTACTCAGGGCTGCCTGACACTGACGTCCCCACCCTTCCTCTTGGAGGATGATGTCCCCAGGGGCTTGCTCCCTGAGGGCATCTGCCCAGCTCTGGCAGCTGTGAGCCCTCCTGTCCTGTGACGCTGCCCCAGCCTACATCGGGGTTACAGCTGGGGCCGGGTTGGTCTGCCCCTCCTTCAGCCTGTACCTTAGAGAGCAGTTGCTTTGGAAACATCACACTGAATAAAAAAGAAAGAGAGAAAGAGAGGCAGCCCGCGCCTAGCCGTGGTGTTCCCCACAGCCATATGCAGCCACTCTAGTTTCCCCGAGGCCCGCAGTCTGCAGAGCTGCCCATTTTGCCTGAGAAAACTCCACCAGGTGGACAGGATGGACCCCGAGCTGGCTCTGCTCTCCTCTCCCTGGCCTGTGGTCAGGATGGTGGCAGGTGATTTCCGACTGCGTCAGCTTCTATTGCCCATGCCTTGTACACAGTGGTGTTCAATAATGGTTTACTGCATAAAGGAACTTTCTGGAGAACACACGCCATCAGAGGGCGAGTGAAACTGGAAACTGCGGGTGAAACTGGCCCTCCTTGTTCGTTGCCCATGTCCGGACCTGGCCTCAGTTAGGTGTGGTTTGCGAGCAGTGGGTGACGTGTGTCCAGGTGAAGTACCTCTTTCTATTAAAAGAGGACATCAGAAGGCGTCCTCCACCCCTACAGCAGGAAGCCTTACTGCCGAAGGTGGTTCTTCCAGTGGTTTCTGGACTCCGCTCAAGAGCCTGGCTCCTGCAGACTGGAGGGCTCAGGGGTGTCTCCCTTTAACTTGACATCCTCAGTTTTGAATATGAAAACCAGGACTCATATTTTGGGTGGTCTAATTACAAATGTGTCCAATCGTTTTCAAATACTGGCAGTTGACCAGTTGGGTTTTGACCCTGAACTCCCGCCTGACTTTTTAAAAATGTAATTCCAAATATGGAGGTGCATTTGTTCTTCCTGAATTGATGAAAGGGGGCTCTCAGTGTCCCCAAGGCCTTCGGGCTGCACAGAGCTGCTTCATTTATTTGCCTGCGTCCAGATCGCCTCCCAAAGGCAGCTCTGCAGTGCGGCCCCAGCCCACAGCCCAGCCAGTGAGACTCGGAACTGAATGTCAAAGGAGAGGGAGAGAGAGAAGCAGGCTTTGTTTGCGGCCGTGGCCCAGGGAGGTGACCCACAGGCACCTGCGTCAGTGCCGAGGCACGGGGCCTGGCCCGCGTCACAGAGGGCTCTGACGTGGCGCCACTGCCGAAGTGATGTCCTCCTCATGCCCCGCCTGAGAGCCCGAGCCACAGAGGGCTCTGACGTGGCGCCACTGCCGAAGTGACGTCCTCCTCATGCCCCACCTGAGAGCCCGAGCCACAGAGGGCTCTGACGTGGCGCCACTGCCGAAGTGACGTCCTCCTCATGCCCCACCTGAGAGCCCGAGCCACAGAGGGCTCTGACGTGGCGCCACTGCCGAAGTGATGTCCTCCTCATGCCCCGCCTGAGAGCCCGAGCCCGAGCCCCACGGTGTGGAGACGATCCCTCCGCCAAGCCGAGGGGCGTTCTGCAGTGGTGGACGCTTCAGAGGCTTCATCCTCATGAAAGGGAGGAAAAAGACCTGGGAATGTTGTCTCTAAAGGACACTAAAGAGTCGCGGCCCCTTGGCAGCACATGCCATCTGCAGCCAGCCCGGAGAAGGGCCGTCCAGGAGCCCTTGGAACAGTGGGGAGCTGGTGATACACAGCACGGGAGACGCGGCTGCCAAAAGCCTCTGGCGAGTAGGTTGCAGTGGCCCCAGGGGCCCTGAAACAGCCCCCCAGGAAAAGAGGCTGACCCCCGCTCCCTCCACCACCATTCATCTGTGCACAAGAGAAGGACGTTTGAGATTTTCTTACAAAGTTCTTGAAGTTTTTCTTTAGGTTTGGAATTTAAAGCTGGGCGTGGTGGCTCACACCTGTAATCCCAGCACTTTGGGAGGCCGAGGTGGGTGGATTGCTTTGACTCAAGAGTTCAAGACCAGCCTGGGTAACGTGGTGAAATCCCATCTCTACAAAAATTAGCCAGGCAAGGTGGTGCGTGCCTGTAGTCCCAGCTACTCAGGAGGCTGGGGTGGGAGGATTGCCTAAGCCCTGGTGACAGAGGCTGCAGTGAGCCCAGATTGCATGACTGCACTCCAGCCTGAGCAACAGAGCAAGACCCTGTCTCAAAAAAAAAAAAAAAAACACGAAATTTAAAGGAAAGCATCACAAGTCCTGGAGCTTCTCTGTCCACTGAGTCCTCCCTGGGCCACCTCCTTTAAAAAGCAAGCAGGCAAACCCTTTTCCTCTATCAGCCTGGCTTCCTGGGAGTGGCCATTTGCTGCAGGAACCCCTCCCGTCCACCCTCAGCTGCCTTATCCCCCACCCCACCCTGGAGAAGGGGCCTGCCTCTGTGTCCCCCACAGGGTTGCCCCCCTTCACTTTTATCCACTTCAGAATGGCTCCTGGGCTGCTCAAGAAAGGCAGGCACACCATTTCCGCCCATTGCTGGGATGGGGTAACCCCACAGGGTCCCCTCTAAGGTCCTAGCCTTCCTCCCCCACCCCTCCCCCTATTTCCCTTCTGCACCCCCCTATTTCCCTCTCCCACCATCCCCCCATTTTCCTCCTCCACCCTTCCTCCTTCTCCCTTTGCCCTTTCCTGGCGTGGCACCCACGCTTCTGCTGGTCCTCTGGTCTCCTTGTCTGTGTGTGTCTGTGCCTATGTGTATTTGTGTATCTGTCTCTTCATGTGTATATGTATCTGCATGTCTGTGTGTGTGTCTGTGTGTGTATCTGTGCATCTGTCTGTGGCTCTGTGTGTGTGTGTGTGTGTCTGTGTGTGTCTGTGTGTGCCTCTGCATGTATGTGTATCTGTGTGTGTATGTATCTGTATGTGAGCCTCTGCAACCTCCCTGCCTCCCGACACCCTAGCACTGGTCCCCTGAGGCCTCATCCCTATTTCTTTGACTCCCCAGCTCTGCGTAGCACCTCTGTGCTCCCAGCTTTGACTTTGTTCCACCTTCTTACTGCTCCAGTCCTGATCTGTCTCCCAAATCACAGACTTGAATCTGCACTTTCTTGCTGGATTTCTCAGGGCCCCACCGGATGATGGGACTCAGCCTCTCTGGGCTGCCCTCTACCCACCTCCCCTCCCGGGACCAGCGCGTCCTCTGTGGTGACCCTTCTGTGGTGCTTGGCCAGGAGTCCTGGTGCCTCCTGCTCACTCTCCTGTCCACGGGTGTCCCCACTGCCGCTGGACCCAGCCTCTGTGCCAGTCTCTGCCCAGCCCTGCTGCCCCTGTGCAGTCGTTTCTCTGCAGGCATTCACCTGCCCTCGTGCTGACTCATTAGCACCTTCCTGTGTTGCAGACAGGACCATCCACCCCTCGGAGAGACCCACGGCCTCTCCTGCCTGTCCACTGATGAGCACAGCCCATATCGTGAGGAGCCCTCTGAGGCCCGGAACGCCTCCTCAGCCCTGAGCTCCCATCCCCACGTCCTCAGCCATGAGCTCCGGTCCCCACGTCCTCAGCCATGAGCTCCGGTCCCCACATCCTCAGCCCTGAGCTCCGGTCCCCACATCCTCAGCCCTGAGCTCTGGTCCCTATATCCTCAGTCCTGAGCTCCTGTCCCCGCACCCTCAGCCCTGAGCTCCCATCCCCATGCCCTCAGCCCTGAGCTCCGGTCCCCATGTCCTCATCCCTGAGCTCCCATCCCCGCACCCTCAGCCCTGAACTCCAGTTTCCACATCCTCAGCCCTGAGCTCCCATCCCTGCGCCCTCAGCCCTGCTCAGTCCTGAGCTCCGGTCCCTGCACCCTCAGCCCTGAGCTCCAGTCCCCATGTCCTTGGCCTGTGGTCTGAGGCCCTGTCTTATCATCCTTAGACTTGCTTTTCCTTCCACACCTGCAGCCTCCAGGACATTCTTGCTTTCTGAAGGCCCGTCCTGGCTACTGCTCTCCATCCTCCCTGCTCTTCATCCAGGGCATTGTCCTCAGTGCTCTGTGCCACCTTCTTAGGGAATTGTTCTACTTTCAGATTCTTTGTTCTTTGCTGTCCCTCCAGTGCATGGAGTAATAAGGGCCCCACTCTCAAGAAACCTCCCGTACGCCACTCAGTCAGTCATATCCTGTTACCCATCAGACTGCGCCGAGCCCTGGGGGAGCTGCGGAAACTGAGCGCATGGGTGACCTCTTGATGAGTGTCCTGAAAGCCAAGACTTGGATGCCATCTTCGAGGTCCCCTGTGAAACGGCGCAGCTTCACCCAGCACACCTGGTGCCCCTGCTCACAATGACCGCGGTCCCACCAGGCTCCCTGTTCTCCCTGCCCCCACAGGGCCTCTCAGGCTCTCAGTGTGCAGGAAGAAGATGGGATTGAGAAACCACAAGCAATCCCAGACCTCAAAATCATCAAGTGAAACGAGTGTTGAAGCACCGGCTTTTTTTGTAAACCACTGAGAAACCTGTCAGAGCGAATGGGGACAATGTCAGCAGATGCCTTACTTGAACTTGTTTCTCCCCAGCTTTGTGAAGCTGACTGAAAACAGTCGCCTGTATTTACAGCACACGGCGTGATTTGATTCTTGTATGCATTGTGAAATGATTGCCACACGGGACCTCATCCATGCCCCGGTGCCCTCACGGGGCTCTCATTGTGTCTGTGGTGAGGTCCGTGAGTATCAGGGCCACCAAGCTGGGCATCAGGCCCTGGAACTTATTCCTCTCCCAACGGCACCCTCACCCGTGAACAGCACGTTCCTATTCCCGACGCGCGGCCACCCACCGCTCCACGCTCTCCCTGCGGGTTTGGCTTTCTGAAACTGAGTTCCTTACATGCCACACCGCCCACCAGTTCCCGCACTGCCGATGGCCGGCCCTCCCTGACACCGCGCTGCCTGCACCCTGGCTGGACCTGGCTCCCTTTCCCTGTGCCAGGTCGAAACCTCTTCTGAAGACAAGCTGCCTTCGGTTTAGATAAACAATGGATCCGTGTTTTCTACACTTGGCTCTTACTGCCGTACTTTGAACTGCTCTTATAAAGAAAGTTAAGGGATGATCACATAAAACAAACCCACCACCCAATCTAAAGGCTCTGATGTTCCACAGTGAGGCACAGCAGGGGCTCTGGAGGCTGAAAACTCACCATGTTGTGTGTATGTGTCTGTGTCTCAGCCCTGCTGTGCGGGGACCGGTGTCGTCTGATACGGCTGACCCCTGGAAGCAAGCGGACACTGAGTGCCCACCGATCCGTCCCCCGTAGTTCAGGCAGCCGGAGAGGCCGCCTCGCGTGAGTGTGGGGCAGCACGCAGTGTTCTGAGGGTGTTTAAATACAAGGGCTCGGGGGATTTCAGGTGTCAGGCTTCCTTGCACAGCCCAGTTTCCTTCTGGAAACAGTCAGATGTGGTGCTGAGATCCATCCTCCATGAGCTGCAGCTCCTCTCTCTGCCGGGAACTCGGCTTGTCCCACCGTCCCTCAGATCTGCCCTTCAGCCCATTCCCTGCGGGGACAGATGAATTGCGTATCTGGAGAGACCCCTCGATTTGGGGCTTTGGGATTGTGGGACGTTCTTTCACAGTCTGCAAAGGAACGCAGCTCAGTCAGTGCCTTCTGAGAAACTGCGCCCTTCCTAGTCTAACTCCAGACCCCCACCTCCTCTCCTGAGCCTTTTTTTGCCAATTCCCACATCCCTGTCTCCCCTCTTGCTCTCAACTCCAGCCTTTGCTCTGCTCACATTCATCCCTCTTCTGGCTCCCAGATGTGACGGGGCAGCTCCATTGACCAAAACCAAGGAGTTGTCCACCCTCTCTTCCCTCTCCATATGCAGTCTGTCCCTGGGCCTAAAGCTGCTTCCTTTTTGGTGTCACGGAAACCTGTCCTTTCTCCCATGCCTTAGCCAGACGTGGAACCGGCCTCACCCTTTCAACCTCTGGCCGGCCTGCCTGCCGCAGGGCACACGTCTAGAACATGCACCTGCTTGTCTTCAGCCCAGAGTGCCCTTCCCACAGCCCCACCTCGTCTCCGGGACCCTGCGTCTCTGCTCTCTGGCCTTCCACGCTGCAGCCCTGCTGACTCCTCACAGCTCCCAGAGAGCACTGAAGTCAGTGTTACACCCCGTTCCACTTTGCCCCCCCTACCTGGATGCCCCTTGCATTCGCCCCGTCCTTTTAGTGAATGTGCAATGAGTAATGCCTGTGCCACATGAATGAGTCAGAAGTGGTCCCTACCCTCCTGGGAACTGCAGACTGCAGGAAAGATGGATACGTGAGTGGCAACCATGGGAAAGCCAGAGGACTGCGGGGGGCTGGAGGAGGGCACATTGCACTATCAGGAAGATCAGCTGACCCTTCCTGGAAAAGGTGGTGTGCACAGGAGGCCCACAGAGCCTCTCGCAGTGGCCAGAGGCCAAGGAAGGAAGGGAGGCAGCGGGCTGGAGGCGAGTGTGGCACGAGGGACGCAGAGCCGGCAGCGCGGTGGGGAGCAGGGTGGCAGGGAGAGAGAGAGGGAGGCTGCAGGGGCGACATGGTCAGATGATGGAAGGGCTCTTCAGCAGAGGCAGGATGGCGGAAGAGCACTTGGGGGACGTTCAGCAGGGGAGTGACCAGGTCCACTGGCCCGAGTGAAAGCGCACCCTCACTGCTACATGAAGAAGATTGCAGAGAGTTGATGCTGGAGGTGGGGGCCTCCCGGGGGCCATGCTGTCATCCAGGCAGGAGAGGCCAGGTGGGACCAAAGCAGGAAAGGCAGGAGGTCGAGGCTAGAGAGAAGCAGCACCATCCAGAGGCATTTCTCATGAGCAGTGCGCGGGCAGTGCTTGGCGGACGGAAGTGGGAGTTCGGGGTGTGACTGGACAGCTGGCCAGAGAGAGGTTCCAATAGCCAAGAATGGGTCCTGGAGAAGGGAGAGGCTTGGAAGAAGCTCTCTGCGTTCGGCATTGGGTCTGCTGCGCTGGCCTGTGAGGTCCGACAGGAAAAGAGGTCAGGGAGCATCTAGGGAGTCCCACAGGAGGGAGGATGCTGCGGTTCTTGAGGCCCCATAGCGGGGCAGGTCATGCAGGACCCATGGAATCCTGCAAGAAGGGAGGTCATGGTGTCCCTGAGATCCTGCAGAAGGGAAGGCCATGGCATCCCCGCTATGGGGATTCAGCAGGAGGGGAGCTCATGGCACGTCAATGGGATCCCACAGGAAGGATGGTCATGGAGTGTCCATGGTATCCAAGGAGGGAGGCCTTGGCATCCCTGGGATTCAGCAGGAGAGGAGGCCATGGCATCCCGGGGATTCAGCAGAAGAGTAGGTCGTGGCACATCAATGGGATCCCATAAGAAGAGAGGTCACGGAGCGTCCATGGTGTTCCAGGAGGGAGGCCATGACATCCCTAGGATTCAGCAGGAAGGGAGGTCCTGGAGTGGATCCGGCAGGAGGGAGGTCGTGGCACATCGGTGGGATCCTGGAGGAGGGGAGGCCGTGGCATGTCAGTGGGCTTGGGCAGTGAGCATTGTGGACGTGGACGTCTTCCGCTGGATGGGTGGTGGGCTGTTTTTCTCAGCATTTGTGGCTGTGAGGTCAGCATTGGCCTCTCCCCTTCACACCCAAGCTCCCCTCTGCAGACTCAGTTGACAACTGCAGCTTCTTTTCTGTTTCTCGGTGCCTGACGCAGAAGAGGTGCTTAGTAAACCCCAAATGTTAGTCAGCCTCCTTCCCTGGGCCAGGTCACCTGGACCCCGGTCTGGGATCCTGATGGGCATTATTTTCTCAGCACCGTGGATAGCGCCCAAGTGCCTGTTGTGTGGGAAGATGAAGGCGCCTGCTGACCTGTGGCAGGGTGATAAGGTGCCTTGAGTCCCTGATTGTCTGCCCCAGAGCGGGGTGGTTTGCAGCATCCCTCCTCCTGTCTGATGAGCTCAGAGGCCCCGGCTTTCTGTGCTTCATGTATTTCCTCTGCCTTGCAGATCATCCCGAAACCAAGCGAGCCGGCCCGGCAGCCGGAGAGTCACCCAGAGGAGACGGAGGAGGAGCTCCGTGAGCACCAGGCTCTGCTGGACGAGCCCTACCTGGACCGGCTGCCAGCGCAGAAGGAGGCGCACGCACCAGCTGGCGTGCAGGTGAAGCAGGAGCCCATTGAGAGCGATGACGAAGAGGCGGAGCCCCCGCGGGAGGTGGAGCCAGGCCAGCGCCAGCCCAGTGAGCAGGAGCTGCTCTTCAGACAGGTGACTGCAGGCAGGGAGGGCACCAGCAGGCTGGCACGCACAGCCACCCTCGGTTCCCGGGCGGCATCTTCTGTGTGGTGATCATGGGAGCTGCAGGGCATCCTTGCGCTGTCGCTGTCCCGTGTCTCACCCGTCTTGTCCTGGCCAGTGAGGGAGGCTGATGTGGCTTCTGTTTTGTCCCAGCTGTTCCTAGGGATGCGAGATGTTTGCCCACTGCGGGTGGTTACGTAACTGCTTTCCAGCCATGCACAGGCCCCAGAGAATGGGTTTCCTTCCTGTTTGTAGGCTGTCAATGATCACAGAATCCACGTGTTAGTGAGATACAGCATGGTTTTTAAAGAATTGAAGGAAATAGAGGTATTAATTGATCAAAAAGACAGGCAGGGTCTGATCAGAAGTCAAGACCTTTTGTGGCCCAGTGGTGCTAATGAGCAGTCCTGCAGATCCAGACGAGACGGGTACGATTGTGGTACCCAGAGCCAGTAAGGCTTCAGGGCACTGACACCCAGTAACCAAATGCACAGGAGACTGATGAAGAAGGCCAGTGAATGATGGGTCAATTTCCAGTGAAACATAAAACTTCTGAGTCAACAGAAAGACCTAAGGCATGTGGGCAGCCAGCTGGAGCCCCGGATCTGCAGCCAGAGTGTCCTCAGAAAGGTGGCTTCCTCCCTATGGGTAGGAGCGAGCCTGAGGAACCACAGCTGTAGGATTTGATTCTCTCCTCCAGCAGCAGAGCTGCTGCCTCGGCTGCAGGAGCCTCTGGATCGTCCCCTCCCTTCTCTCTGGACTCCATGCTGGCCGTGCCACTGAGTACCTCCCCAGCTTCCTGACTGCCAGCTGTGTGGCCAGACGCTGCATCTCTACCCCCAGCAGCACCTTGGCAGCCAGGAGCAGGGCGCCCTGCAGTAAACTGTTCCCTTTCATTCTCAGCTGCAGATCTTGGCACCGAATGAATCAGTGTGGGGCCTTGTACCTGGAGCACCTAGACCCAAGCCTGCCGCACGGGGGATCAGGTCTTAGTGGTCTCCAGAGGCTTCTGGGCCAGGAGCCCTTCTCCACCAGGCTTCCCGCGGCGGCTGGCATTGGGTGCTATTTCTCCTTTTTGTTCAGAGGGCGGCCTCTCTCTAATTTCTGGGCCTTCTTAATTAGCGCCCCGGGCACTAAACACTACACAGCCCAGCAGCCTGGCAAAGACAGAGAGAGAAAGCCCCGGGCCTCTCTGGTGCACACACGGTGCTTCGTGGCAAACACTCGTCCACAGGTCCTGTCTGACAGGCCCGGGGTGGGGGCCTCTTCCTGTGGTCAGGCCTTGAAAGTTGTTGAAGGTCTGAAATTCAGTGTGTGCTATTATTATGCGGAGAAGAAGTGGGAAACTATTTACATTAATAATTTTTAGGACTAGTTTCTCATAGATCAGCGTTTACTTTGAAAAAAGAGGCTTGTTATATTCCAAGCGTGAGACGATGATTAGAAACACTTAATTTCTCTTCTCTCCGGAGAGTAATAGGCAGAACTCCTTATCAGGGAAACTTGGTAGTACATGGAGCAATTTGCCGAGGTAAACCTAAGGCAGGGCACCTGCCAGCCGGTGTCCAGGAGGATTGCTTATTAACCGCTTCACTGCGTGGGGCCCACGGCAATCCCAGCTGAATTTGGTTAGCCACAGACTGGGGGCCTGTGGATGCTGCCTCCTACTCCAGCCTCTGCTCCAGCTCATCCTCCTGTCTCTGGGCTCCCCTCTTCTCTGCTCCCTCCTGGCTCTGATTCCTCTTTTTTTCTTTTTTTTGAGATACAGTCTCACTCTGTTGCCCAGGCTAGAGTGCAGTGGTGCCATCTCGGCTCACTGCAGCCTCCACCTCCTGGGTTCAAGCAATTCTTCCCCCTCAGCCTCCCGAGTAGCTGGGACTACAGGCACCTGCCATCATGCCTGGCTAATTTTTCTTTTTTTTTTTTTTTTGGTAAAGACAAGGTTTCACCATTTTGGCCAGGCTGGTCTCGAACTCCTTACCTCAGGTGATCTACCCACCTCAGCCTCCCAAAGTGCTGGGATTACAGGCGTGAGCCACCCGGCCTGATTCCTAAAGACAGGACAGATCAGAGCCTGGCCAGGCAGCTCTGGCTTCCCCCAGTGCTGGCGGCACAGGGCTGGGCTCCGCCTCATACAGGAGCTGAGATGTAGGTACCTGGTTTTCCACGTTCACAGGATTTGTTCATCAAAACTAAGACAGGATTGGCGCAGAGCTCCCAGCGAGGAGGCGCCCGGCTTTCTTTGTGCCTCAGCCTGGGTGGCAGGTCATTGTGCTCTCCCTCAGCTGCTGTCTGGGGAGAGGCTGGGCAGCTGTGGCCTCATCTCTGCCCTGCTCCCTCCACTCCACTCTGCCTCATATGGGGGTGTGCACCTCAGCCTGTTCCCAGAATCCCTTGGGGTGTCCCAGGCCCCTGACTGAGTGGCCACCCCTACACAGAGCCCAGCCCAGCCCCATCTCATCAGAGAGGCACATCCCCACCAACAGGCCTGCTCCAGGCTCCCAAGGGTCCTGGGTGCCTGGAAGCTGATGGACGGTTTCCGCTTTTAGCCTGCATGAGGATGTGCGGAATGTGAGACCAGGGAGGGAGCGGCTGCAAATGAAGCCGAGCTAGCACTTCCAAGTCTGAGAGTCCAGGGTGCCTTCTCGCCCAAGTTTGGTGTGCAGATTCAGTGCTGTCGGTCAAAACTAAGAACCATAAACCCAACATGGGGGCGAGGCTTCCTGCCCACTCACTGTACGTGTGTGGTGTGGCAGAGTGGGCGCTCTGGTCCCCACATCTGCATGGCATTCGCGTATCTCCCAGTGCCAGGCCCCACTCCCCTGCACCTAGTCCAGGCTGCTCCTGGCTCAGTACGTCCTCAGAGAAGCCCTCCTTGATACCCCATACTGGCCAGGCCTCCCTGGGACCCCCTGACTCAGCGTGTTATCCTATTGATGAAGCCCATGGCAGGATCCCGTGTGGACAACCTGCCTTCCCTAGAAAGAGCCACATCCTGGGAGACAGAGCCCTTGCTGGCCTCATTCTCGGCTCTGGGCCCACTCGGACTTCAGGGCACTCACAGGGAAGGCCTCTCCACGCAGCTGGCCTCCCAGCATCCTTGTGGCCTGTGTATGGCCTGTGCATGGACGGGAGACTTGCAAGAGAAGGCGCCCCTAGCCCTGCAGCCCAGGGATGGGAGCTGCCTGCAGCCGCCAACATGGCCGTTTCTTCCCCGCAGCAAGCCCTTCTGCTGGAGCAGCAGCGGATCCACCAGCTGAGGAACTACCAGGCGTCCATGGAGGCTGCCGGCATCCCCGTGTCCTTCGGCAGCCACAGGCCTCTGTCCCGGGCGCAGTCCTCACCGGCATCTGCCACCTTTCCCGTGTCTGTGCAGGAGCCCCCCACCAAGCCGAGGTTCACGACAGGTAACAGATGGCCTTTGTGCAGCCTGAGGATGTGACGCGGGCCACGGTGGGTGCAGACCGGGGCGGGGGGTACTCCGGGCCCAGCTCTGCAGAGGCTGAGGGGCTGGGCGGGCACAAGGGCAGGAACCACACAGGCCTCTTATGGAGGCCCTCTCCCCTCCCCACACCCTCAGTTCTGTTATTCTGGGGGCCTGTCATGGGCTCACTTGCCCACCTTTCCTGTCCCAGAGACCCATGGTCTCCTCCAAGAACAGTCCACAGCCCATGCCCGTGGGGCCATGAGAGCCTACCGCTTCTGGTCTGGCTTAGGAATCACGAGCCCACACTTCTCCACTTACTCCGTCATACTTCGCCCACGTCCACAATGTTGACTCTGAGGCTCCAGTGGCAGGACTGTGAATGGCTGGTGGGGGGCCATGATTGCACGAGAGTAGAGCCCGGGACCCCTGGGACATGCTGCGGGAGCCACACATCTTCTGTCTGTGCCAACCCTCATCCCATCCTCACCCCGGGGAGGCGACCTGCCAGCAGAGGTCCTTGGTTTTCCCAGCACGGTACCTCACCAGAAGTCAGGAAGCAAGCGAGGTATCCACCATGGCTGAGGAGGCAGGCGGGGCTGGGCCCTGGACTCGTCTGCCTGGAGCTGCCCGGTGCCAGGGAGGAGACTGCTGTCCTGGGCCACCCCGCCGCCCAGCCACCCCTGCAGGGGAGAGGCGGGAAGGAGGACTGGCTTCTGGCAGGGCTTGCCTCTGAGACAAGCACGGAGGCAGGAGAGCTCTTCATATTGTTTTGATCTAATATTTCTTGTTAATGACGCACTAAGAAAAAAGTTCTGTAAATACAGCCTGGCTTCATTCTTCAGATTAATTCTCATCACATGGCTTAGTGTTCTGCAGTCTGCAAAGTTCTCACTCTCAGGTCTTAGAAGGATGCTATTCATATTCAGAGAAAAATTTCCGTAGTAGTAATCCAGCAAGTAAAATGCTGCTTCTCAGAAAGAAAAGCAGAAAGAAAACTGTGGAAGGTCACAGAAGCAGCCAGATGACCCACTCCACAAGTCCTCGGCAGGTGACTGCAATAAGTGTTCTTGAAAGAATGCACCTCAGACAAGGGGGACCCCAGTCACCGCCACCAAGGCGGGAATTCGCCCACTAAGCTGGCCCACCATGACTGGTCCCAGGAGAATTCCAGGGAGTCCCACTTCGTTGCTGTCCTTTCTTAGTTTGTCTTTATTACTTTTTAAACAAATTTGTAAAACAGTACGTGTTCATTGTAAAGAAACACACATGATAGAAACCAACAGGAAATACCATTTGCCCGCAATCCCACTCCCCAGTGGTGGCAGGTTGTTAGTATTTGGTTTAAATCTTCCAGATCTATTTCTGTGCACAGCCAGATGGACAGATAGACACAAACACAATTTGTTTCCCAGAGATGGGACTGTGTTGTGTCTGATGCTTTCTGTTAGTGCCTCACACTCTCAGCCATCTCCCTGTGTCCGTGCACAGCGACGCAGCACGTTGCTTCAGCCACGTGGTCTCCTGGCGGGCTCTGCCACCCTCAGCTGTGTGGGTTTTGCCGCTTCTCCATCTCTCTGGGCTCCAGCTTTTCTGTCTGTAAAGGCAGTAAAGCGGGTGTCTGCCTCATAGGTTCCAGCCGTGTGCTTAGTAAATATTAGCACATGTGACCTTATCATGATGATTCCACTGAAGGGGTCGTCCCCATTCCTCGTATCCATAAACAACTGGTTGTTTCTGCACACACACTTGTGTATTTCATGGCGCAGTGTCCATCGTTGCCTGTGTGTCTGTGTTGCCATTACAAACTCCCGAGCGCACCCATGCCCGCACACGGTGTACTGATTGTGAGTCCTAGATTCATTGACTCCTGTAAGCCTGCACCTACCCTGTTGCTTTTTTTTTTTTTTTTTTACCAGAAGTCCCGTCCCCCAGCACTGTTTTGCAAGTACCCCCAGAATTCCTCAAGTGCAGGAGACTGACTCCTGTTAGTCTGACTCACAAGAGGCTGAGCCAGGAAGTATGGGAACTAATATGCACCAAGAGTATCCTGTAGCTGGACCCTGCAAACACTGGACCACCTTGAATCTCAGCTCCCCTTGGCTGGGGATGCTGCCTCTGTTCCCAGTAATGGGAACATATGTGGGGAGGGCCGCATCCTGGGCCGGCACACTGAAGCGCTAGAGCGGGTCCATCTGGGCAGCTTGCCCAGGCTCTTCACCATGTGCCCCACCCTTATCCACCTGTGTGAACCCACATTAGCATAGGTGCCCCTGGGTAGTGACCTGCCTGCTGAAGGCATCCATTCACCCAGCCTGGCCTTCCCTTTGTTAAGTCCTGGAAGACCAGGTGTGTGAGGCACAGACATGTCCCAGCAGGGCCTCAGGGCAGCCCTCCTGCCAGATGTCACTAGGCCTTGTGAAAAGGGGCCGTGGCAGAGCTGTGCCCTGGAGGGCCACCTGGCCTTCCCGCCCATTTCTAGCCTCTACAGACAGGCCAGGTACTCTCGCCTTCACAGCAGTCCCACGTGTACTGAGACAGGGTGGCATCCAACACGGGTTCAGGCACGTCGCCTTTCCTACTGCAGAGCCCCAGGCTGCCGGCCCACTTGGTTCTGGGGCTCCTACCAGGAGCCTCTTCTGTGGCTGCTGCACCCTGGGGGCCCGTCCATGCTGAGCTCAGTGCTGTGGTAAGCACATGGCTGGCCTCTGTTCACAGTCAGAGGTTAAGTAGACCTGTGTACGCAGGTTTTGCATGTGTTTTCTAGCACACGTGTTCTAGTTACTCTGGAAGTTTCTAAAAGCAGGGCCTTAATCTGGTGTTTCTTTGAAATCTCAAGTACCTTGGACAGTTCTCTGCCCAGCAGAACTGGAGTTAGAGGTTGGTCCAGGACCAGGTAGACTTTGAGGGTAGGGGCTAGAGTCGCCTCCTTCTAGAAGTCAGCACCATCCTCCCCAGCATGAGTCCCACATAGAGCTCACCCCTGCAAGGTCCAGCCGCCCCGCACGGGCCTTCTCGTCACTCTTCTCTCCTCAACCTGCTGCAGCAGGACAGCTGCACGCGTCCCTGCCCGGGTCCTGGGGCACTACCGTGAGCATGAGTGACAGGCAGGCCTTCCCGCCTGCCTGGCCTCTGCATTCGTCCACATACTCTGGGCCTGGCCAGTCGAGGGGTCTTGGCGAACATGGTATTTTTCTAAAGGACCATCCCAGCCTCCGTCTCCTTCTAGGGAAGTGTGGTCCTGCCACCGCCCAGGGAAGCCTGCTAGTGGGTGGCTGGCTTGCCCCTGGATGTCCGCTGATCTTGGCCCCTCTGCCCCGCCCCAGGCCTCGTGTATGACACGCTGATGCTGAAGCACCAGTGCACCTGCGGGAGCAGCAGCAGCCACCCCGAGCACGCCGGGAGGATCCAGAGCATCTGGTCCCGCCTGCAGGAAACAGGCCTCCGGGGCAAATGCGAGGTAACACCGGCTGAGGCAGCTGGGCAGCTGCGGCTTTGGACACCACTAGAGGGGACCCTCATGGGCCTGCTTGATTCAGGGCATTGGCTTTGCAGGTGGTTCTTTGGGCTTAGAGACCCAGGGGAAGGGCCATGAGCATCTTCACTGTCTGCCTCTTGCACGGGCAGCCATCTGCTGAGAAGCCTGGGGCTGTCTCCGTGGAGTCCCGGGCAGGAAGCTGCTGCCTCTGTGTGTGCCCTTCTCTGACGTTTCACTCCCACCTCTCACCCAGCAGGCTCCTCCCGAGTTCCAGGGCTGCCACTCCCTGCCTCCAGGTCACTTCCCCGAGGAAGCCAGTTCCCACCACGCTCCCCCTGGGCGGCCAGGAAGGAGCCACGGGGAGATCCGATTATATCTCAGATCAGGCCTGTTGGCTTTTTGTTAAAATAATTTTCTCTTTTTTTAAGATTTTGAAAGCTTCTTTGAGAACATAGGGAGACCTGAGGCCCTTGGGGCCCTCCTCAGAGTTAAGGTGCTGGCGAGGCAGTGGGTCGTGAAGGGAATGGAGCTGCAGGCTGGGCCTTGGCCTGGTTTGAATTCAGCTCCCTTACACAGCTGAGTCACATGAGGAGGCTTCAGGGACGCTGCAGCTCTGGCTGGGCCTCAGTTTCCCTGGCCACCAGGCGATGGCAGCAGCCTCACTTGTTCTCATACAAGCAGGGCCTACCCCCGCCTCCTGATAGGAACCAGAGCCCTGCCCCGAACCTGGCTGCAGTGGACTCCCAGGCCCAAGGAGGCGGGAAGGATCAGCCAATTAATGCTGGAGGACAGGACGGTGAGGCTGTCCCAGCTGGTGCGCTTTACCCTGGAGGCAGCTGTCACAGGGGATCTCCAGCTCTTCGACGGGGAGGAGGGTGTGTGGTCAGGCCCTGCTGATAGTGCAGGCAGGAAGAGAAGGGACTCCCGTCTGGGAACTGGCGACCTTGGACAAATTTCCATTTCTTTGTCTGTAGAGAGGGGCTGGCAACACTGTGCAGGATCACACAAGGTGCCACCCGTGCCAGGACCCACCAGTAGGGACCTGCTGTGTCCCCTCCCCACACCAGGATTCCCACCACCCTACAATAGCTCACAGGGTGGACAGGAACCTCCACACCCACCCCTCCAACAGCCCTGGGCACCCAACAGCCCAGGGCCTGAGTGGCTGTGGCAGAGATGAGTGAGCACATGGAGCTGGCGTGGCGTGGCCTTTCTACGTGGGCACGGAGAGCCTCCCGTCTCCTGGCTTAGTTTCTGCAGGATTCCACTCTGCAGGTTCACCTGCCCCTCCTTTAGAAGCTGGGATATCTGGGAACTTAAGCCAATCTGTGCTTCATCTTACCCCCATTTCCTTTACCAGTTTTATTGGTGATACATAATTCTCGGGGGAATTCTCAAAAAGTCAGGCCCAGGACCCTCTCCTGCAGTGCCTTCTGGGAGGAGGGAGGCGGGGAGGAGCCACTGTAGAGGCTTTTGGCACCTGCTTCAGGGATCCGGTCGGGATGGCTGTGCCACTGGAGGGCAGCATTGCCCAGCGGACACTGGCTTCGGGAAACTCCTCCTTCCCCACGTCCGTTCCCTCCACAGGACCAGACAGTTGTCCTGCTGCCCCTTCAGGGACTGCCCAAGGCCCCCTGAGGCTTCCAGAGCTCCATGATCTGCTTCCCTGTCCCTCCCCTACGTGTGCCCCTACTCTCGGGGGGTTCCCCTGAGTCCAGGGGATTGGGAGAGGGTCTCTCAGCCAGAAAAGCAAAGCAAATGCAAGCAAGGGAGGAGTGAGAAAGCAAAGACTCTGGAAGAAACAGCCCACCCCTCTGCCCGCCGTCAGCTCCTCTGCCCGCCCTCGGCTCCTCTGCCTGCCCTCGGCTCCTCTGCCTGCCCTCGGCACTGTGGGTGAAGGTGCCAGCCACAACTGGGCCAAGGGCTGGCAGAGGGTCCCCAGGTGTTGGGGCTGTGGGACAAGACCTGAGCCTGGCAGAACCTCAGGGAGAGGAGAGCTGGGGGAAGACGGGTGGCTGGGGGACAGCCACAGAGGCCGTGGAGGCCATGCTCCCTGGACGGTGGTGCCTTGTTCCCACACGTGGGGCAGCTCTCCAGTGCGGGTGCCCCCCAGGTTCAGAGCAAGCGATGTGCTAACTCAGCCTAGGGGGACGTGACGTCACCCACCAGGCTTTCAGTGCCAGCCTGCCAGGGGTCACTGGCCTCCTGAGATGGCTGAGCAGAGGGGCCATGGGTATGGGGCATGGTTCGCTAAGTGGGTACCTGATAGGAGAAGAAGGGGTGGATGGGCTGTGACTTCCCCAGTCCACGGACCACGTGGAGGCCACAGCAAGACTGAAGCCCAGGCCGGAGGGCAGGGCCTTGCCAGGCAGGGCCTCGCGGTCGGCATCCCTCCTGTGGGTAGATGACTGCCTGGAGGCCTGGGGAGTGAGGCCCTCCCCTCACTCTGCTTCGTGTGGTGAGGAGGGATGGGAGTGGGCTGGGAGACCTCTGTGAGCTTGGGACCATGTCGATGCTGGCAGGCCGGCCCAGCAAGACATGGCGCCGGGTCCAGCCGTCTCACTCCCTGCCTCACTCCAGAGCAGCCGGGCAGGCCTCGGGCAGCTGCCTCACACATTCGGAGCAGTCGGGGGTCCTCTGAGCACAGCCGCGTGTGTGTGCGGGCCCCGCCCTCCTGCAGAGGCTTTCTGGAGCCAGAGCAGCTCCCGGCGAGTTCGCGGGAGCAGCTTGGTTTGTCGACAAACTGCCTGCAGGCGCGGCGTCTGGGAAGGAGAGGAGAAGCGGGTGGGCTGGAAGTCAGATGCCGCAGAGACCAGGGTCACCACTGGGGTTTGCACCCTGCCCCAAGCCTGTTTTCTGTAAGGAGCAAAGATTCCTCCTGTCTCGTCCTAGGAATTAAAGGGAGACGGAAATGATGAGGTCGGCCTCCCAAGAAAGTGGGAAGGGGCCACCATCATCACCGCTCCGAGAGCGGCTCTGGAAAAGCCTCTGAAGTGCTCCCATGCAGGCTGAGCCATCTCAATGTCGTGGGCCTGCAGCCTGAGCCACCGCGGTGTCGCAGAGCTTTTGGGGCTTTGATCCTGTGTCCTTTCTGTCTCCATTTCATGTGTTTGTAAGGAGCGGGCTCTTCTACTTTTCTTCTTTGCCTTATTCTAACATCAACTTTAATTTGAGATTTTGTGGTCTGACGTCAAGTCTCTCTTGCTGCAATTCAGGCTCTTATCCAGTGGGTGGCTTTTGAGTGAGGACACGCATGGCTGCCGGGGCCCTCCCGTTCCTTCACCTGAAGTCCACACTGCATGACCTGCCTCTTAGCACCACAGGGCGCAACCCTGGTCCCCTACAGGGGCCTTCCCAAGCGTGGGCTGCCCAGGCCTGTCTGTCCAGAGGGAACTCGGCCCTGGCCACAGCTGCCTATGCCTGTACACACATGGAGGCTTCAGAAATCATTAGAAATGAGAAGCCCCAGGCGGGGCGTGGTGGCTCACTCCTGTAATACCAGCACTTTGGGAGGCCATGACGGGCAGATCACCTGAGGTCAGGAGTTCAAGACCAGCCTGGTCAACATGGCAAAACTCCATGTCTGCTAAAAATACAAAAAAATACAAAAATTAGCCAGGCGTGGTGGCGAGCACCTGTAATCCCATCTACTCAGGAGGCTGAGGCAGGAGAATCGCTTGAACCCGGGAGATGGAGGTTGTAGTGAGTCAAGATTGCACCACTGCACTCCAGCCTGGGCAACAAGAGTGAACTCCGTCTCAAAAAAAATAAAATAAAATAAATTAGAAGCCACCGCAGCTGCCCGGGGCCCCAGTTGCACCCTGACCCCTACCCAGAGAGTGCGTCCCTCTTGCCTGGCTTTCCAGGGACATTCAGCTTATGTCCCCAGAGTAGAAGCAGCACCAGGTTGTGGTGGGACCATAGAGTCGTTTTTTACCATTGGAAACCATGTCACATGTTTTTTTTGTTAAACCAGGGACCTTCATAGAGAAAGCCCGGTTTTGTGGAATTGTTGTTCGTGAAGAGCGAACCCCCTGAGCAGCCTCCCATGCCCAGGGCACCTGCCCTCTAGAGGTCCCTCCCCTGTGGGCAGGGGCTGAGCTTTCCTGGCTCCACCCCTTCCTTCTCCGCCCTGCATGGACAGGACCCCCAGGTGCAATGCGTCCTGCAGGAAGGCTGTGTGCTGTGGCTCCTGGTGGTCTGAGAGGAGCCCCAGGTGCTGGGCTGGTGTAGAGAGCCCCCGAGCTTCGCCCGCCACAAGTCTCACACACAGGGTGGACACCGAGGCCTGCAGGAGCTCAGTGGATGCCGGGGCAGGGCTGCGGTCAGGAGGGAGAGAGCAGATCCTGCTCCAGCCTGGGGGAAGCAGGTGACGGCCACAACCAGGGCCACCTGTGTGGCATCTGACTCATCCTGTGGTGGCCTAACCCTCTGAGAGCCATTTCCACGTGAAATGTTAACTCGAATCTCATGTCCAAAGCCATCGTCCCCTTTAAAAGGTTAAATGAATGTAGCTCAACTGAAGAACTCTCATTTTCCTGTGAATTTCTGGAGAAAATCTGAATTAGCCCAGAGATCTCGATCTGAGGAATTGCCAAACCACAGAGAGACGCAGCCAGACGCCAGCTAGCCATCCAGGGCAGATGCCAGACCCTGGCGGCTGTGGCCCCAGGCGGTCCAAGGAAGGCTGCTTCATCCTGGGGCTCAGAGACTCCGGGAGCGTGGCTGGGGCTTCCCTTGAACGTGAGGGAAGCGCAGCCGCTCACCTCTATTTTAAGACCAGACCCTGGCAGTTGGAAAGCAAAGTAATAATTTGATGCCAAGTCATTTGTGCGACAGTGAAGGGTAATGCGTTGAAGGCTGGAATTATCTTTTAAAATGTTTTTTTCAAAGCTATAATTAAGTGTAAGCCCTCTAAAATATTTCTTAAATATTTTAAAATATCATGTTGGGTGATGTTGCTTCTTATTTTGCAATAACCAAATAACGTGCTTGTTTGTGTATCAAATTAAGTTTCCTTGTGGGCAGTGGTTTCAGTTGGAGTTTCTGTCTGTGGAGCTGAAGCAGCAGCTTCTGCAGAACGTGTGAGTGTCCTCTCGCCTGTCCCCACAGTGCATCCGCGGACGCAAAGCCACCCTGGAGGAGCTGCAGACGGTGCACTCGGAAGCCCACACCCTCCTGTATGGCACAAACCCCCTCAACCGGCAGAAACTGGACAGTAAGAAACTTCTAGGTATTTCAGGACCTTCCTTTCCTCCCATATTGGGTTTGAAGTCCTCCAGGGTTATGTTTCCAGCTCTCAGCCCCTTGTGTCTGGGGCGCCTGTGGGTGTCGCCTGCCAGGTTATAAGGTAAAGGGCCTGGAAGGGAACCTTTCACCCTCTCTTCACAAGCCACTAGTTGTTGATGAATGTGCCAGGTAGCAGCTGTGTTTGTGTAAAAACTGGGCTGAGAACTGCTGGTTTAGAAGCATCTTGAATCACAGGGTTTAGGTTCGAGTGGCTTATTAGGAACACTCTCAGCGCGCTGCCTGCCCTGCCCTGCACTCCACTTTAAGGCGCATTAGGGCAAGACCAAGAGGAGACGCAGGAGTGTCCACCACTTAGGGGTGAAAGGCTGCTGGTGTCTTAGCTCTGGCTGAAAGCACCTGCAAGTGTGGTGGAGGGGAATTTTGGCCTCATGGAGAGAACTTTCTAATGGGCATCCTCTGCCCAGGAAACTGGTGAGAGGCTTTCTACAGGGATCTTCAGCAGAGGCAGGTGAACTCCCAGCCAGCTCCATGGGGCTCCCAGAGTTCCCAGGGCACAGAACCCAGACCCGGGGCCAGTGGCTTCCAGGACACAGAACCCAGACCTGGGGCCCGGAGCTTCCAGGATATAGAACACAGAACTGGGGCCGAGAGCTTCCAGGGCACAGAACATGGACCCAGAGCCGGGGGCTCCCAGGACACAGAACCCAGACCCGGGGATGGGGACTCCCAGGACACTGGACCCAGACCCGGGGATGGGGACTCCCAGTGCACAGAACCCAGACCTGGGGCCAGGAGCTCCCAGGGCACAGAACCCAGACCCGGGGATGGGGCCTCCCAGGACACTGGACCCAGACCCGGGGCCAGGGGACTCCCAGTGCACAGAACCCAGACCTGGGGCCAGGAGCTCCCAGGGCACAGAACCCAGACCCGGGGATGGGGGCTCCCAGGACTGTCTTTGTTCCTCGATAACGTCCTTCCCTGCCTCCCAGCCACCCTGAACCAGGACAGTCACTGCCCACTGGTTTTCTTCCCCATCTTTTGTGCCTTTGCCCATATGCTCTTCCCTGAGCAGGACCCTAGGAAGGCAGGGAGGGAGAACCAGGAACCATGAACGCAGGGGTTGCAGGGGCAAGGAGAGGGTGCGCTGTGCCTGGCTCGTTGACTGCGTTTGGTGGGGCACACATCGCGGGAGGTGTCCTCCATGCCAGGCCTGTGCCCAGCAGACTCAGCCTCACAGAGACCTGCATGCCTAGTCCTTCATGTGTTCTCTCATTCGCTCGCTCACGCCCTCACTGGCTCGCCGAGGGCACCTTCCTTCCGTCCTGGATGCCCTGTAGGTACCGACGGGGTCACAGACCATGGAGCCAGTGGGGCCGTGAGGACACGCATGGCTCTGGCCTGGGGTGGCAGTCATGCTGCTTCCGGAGTCCCCCCTGCCCCGTGGTATGGAGGCTTCTAAAAGGACAGAAGCCTTAAGTTTAGGGAAAGTGGGAAGGGAGTGAACAGCAGTAGGAAGCAGGTGGGCCAGGGTGTGGCTGAGCAGATTCATGCGGTGGGTCCTGAGCTAGTGCCGGGGACAAGGGCCACCAACCCACCCCACAGACCCCAACAGCTCAGGGTCAGCAACTGCAGAGACCGTGGACTTAGGGAGGCGCTCAGTCAAGGGCCTGGGCCAGAGCTGGTGGAAAGGCCTCTGGGCCCCGCCTCCCTGCATAGCTGCTTCGCCTGCTGCTGCTCTGGAAGGGGCACAGCAGGGGACTCCTGGACTGGGGACAGGTGCTCTAGATGAGGGCATGGGTGCCAAGCCCCCACCCCTCCCCACTGGGCTGCCAGCAAGCTGACCTTTACCCTCCAAGCAGAAGACAGGAGACCCCTCTGTGGATTTGACCCGCCCCAAAGAAGCTGACATCAGGGTTTCCCAACAAATAACCCCTGAGATCCCTTATATTGGTGCTCATGGCCAATCACCCCCTGTGTGCCCAGAGCTTCCACCCAGCTGTTGGCACTTCCCCCTTAGGAGAGGACAACCAAGGAGGACCCAGGGCCCGAAGAACGGCTCGGTAGGGACCTGGAGCCGGGGCCGTGCAGGGGAAGGTGGCTGGGGGCAGACGGTGCAGGGCGCTAACCCAGCTGCCATTAGCGCCTCAGAGAGAAGATGCTGTGTCCACATGACGTGGACAAGTTCAGTGGAAAAGGGGAAAGCACAGGACGTTCAGAGAAGACAAAAATTAAACACCTGACTGCAGGAAAAGAAAATCCTCAGACCAGAAGATATGGTGATGTCATCTCCCAGA
Organism: Colobus angolensis palliatus; assembly: GCF_000951035.1. Taxonomy (NCBI): domain Eukaryota; kingdom Metazoa; phylum Chordata; class Mammalia; order Primates; family Cercopithecidae; genus Colobus; species Colobus angolensis. The sequence continues at coordinate 3,020,594 of NW_012122043.1, forward strand.
AACCAGAGAAAGCCGTGACAGCACTGGGAAACTGGGGAGTGAGATGATGGAGAAGAAGGCCAAAGCTCACTCCGCTGTGCAGGGTCCAAACAGCAGGAGTTCCCAGGGAAGGCAGAGGCCAGGAGGAGGTGTCTGTGGAATTCAGAAGGCCCAAGGCCAAAGGCTGGGCTGCAAGGACCCACCAGGGGTAAGAAAGACCCTCTTAGGGAGAACCAGCAGAGCCTCAAAATGCAGGGATAGAGGTGAGAGCCAGGGCGCTAGAGACAGCCAGGGCACCTGCGGACTCCACAGGACCTGTGGCCATGCCAGTTCTAAGGGCGTATCATTGCCCTCCTGAAGTTTGTGTCCTGCCAAACTGCTGGGTGGGTAGGAAGGTGGCACAGAGGCATTCCAGGCATGCAAGGGCCAGAGCTTTCACCTTCCAGCTCTTCTTTCTCAGGAAGCCAACAGAGGACGTGCTGTCCTAGGGCAAAAGAACATTGGGAGGCCCATGATGGAGGCCGGCCTGTACTGGATGGTCTGTGAGAAGGTGGTGGCCAGGAAGTCTGAGATCACCCTGCAGAGTGAAGCTGATGCAGCTACTCCCGAGGAAGGGGGCACGTGCTCCTTGGGGAGAAGATGGCACATGGATGGTGGAGCACCTAGCGGAGGCAGGGAGCACCGCTGGTGCTGGGGAAGGGAGCCCTAAAGGGCAAGGGCGGTGTGGACAGTGGAGAGGGCAAGCAGCCTTGTGTCCGGGAGCTGGGTGGGCAAAGGCTGGGAAACGAGGCACTGAGGCTGTAGTGTGCTGTCCCTCAGGATTCTCCAGTCCTTAACAGGCAACGTCACTGCCTCCCCATGTGGCACCTCAGCTTCTCCAGCATGGAAGAGGCTGCCTGTGGGCCCCATGAGGGAACAAGATTTTTGCCTCGATGTTGCTGGGGCTGCCACAGCAGGGGCTTTCAGTAGGTGTGGGAGTTGCTGGGCAGCCTCAAAGCATCATCTCATGAGGCCGTGTCCTGCACACACGCAGCTCCGTGCACCCACCTCCACGCCTTTCAGAATGGCGGCTGCCCCTGACACCTTCATCTGTTTTCAAAGGACCAGCTGTCAGTCCATCCCCTGCCACCTTTAGTCTTCCAAACCTGTGGAATTCAGTGGGCAGAGGATGGAGGCAGGACCAGCTCCACCAGCAGGAGGATGAAGGCAGGCTTAGCTCCACCACCTTGCTTAGGTGTCTAAGCTAGTTTCAAACAAAGTTTAAGAGAGAAGATCAAAAAGGAAAGCAGAAAGTTGGATGTGTGGCATCCTTGGTGAGAAAGTCATGGACGAAGCGAGCTTGGAGCTGTCTTTCCTGCGGTTACTGGTTACCCAATGGGCCCCTCGTCCTCAGTTCACAGCCCGCATTAGGGCCTTGAAGACCCCTTTCTTGTTGCTGGTTTCTTTATTGAAGTATCTGTAGTATCCCTTTGCCCCGTTCCTGTCCTCTGAAGGTAACCCTTCTAGCCAGCTTCTTTTGTTTACAGGAAGGTTGATCATTCTGTTTCCTGTTCTTTCCCGCAAAGCTTTGTGCTTTAAAATCTGTTCACATGCCTGTGAGGATACCTCACCCATTACCTTCGTACAGCTCGAGATCGATGTTTGAATTTCTGACCAATGTCCTAACCCAGAAACTTCATTATCATCAGTCTGAGTATTTCAGACATGGTAATAGCCGACGATTATCTTGAGTTTTGCTAACATGGCCCTAATGAGGTGTTTAAACACTACTGTGTGATTTTTTTCTTTCCTCTTTTAATGGAATCCACAAGCCGCTAAGCCGTGTGCAAGGGCCTTCATATGTCCTTTCTGATGTGGTGAGATGCCACACCTCAGGCTTGGCTGAATTGGATCATGAGCCTGAAGCAGGCTGGCCGCTGCCTTACATGTCACTGAAAGGCATGTGGCTCATCGGCTCATGTCAGCTGGCAGGGCGCTGCATCCAGGCAGCGCTGGGCCCCAGGCGAGTGGGCACCGGTGATGCTCAGGGCAGGGTGCGGCAGGAAAATGACCTGGCACAGCGAGGGTCTCCTCCCAGCCCGGGAACGGGAGCAGCAGCGAGAGGACGGCTGGAGCCTTCCCTTCCCTACCCCAGGCACAGAACACCTGTCTGCCAGCCTGCAGTAAACAGACAAGTAGTAAGCCTGGTCGTTTGCAGAGCTTTGGGCCCTGTCACCAGGCTGGAACATTTCGTGGCCTGGGCTTGGTGATTGTGACTTCAAACCACAAGAGGCTGCTGGGCTCCTCACAGCTGTCACCAAAACTCTGCCTGTTACTCCATTCCTATACACGTGCATTTGGATGCATGATCGTGTGCTTTTTCTTTGTTGTTTTGGTCTTTGCTGGATAATGAGCAAACTCAAAACAGTTGGATGACTTGTGGTTTTAATGTAGGCATGGTTGGCTATGATTTCAAAGAGACTCAGTCTCTTGAAGATACCTGGACACGTCTGTCTACTGTGACTTCATAGAGCTGAGCACGTGCATTATTTGGAAAATGAGCTCCCTAGTTTCTGGCAGTGTCTTTCCCATGCGTTGGAGTAGTCAGTGTTGGAAGAAGGTGGCCCACGGAGCCACTACCAGCCCCAGCTACTCAGCCACTCACCAAGGCCATGACCGCCCTGCCCAGGCAGCACCCGCCCACTGTGGTGAGGTTGGCATTAGGTGACTCCACTACAGATGACGGTCAGTGAGCAGGACAGCAGGTGGCTTAGCACCCTGGCACCCATGCCCTCCTCCTTTTTCAGTCTCATTCCACCTGCCCACCAGCTCTCTCGCCCACCACATCCTGCCAGCTCCTGCCCAGCCACATCGCTTCTCAAAGGGGTCAGGCATGCAGGCCACTTCCCCACGTGGTCAGCCTCATGTCCACTACTTGCTGCCACCAAGGCACAGAGGAGAGCAGGACCAACATGCCTGTGGGGATGAGGGCTGGCTATCGTGAGGCTCAGGTGAGAAGTGTTAGCTGATGTCCCATGTCCCACACTAACATGTGGACACGGGAACCAGGGTCAGGAGCCACAAGTCCAGGCAGCGGCGGGTCCGTGAGCCAGGGACGCGGAGGAAGTAGGCCCAGGACAACGCCCAGGAAGGGGAGGCATGCTGGTGCTGCTGCCCGCAGTGGGCATGAGGGCCAGGACCCAGAGGCTGAGGTGTGCCTGCTGAGCACTGCAGGGAGAGCCAGGGCTGACCAAAGCCCCTGCTGGCTCAGTGCCTTGTACGGCCCAGGCAGGGAGGAGGGACGAGGTGGGCACAGACCCTGCCCTCAGAGCCAGGCCAGGTAGAGAGGAACACGGGCTTCCTCTGACACAGACTGGCCCCTCCCAGCAGAAGGGCTTTGTCTGGAAAACGTCACAGCATCTGCATGGCGCCTGCGCCCCTCAGCTGGCCAGGCCTCTCCTTCCTTTGCCTGGGGGGGCTCGGGAGCCCCTGAGCCCCTTCTGAAAGCAGCTGCAGCTGCTGCCCTTGCCTCCTGCCTCCTGCCCTGCTCCCTGTTGGCGTGGCAGCCTCCCAGCCCCGGGACGTGGACATGTCCATTCTACAAGCCTCCGGCCTTGATGCAGATCCGCCACCTCCACAGAGTGAGGAGAGCCTGGGTCAGCTCTGCGGGTCGGGCCTCACACTAGGGCCTGGCTGTGGCCGTCTGTGGGACGTGTGGGCGTCGGTGGGGGGTGCGGGTGTCCGTGGGGAGTGTGGGTGTCCGTGGGGGTGGGAGGGGGGCATCCATGAGGAGGGTGCAGTCATCTGTGGTGATGTGATGGGGGTGCAGGTGTCCGTGGGGGCATGCGGGCATCTGTGGGGGGTCCGGGCATCCGTAGGGGGTGCGGGTGTCCGTGGGCTAAGGCAAGCAGGCCTCTGTTTAGCTTCTCGTCTGTGCCAGCCACTCCCCTGCGGCCTGGGGCCGTCGCAGTTGCTCTCCCAGCCAGGCATGCTGTGCCCTGAGGAAGGGTTCCTCTCATGCACACCCAGCTCACTGGGCCGGCAAGCCCTCCAGGCAAGAGGCAGGCAGGCCCTGATGGACCCACGGCCAACTCCTTCCTATGGCCCCTGGCAGCCGACCCTAGAAGCGTGGACCGGAGCACGCAGAGTGGGGGCTGCTGTGCTGGAGTAGGCTGAGAATGGGAGAGGAGCCCCACAGTGGGGGGCACAGCCCAGCTGAGGCCAGAAAGCGGGGTCCCACGCTGGATAAAGGAGAGCCTGTTACATCCAGCCAGTCTCCCTGGAGCATGTGAAATGCCACCCCAGCTCCAGCCCAGGAAGGGGCCTGGGGCTGCGGAGAGCAAGGGGTTGGGGCCCAGGCAGCCGCTAGGGATGGCAGGCCCCACCCCTGGTTAGTGGGGGTCTCTCGTCCTCCACAGCTGGGTTTTAAGCTGGTGACATGCTTTCAGCCAGCACTGGGGTCAAACAGGAAAAAGCACCCGTGTCCTGGGAGCACTTTCACTGCTGGAGCCGGCGTGGGCGCCAGAGCAGTGGCGTGGGGGTTTCCAGGGCCCCGATTTCCGTGGGAGGAGGCCTGGCGTGCAGCTGCGATGTCCTTGGAGCCCTCAGTCAGCTGTACGTTTTCCGCCTGTGTCGCAGGGAGGGGCTGTCGCTGCATACATTCCCGAGGATCTCAGGGTCTAAGAGTCCTCAGCACCCATGTTTAAGCCGGGACCTATCCTGTTTGCCGTGCGAGGGGGCTGCTAGACAAGCCCTAGGAGCTCACTGAGGAGCCAGGCTCGGGGTCCTGGAGCAGGAGTTGCTGTTAGATACAGCCGGGCAGGGGCACGGGCTGCAGGCAGACGCCCGCCAGGGATATGTCATGCTCCCCAGTGGCTTAATGCCTCTCCTGGGCCCCCGACGGGCTGATGCCACAACAATTTGGGGTGTCCCCACCAGGATCTGTGACCCAGCTCAGCCCTCACAGGAGCCAAGGCACCTCTAAGGGCCAGACGCTGACCCCGCAGCAGGGGCACAGGGTGTCACATGGGGGAGCAGTGGCCCCTCGGTGTCCCACAAATGCCCAAGCACCACTGAAGACCCCGGAGTGCTCCCAGGGCCTCGGCCTCGTGCCCTTGGCCTCTCTGACTGTCTCCCTCCCTCCTACAGGCTCGCTCGCCTCCGTGTTCGTCCGGCTCCCCTGCGGTGGTGTTGGGGTAAGTGTTCCTTTAATGTGTAAATAATGTCCTGTTTCTTCCCGAGTCCCAGTGGTCACAGAAATCGCAGCCTTGCTTCCCTCAAAGTGAGTAATTGCTGCCAGGTGTTTTCCACACACAGGGTCTGGCGGGCAGGGGCTGCCCATGTGCGGCTTCAAAGGCCGTGTGAGCTGAGAGCGTTTTGATCGCTGACTCAGGCACCTTTCTCTGGGGAAGGTCGTCTGGCGCTTGCGGCTGGGGCTCTGGGGTGCAGTGGCTCTTGCTTTAAGAAACAGGATCCTGTGTGCAGCCAGTGTCTCATCCCCTTCTAAGTCTGCGGCAGTAATCTGCTCACATCAGGCCACGAGTGTGGTGTGGGTAGAACGCATGCTGCTTTATTCTGTACCCAGTTTCCACCCGAAGCTACAGGCAGGGCTCCCAGCGCAGTGACCGTGATACTTACGGGCCAACTGGAGTCCGTGGGGCTGCTTGCTGAGCTGTGCCGGCTTCTGCGAGCTGATGATATGGACCTGGCCTGGGCATATGAATCACTGGGCTATGCCGGCTTCTACGAGCTAATGATATGGACCTGGTCTGGGTGCATGGGTTCACAAGGACTTTCCAGTCTGGGCATCTGCCCATCCATTCACATAGGAAGGGTCAGGTCTTGCAGTCAAATTTCTCAATAACAAAAAGGTTCTCCCCTGGCCCCTGACCTCCTTGATGCATCCTGGGCAGGGGTGGCAACAGCGAGGGCGGCCATGAGAAGCTGAGGCAGAGCCTCCGAGCAGATCTGGGCTCTCATGGTCCTGCAGCGCCACGAATCACCACAGACGGTTACAGGCAGGGAGGGTGGGAGCTAGTGGACAGCAGGAGCCGCTGCAGCCGAAACAGTGCAGTGTGTGTGTAATCACAGATCACAGGGTGAAGCTCGAGGTCTGGATTCTGTTATGGAAATGAAACAAAATTGTTTTCTTCCTGAGTTTTTATAAAAATCACTGCTTTGAAAATTATCCCGTCAGAAAGAGAATAAATGGCATTTATTCATACCACCACCAAGCCCTCCTAGAGTTATTTTATTTTGTATTGTAAATAGGCTGCAATCTCTTAATTTGGGGCAAGTTTTTGGCCAGACTTGAAAAGAATTGAATTTGCACTGCCCTGCAGCCAGCACGCCTGTGCAAGGCAGAATTTATCATTTGCAAATGAAAGCTAAGTGCAGACTCAGAGCTGAGGGGGTGAGCCCAGCAGCCCCTCCCAAGTGTTAAATCCAGATCTGAGGCACAGCAGATGAGAGCTGTACCCTCACATCTGGGCACAGGCAGGCACTCATGTGCAGATGCTGATGGAAAAGCTCTCCACGTGGACGTGGGCAGGGAGGGCAGAGAGGGTAGCCTGTTGGCATGGGCAGGAAACAGTGCGGGCCGTGGGGCGTCCTCAGGTGCAGCCATCGGCAGGATGCGTTTTCTTCCCATTGTTTTCTGAAAGGAAGAGAGGCAGGAGGCCTGTGCAGGCCCCTGCCCTGGCTGTGGGGTGCACTTGCTGTCGCTGGCACAGATGCAACTCTCCTGAGCCTCATGTCTCCAGATCTGTGAGGGGCCAGCCTCTTGGGGTGTCAGGAGGAGCACAGTAGACCTCAGGAGCCACAGTGTGGGCGCACAGGAGGTGCCCTTGTCAGGGAGGGCAGAGCAGGTGGGCACAGGAGGTGCTCTTATCAGGGAGGGCAGAGCGGGTGAGCAGAGCCGGCCACCTTTCCCAAAAGCAGCTGCAAACTCTGCTGGAGACGGAGCAGTGGGGCTTGGAACACCAAAAACTCACCCTTCCTCAACACTGGGAAACGTGGGCTGTGAAGTGCTTTGACCTCTTTTTCAAACCAGATCAGCTCCTGCATTGTTCCTCTCCAGTGACCACAAGTTTCAACGAGGTGAGGAGCTGGTGTCCCTGCTCAGCCTCGCCCGGCAGAGTCCCGGCCTCCTCTTGTGCGCCCGGCTCCCCACGGCTCCTCTGAGCTTCCCAGAGGCCTCCCAGTCCTGCCAGCACCCGGTGTGTCCGTTTTAGACTCCATGGGATTCTCCATGGGAACCTTTCTCCATGTTTCCCCCCGCCATTTTCCTGTCTTTATTGTGAAAGAGAAAGAGAGAGAGAAAAGAAAGAGAAGAGAGAGGAGAGGAAGGGAGGGGAGAGGAGGGGAGGAGAGAGGAAAAAAGAAAGCAAGAGAGAGGAAGAAAGAAAAGAAAAAAAGAAACTAAACGAAATACAGAGTGAGCCATTTGCTCCTTCTTGCATTAGTAGTTGTGGCCGCCTGCCCTGAGCCAGCCTGTTGCTCACCGGCGGCACTGCACGCCTGAGCCAGCCTGTTGCTCACCGGCCGCACTGCACGCCTGAGCCAGGCTGTTGCTCACCGGCGGCACTGCACGCCTGAGCCAGGCTCCCTGCAAGAGCCCTGGAGCTCCTGGAACTCCAGGCTGGTCCCTGGGACCTGGAGCCGTGGTCCTGAAGCAGAGGAAGGAGGGTCTCTTGAGTTCTCTGGGGACTGGGGTCCTGCAGTTTGGCTGGGGCTCTGTCCTTCACTCTGTGCAAGACATTCCAGAAGCTTCTGAACCCCAGGGTCCCATGGGAGGGGGCACAGACACAGGCATCTGGTAGACCGAGCGGCTCCTTCGCACCCCAGGTGTGCAGAATCCCCAGAAGACCCTTCAGAACATGGGGATAGTCCACCCTCCGCTCCCTGCAGTGTTGGCCTCATCCTAAAGCCCAGTTCATTGTATGTTGGAGAGAAACCATGTCTGCGTACTGTCCCCACAGGGGCAGCCCCAGGGCCTGTCCTGCCCGGGACCCTGCCTCTCCTGGCTGACACAGCCTCTAGCAGAATCTTGCCTTGCCCAGCTCTCACTCCTGGGATGTCACCTTGGATTTTTTTTTTTTTTCCCTCTTTGCAGACAGAGCTTCAGTCTGGTACCCAGACTGGAGTGCAGTGGTGCGGTGCGTTCATGGCTCACTGCAGCCTCGACATCCTGGGCTCAAGTGACCTTCCCGCCTCAGCGTCCTGAGCTGTGGGGACTACAGGCCCAGGCCACCACATCTGGCTAATTTTTTATTTTTTTATTTTTTGCAGAGATGGTGTCTCACTATGTTGCCCAGGCTGGTCTCTAACTCCTGGCCTCAAGTGATCCTCCCACCTCGGACTCCCAAAGTGTTGGTATTATAGACATGAGCTGCCACACCCATGCCACCTTTAATTTTAATGAATTGATTCTCCAGCTGAAGTCATCAACCCAGAATAGTCCTATTTATGTGGCTGCTTCCATGAATAACAATATAGGATTACTTAGAGGAGAAGCCATTCATTGCAGGTTAAAGATTAACACCGTGGAGGGTCGGTGAAGTAGAGTTATTTTGACATGAGGAAACCATTTAAAGAATGTAGAAGTTTGGTCATTGAAAAGGAAACCATCACTGAATATGCTTCAGGAAATGTCTTCAGCCCCTTGAAAACGCATTTTAACTCACCTTGCTTTGATGACGAAGCTTTAAGACCGCCTGGAAGGAAATCCTCCCTCCCCACATAGTGAGCAGTGTCTGTCAAGTGGCAAGTCTGCCTGGTGGTGGACAGGAGCCCTCGAGGGCCTGGTCTGGGGAAGGGAGAGGCGGGATGGACACGCCTGGCTCCCGCTTAGGATCCCCACAGCACTCGGCGCTCAGAGGGGCTCAGTTTGAGAAGGAGGCGCCCTGCAATGGACCTGCAGTCGACCTGGTCAGCACCGTGTTGAAGCTGAGCAACACTGATGATGCAGCTTCTAAGACCTCCACCGGGCTGGGCACACCCAAGTCCCCGGTGTGTTACCCCGCAGCGTCTTGCAGGCAAGGGACACGCTTGGGGACGGCTGCTCAGGTGCCCTGGGGCCAGCCCAAGGGCTGTGTATTTCATCTTAACGCCTCCCTCCCCTGGCCAGACTCCCATAGGAGACTGCTCTGTGCAGAACTGGCTGTCCAGGTCTCTGTCGACTTTCCTCCCGAAGTGAGCCAGGGCTGTAAGAAATTTCTAGTGTGCCTAAATAAATAAATGAACCAACACACAGCCGGGGATTGTTGACGTGTTTGCGTGAAACACGTTTTCTGTCTGAAGTGGGAAAGGCCAGTGGGCTGACTTGCTGGTGCCTGGGCAGAGCCGTGTGCCATCAGCAGGGCAGAGCAGGGCAGCCCTCCTCACTCGCCTGCACTCCCAGTCCTGCTTAACTACACTGGTCAACATGTGGAGCTTCCAGTTAAACTCGGCACAGGAGAAGGTCACAGTTGGAAGAGACTGGTCCTGATTCCCCTGACATTTCATTTTGCTGCTAATTGTTAGACAGGTTGACTATCCCTTATCCAAAATGCTTGGGGCCAGAAGTATTTCAGAGTTTGATGTTTTTTAGATTTTGGAATATTTGCATTATACTTACCAGTTCGGTATCCCTTATCCAAAAATCTGAAATCCAAAATGCTTCAGAGTGCATTTTCTTTGAGCATCACGTAAGCACTCAAAAATTATGTTTTCGGTTTTGGAGACAGAGCCTCACTCTGTTACCCAGACTGGAGCGCAGTGGTGCGTTCGTGGTGCACTGCAGCCTCAACCTCCTGAGCTGCAGTGATCTTCCCACCTCAGCCTACAAAATGCTTTTGTAGCGTTTTGGAGTTCAGATTCTCAGATCAGAGATACTCAACCTGAATGACTCTCTTAACTACAGTTCCAGTTTAAAAAAAAAAAAAAAAAAAGGAACTAGATCACCTTGGCATCATTACTTTTAGATCCAAGTATATTGGAGCAATTGAGGGAACAGAGGATGCCTCTGAACAGGTCAGGACACATGCATCTCATTTCTGGTAAATTCTCTTATATTTTCCTGTTTAAATTTTTTGGCATGTCTTAAAAAAATTGAAGCCCGAACATGGGCTGAGGCTGCCCCGGCTTTGGTAAGCCCTGGGGTTTTAGAAGCAGAGCCCACGGAGCCCGAGCTGCTCTGCCCAGCCAGGGCTGGCGATGGCGGTGACCGGGGAGGGCGACCTCACTGTGGGGTGCTGTTTCCACAGGTGGACAGCGACACCATCTGGAACGAGGTGCACTCGGCGGGGGCGGCCCGCCTGGCCGTGGGCTGCGTGGTGGAGCTGGTCTTCAAGGTGGCCACGGGGGAGCTGAAGGTCAGTCGGGGCCTGGGCAGCGGTGGCCCTCCAGGAGGCCTGCCACAGATTTCCGGTATGGGGAAGGGCCGCCCTCCGCATCTCCCTCTCATCAGGCCGGGAGGCAGCTGCAGTGGGGAGGCGTAGACCCCACTCTGTCAGCACAGCCTCGCTGTTGAATCAAAGAGACGTAGCCCACACTCATGACGGTGTGTGCATAGTGCAGAGGTTCTCAATGATTTGGGTCGTAAGAACCCTTTATACTCTTAAAAATTTATACTCTTAAAAAATTATATACATGGCCGGGCGCGGTGGCTCACGCCTGTAATCCCAGCACTTTGGGAGGCCGAGGCGGGCAGATCACGAGGTCAGGAGATCAAGACCATCCTGGCTAACATGGTGAAACCCCATCTCTACTAAAAATACAAAAAATTTGCCGTGCATGGTGGTGGGCGCCTGTGGTCCCAGCTACTCAGGATGCTGAGGCAGGAGAATGGTGTGAACCTGGAGGCAGAGCTTGCAGTGAGCGGAGATCGCGCCACCGCACTCCAGCCTGGGTGACAGAGCAAGACTCCGTCTCAAAAAAAATAAAATAAAATAAATAAACAGAAGCTCCAAAGAGCTTATATCCACAATATTGACTACGTTGGAGATTACATCTGAGAAATTTTCAAAATGTTTATTAATTTAAAAATAGCAACCGGGCACGGCGGCTCACGCCTGTAATCCCAACAGTTTGGGAGGCTGAGGCGGGGGAATCACCTGAGGTCAGGAGTTCAAGAGCAGCCTGGCCAATGTGGCGAAACTCCGTCTCTACTGAAAATACAAAAATTAGCTGGGCATGGTCGCGGGTGCCTGTAATCTCAGCTCCTTGGGAGGCTGAGACCAGCGAATCGCTTGAATCTGGGAGGTGGAGGTTGCGGTGAGCCAAGTCATGCCATTGCACTCCAGCCTGGGTGACAGAGCGAGAGTCTGTCTCAAAAAAATTTTTAAAAAATTAAAAAATAATAAAAAAATAAAAATAGCACTAATGTCTGGCCCTGTGGACAGCAGCCGGGTTCTCACACCTGCCTGGCATCATTCTTGGGACGTGTTGAAGTACATGAAGGAATCCGGGCCCCACACAGATACGTAATTGGAAATGGGAGAAGGATTTTAATAGACTTTTCAGAAGTATTCTAATTATGGGTATTCTTTGACAGTATACCAGAAATTCAACAAGTGGTGTTGTCTTGAAAATTAGCTGCAGTGTGGATCTGAACTCAAATCATGGCCGCCGCCTCCTCCGTCTCATTTAACCGAACCATTAGCCCTTCTCAGAGGTCAAATCAATCCCTCGTTCATGGGTGATTGGTAGCACCGTGCATTGGTCATTTGGAAATTTAGCTTCATGGAGTTCCATGGATCTTCCATATTCTGGCCCACACAGTATCAAAAAAGTCATTAATTTTTGAACCATTTATATCACTCCCATCTCACCAGAAATCTTGTAAGTAAGTGGTGGGAGAGCCAGCAGGCTTACAGAGGCAGAGCCGTGCGTTCTGTAAGTAAGTAGTGGGAGAGCCAGCAGGCTTACAGAGGCAGAGCCGTGCGTTCCAAACTTGTACTTTTCACTTGAAAGCTCAAATTTTCTCACGCTTCCTTCCCATCTCTTTACTTGGGATGTTAAAAGGACGTGTTTGAGGGCAGAAATCTAATAAAATGTCTGAATACTGCTTCATCGAGCACATTGTTAAGGGAAGCTGCTCACACACACACACACACGCCCTTGTGCTGTTCCCTGCCCGCCGTCTACCCTCCGGTGCTTCAGCACCATCTGCACAGGTGTCAGGGCAGTGAAAAGAGTACATAGAGCCTCGGGACTCTGCGGACTACAGACCCTCAGCAGGGGTCGGGACCGCAGGGGTCTGCAGCCTGCACTTGGAAGCACTGAGTGCAGAAACGCAGGGAGGCCAGGGCCTCTTGAGAGCGTTTTTGCCTCCACCTCACTAGCTGCCCTCACGCCTTCCTGGGCCTGGTCCCTGCGGTGTCCGGCTCACCCCGCCCACGGCCTGGTCACTCATGGTTGGCCGGCACTTTTGAGGCTCCATTACAGACCTTGACCACACAATGTCCTGTTGCTGCTGAGACCAAGAGAGGACTGTAATCCATTTTTATGGCAGCAGCTACAGAGTGGTTTGCAGATGGATTTTTGACGCAGAAGTGACGGGGCAGAGGACAGCATTTCTGCCCAGTGTGAGAGGAGCTGTTTTGTGGGCTGCCCACTTGCCCGCCGTCCTGGGAGCTGAACCACAGTAAGGACAGAGGCAGTCACGTGAAGGCCGAGCTGGGGCACAAAGCCTCTGCCCCATGACCAAGTCCCTGAGTGGGGCCCCTTCTGCTTCATCTTCCTCCAGTGGCCACCTAGCGGGTCCTGGTCCTGAGCCAATGGGGAGCGAGCACTCCCCTTCACATCACCCGACCCCTGAGCCGAGGGCACCACGCCTTACCGACAGAGCTGAGAGTGGGGCAGGGCACCCACCTGTTATCCCAGTGACTGCATTTCAGGGGAACAATTAGTAGCCCCCAGACCTCTTTAGGAAAAGGGCCCAGGCTTCTCGGAAAGGCTCATAACTGGCCCTGCATCCTCTCCCCATCATTGTGGCCAGGGTGCAGCGAGAAACTGTCCTCCCATGTAGCCCAACTCTGCTAAAAGTTGAGTGTGCCACCATTTTCCCGTGGCTACAAAACGTGTCTTTTGTCGCTCTCTCCTGGCTGTCTGGTGCCACCTGCAGAATGGCTTTGCTGTGGTCCGCCCCCCTGGACACCACGCGGAGGAGAGCACACCCATGTGAGTACACACCGCAGCCGCGCACCGCAGGGGAACCCGGGTCTCCCTTCCCTCCCTTAGGGCTGGGTGGGTGCCTGAGTGATCGCGGGGAGCTGGGCTGCCGTTTGCTGACCACCCAAGATATGCCGCATGCCGGCTTGGCTCCAGCTCCTGGGTGTCGAGTGCAGATGCCGAGGTCTGCGAGTGTCACTGCTCGGTCATGACGGAGACAGATCAGAGGAAAGGATGGGAAAGGGTGTGTGGAGCTGAGTCCAGAGAAGCCTCTGGTTGTTGAGTAGTTGTCAACACTTGGGAGAGGAAACGCCCCTCGCCCTCAAGTGAGTCACTGCAGCCCTTGGTTGTCTAGAGGACTCAGGTCATTTTGCGCATGGCCTTTAACTGCCTGCTGACCGCCTGGCACTGATGCAACAAGTCGCAGAGCCACGTCCACGCAGGCAGCTATCCAGATGCTGTTTCAGGTCTTTCAGAGACTGCTGACAGTCCCACACAGCTGAGGATCTGGGCAGAGTGGCGAGTGTGGGATGTGAGTCTTCCCAGACCCATCCCTGTGTGTGCAGAGCCAGTGGCAGGGCAGACCGGCAGCTGCGTGTGGAGTGCCTTGCGGCGTGGGTGGTAAATGAGTGAGCTATCCCGTCAAAGAGCATGCTGTCTCGTGGGACTCTAGCCACTCTAGTGAGGAGGGTTGGTGCTAGAAAGAGCGGCTCCCATGCTCTGGAGATGGAGAAGGGGTGCCTGATCTTGCCAGCTTTGGTGAGGAGAAGGTGGCGTGGGGCTCTGCCTTGGAGAATTTGAGCAGCAGTTTGTCAGAGGGGCAACGCAAGAACAAGTGCAGATACAAGTTCATTATCAGGGTGTGGCCAGGAAGCTGTCAGAGCGAGACGGAACCCAGGAGCCCAGGAGAGGGCCTCCCGCCACCCCGGGAAGCCGGGCATCAGCGGAGGGGCCAGCAATGCCCTGTTTCACATCAGGAGGTGAGATAGTCAGATCTGCATGTTAGAGCAGAGTCTCCTTCGTGTACAGAGAGGAGATTGTAACCGCCAGGGAGGGACGCTTGTTGGAATCTTTGTGGCTTTACCTGAAAACCACGTGGTTGCTGCACATCCCAGAACGTGTCACTTGGGCACCAGGCTTCCTGTTCATTTCACTTCTCTGAAGTTTCTTTTCTAATTTGAACCTGAGTTGTTGGATATTCCGAATAATAAACCTCAGAGGAGACAAACGAGTTATCTTTGGTTGCAACTCTTCGCTGCGCTCCCTGTGAGCCGCTGCGGGAGCTCAGCGTCTAGGATGTTCGGGGTGTGTGTGCTTCCCCATGCCAGCCCAGATTCTGAAAACAAAACAACTAGTGTTTCTCCGTTTCTGTGGCCATTTGGACAAAGGGAAATGGAGATTGAGAAGGTTTTCATTGTTATTTGAATCACTTCCATAGCTTGTTTTCTTGGTCTCTTGAGTAAGACTCTCTAAAATTAAAGGTAATTTGTGTATTGGAATATAGAAAGGTCAGCAGTAAGCAACTGAGATGAACAGCTGCCATGTCTCGTGTGCCATGGCGGCAGCTCCCGAGAGGAAGGGTTCCAGGCAAAGATGAGGGAAATGCAGGTCACATGCGAAATAGGCTTCCCTACCAGAGGAGCATGGGGGACCTCCAAGCAGGAGAGTGTGTGTGTGTGTGTGTGTGTGTGTGTCTGTCTCTGTATGGAACTGTGGATATGTGTGATATGTGTATGCTTATGTGTATATGTATGTGTGTGCTTGTATATATCTGTGGTTTGTGTATGTGTGTGAGTGTTTCTGTGTGGGGTGTTCATGTGTATCTGCATGTGTGTCTGGGGTGTGTGTCTGTGTGGGGTGTGTGCTTTTGTGGGGTATGTGTTTTTGTGGGGTGTGTGTCTGGTGTAGGGGCGTATCAGTGGGGCATGTATGTGTGTAGGGCATGTTGCATGGTGTGTGTCTCTATCTGGGGTGTGTGTCTGTGTGGGGTCTGTGTGGGGTGTGTGTTTTTGTGGAGTGTGTGTGGGGGTGTGTGTGGTGGATGGGCGTATCTGTGGGGCATATATGTGTGTAGGGCATGTTGTATGATATGTGTGTGTCTCTGTCTGTGGGGTGTGTGTCTGTGTGGGGTTTGTGCATGTCCATGTTGGTTAACCTACCCTATGGCATCAGCTAAGATTCCCCAGTGGCTTGTTCTGGAGCCGTGTGTGTGTGTGGGATGTGTATGTGTCCCTCTGTTAGCCGATTCTCCAGCATCACTGAAGGTTCCCTGTGGCATATTCAGGAGCTGTGCACTCACAGAGACCTCTTAGGTCTGCGTGGACCCCGAGTGGCTCTCTGGCGGGTTGTGAAAAAACTGGCCACCGCCCACCTGTGCTTTGTCTCCAGCATCAGTTCTCTCCCACAGGGGCTTTTGCTACTTCAACTCCGTGGCCGTGGCAGCCAAGCTTCTGCAGCAGAGGTTGAGCGTGAGCAAGATCCTCATCGTGGACTGGGTAAGCAGAGCCGCCTCCTCAAGCACAGCTCAGGTTGCGCCTGTGTCCTCCCCGAGCAGACAGCAGCATGTGGAGAGAGGAGGTGGGCTCTTGGATTTGGGAAGCTTAGGTTTCTGGAAACGGTCTCAAAGATGCGGAGAATTAAAGCCCCAAACCTGCTACAAGTCATTCTATAGCTTCCATCAGCCGACCCTGGCGGATGGGGTCCTGGCGTGTCCAGAAATGTGCCTGTCGGTGAGGGCAGCAGCCAGGGCCACCCTTGGCAAGATCTTCTTGGAAGGCAGGCGTTGGGGAGGAGGCTGTGTCCACATCGACTTTGTGTGTGGCCTGGGAGCCTGGGAGGGCCCTCACCCTGGCCGAAGGCGGCACTCTCCTCTCAGTCACTACAGTGAAACCCGTGCCTTCCTGCTGCTATGTGGGCACCTGGTCCTGCTGGAATGGGGGGTACCACTACCCCAAAAGAGTCATCTCTTTTTAAATAATGCTATATGGTCTGAATCTGCATTCCACGAATAGGTGTACTCATTCTTATACTGGAAATTAATATTCAAGATGTTCATCTTATTACTCTTTTTAAAGCCAGATATATGTATCTTTAGTGTTCTCTTTGGTATTT
Organism: Colobus angolensis palliatus; assembly: GCF_000951035.1. Taxonomy (NCBI): domain Eukaryota; kingdom Metazoa; phylum Chordata; class Mammalia; order Primates; family Cercopithecidae; genus Colobus; species Colobus angolensis. The sequence continues at coordinate 3,036,815 of NW_012122043.1, forward strand.
ATGATTCATTTCATAATTTTAAGGGGAAAAGCAGGCCCTGTCAGGTAGGGTTATGATTCAAATTGGAAAAGTCCTTCTGAGTTTGGGTAAAGAAACAATGTGGCGCAGCCAGGACGACCAGACAGCGCCCAGGCGGCCATGCTGTTTCGGAGAGGCAGGGCAGGGGATGCGGCAGAGCAGCGGGTCCTCCACACCCAAGGACCTGCGAGCCGGGAGCCCTCCCTCAGCTCCTCCTAAGGGAGCAGGTAGGAGTGCCCAAGAAGAGAGCAGTGTGAGGCTGCTGACGGCTAGAGACTGGGGTCCTGTCCCCGTCACAGAGTGAAGCACTAGGGCACGCAGACAGGCTGCGTAGACCCCGTGTGGCGTGCTCCCTGCACGCTGAGCTGTGATGTTGCCCACGTACACACCTCGCGGACAGGGGCATCTCAGTGGGAAGCTGCGTGTCGGGAAAGCCTCCGTGTGCATCTTCATGGTGATTACGTACTCTGGGATCAAAGGCACCTGTTCCATCGCTCCTCACCTGTGGCTGCCCTTCCACCTTTACTGTGATGAGCACAGATAACGGAGCAGCAAGTTCTCATGCTGGGGACATCAGGGCTGCCTGCTCTCTTCTCAGGCACACAGCTGTTCTCAGCAGGGCCACCCCCTCGCCCACCCATCCTGGTGACCACCTGCCATGTGGCCCGGAGCAGAACAGCCATGGTCAGTAAAGCCGCAGGCTGCCTCTCATGTTGCCCTCTGGGGCATTTGACCTGTGGGTTTTGTGATTAAGAAACGGTGCTTGCCGTTTGGGCACAGGGGCCTGGACCCCCTACTGTGCATGCCTGTCACTCACAGACACCTGAGATTTGTCTCCTGCCAAACCCCCTGCCTGGCATGGGATTGGCACCTCCCGTGTGCCTGCAAGCGGGCAGGCCACAGCCAGTGACCTCCTTCCCGACAGAGGCTGAGGAAATTGCTCACTTGTCAGAGACACGACAGATGCAGGAAATTGATCAGATGGCTTCGTTTGGGAAATGGTGGCCTCCAGGCCCGGCTGAACTCCAGCCCCTCCGCTGCTGGAGTCAGGATTGTGCCAGGGCTCTAAGGGCGAGGGAAACAGTGCTGCAGATGCGAACACTGGGCCTTAGAACCCCTGCAACCCTGCACCACGTAGCCCTGACCCACACAGCCCCAGACTCGCGCCTGCTGGGTGCGGCCCGGCTGGAGGGTAATGTCATTCCTGAGCAGGAGCCGTTGTTCACTAAGCACAGCTGGGGTGGGAGACGGCCCTGAGGGGAGGCCGCACTCCAGGACCCAGCTCAGCCCTGAGTTGGCTGTCCCTGCTCTTGCAGGACGTGCACCATGGAAACGGGACCCAGCAGGCTTTCTACAGCGACCCCAGCGTCCTGTACGTGTCCCTCCACCGCTACGACGATGGGAACTTCTTCCCGGGCAGCGGGGCTCCTGACGAGGTAGGTGGGGTGTGTAAGGGGGGCTGCGGGGAGCCACTGTAGGGGCACGGGGCAGACGGTCCACAGCTGCCCAGCAGCAGCGAGTGAAGCCTTCACGCTCGCTTAAGCCCAGACAGTAACTTCAGTCAGATGTCAGCGTGCATCGCGTCGCGTGTGCACAGGTGGCCTGTGTTTTGCCTAAAGTACAAATGAGAGGCTGGGTAGCGTTTCTGGTTCCCAAACAGGCAGACCGAGGTGTTTGTGAAGGAGGAGGTGTGCGGTGCCCATTTTCCTCCAGGCAGGGTCCGGGCCACTGTCTTCCACAGGACACCCTCCAGCAAGGGGCTCTGTCCCCTGTCCTTTGCCCGGCGCAGGGCTGTCCCCAGGAACAGCGACCCCAGGAACGGCAGGCCCAGCAGCTCCTTGACAACGCCCCAGGTCCCCCTTCAGAGCCTGCCCATTCTGAACAGAGGTCCCAGCAGCAGGGCTTTCATCCACACAAGACGCTCCATCTGCCTCTGGATCTTATTTTTTTAGAGGAAATAGAAAATGATAGGCTCATTGGAGACACTTTCTGCCCAGAGAGACCCAGGTCTGATTCCCCGATGTCACATACGGCACACGACACAGGGCAGCGGGTCCGCAGAAATGTCAGTGTGGGATCTTGGTATGCCGAGGGCAGGGTCGGCGACAGCCCGCAGCAGCCAGGAAAGGGCCCCCTTGTTGATGTCAGTGCACCGGTATGAGTGGGGGACTGCTTCGCGCACGTTTTAATGAATATGCACCAGGAGATCGGGACGCATGGGCTCTCCCGAGAGGCCCACCAAGGCTGAGCCCATCCCGGTGCCACCTGTGTCGGGCGTTTCTGTCAGACAGGTCCTGCTCGGGGTCTGTGACGTGTGTTTCTCTCATTGTGGCGACAGGTGGGCACAGGGCCCGGCGTGGGTTTCAATGTCAACATGGCTTTCACCGGCGGCCTGGACCCTCCCATGGGAGACGCTGAGTACTTGGCAGCCTTCAGGTGAGTCTCCCGGCTTCACGTGACACCTGAAGTAGCAGCTTTTTCTCTGTGCACACACTCCAGGAAGCACTTGTTGGAGATGAGCGTTTCTGAAACTGGTCTATGGCTGAATGGGGCTGCGAGGGCCATTGGAGCTGTCTCAGTTCATTCTTCAGTGCCAAGCGTGAAATCTTAGAGACTATCTTCTTACCATCGGCTCTTAGTGCTCCCTTCTGTGCATGAAATAAAACCAGGAGCCCACTCTGGGTCCCGATGGTGAGAGAGTGATGGAGACAGAGGCAGGGACTTTTGTGCAGAGTAGAGTGTGTTCATGAGAAACGAAGGCGAAGATCTGCAGGGTCTCATGATCTCCTCATTCTTCTTCCGCAAACCTCTTGTGATGTGATGTCCAATGGAAATAAGTATTTCTTCTTTATTCCTAAAACTCAAGAGGCAGTTGTCGCCCTTCCTCCCACTTCCTTCGTGGGACTCTGAGCCTTCAGAATTTAGCCTCAGGGAGCTGTTTAAAGGCGCAGTGTTTGCTTTTGTCATCAAGTAGTTCCTCCTCCTTCGATCTAGGCCAGATCGGAGTCATTCCTGTGGCCCAGAATGGGCTGCTGAGCAGCACAGGTTTTCTTGTCATCGTTTTAAAATGGCAGCTTCGCCTGCCGTGGTGCAGTGACGGGCTCCGGGGGAGCAGCCCACGGCCCACATCGCTTCCCAGAGCCACGTGGGGAGAAGGGTTTTATTAGCGTGGCTGAACCTGACAGATCATGTCTCTGTTAGAAAACACTGTCCCTATGGTATCAAAGCCCCATACAGTCTTCAGCATTTTTCTCTTTCTCTAACTCCGTGGTTTTGTCCTGATTTACGTACGTATAAATCACATGTGTGCAGATGTGTCTTTGTGACGTGTGCATGTGTCTCTGTATGGATGTGAGTGCATGTCTGCATATGTGCGTGTCCACCTGCGTGTGTACGTGTGTGTGGGGGTGGGTGTTCATCTGTGTGCATGTTTCTCCGTGCTTGTGCGGGCATCTGTAGCCATGCACATGTCTTCAGGTGTGTGTCCATGCCTGTGTACATTACACACGTCTGTGTGGGTGTGGATGCATGTCTGTGTGCATGCAGGTATGCATGTGTGTGTGCACATCTCTGAGTACACACCCGTGTGCTTGTGTGTCTTTGCATGCATGTATCTGTGTATATATCTCTGTGTGCACATCTGGTATGAGTACACACACATGTGCCTGTGTGTCTTCGCATGCACATGTCTTTGTGTGTATCTGTGTGTGCACATCTGTGCATGAGTATACACATGTGTGCTTGTGTGTCTTTGCATGCCCATGTCTTTGTGTGCACCTGTGTGTGCACGTCTCTGGCAGGTGAGGCCCTGCACAAGGATACATCCGCAAACGTTTTGTGTGGACTCTGCCACGTGCTTTCTGGGGATGGTGAATAAGTCACGAGACCTCTCTCAGTGTCTGCTCTTCTTCTCTAACTGGGGTCCATTGCCCCCCTTGGAAAGGTTGTTGAGATCTGGTGACATAAAGACCTGGCCCAGGACGTGTGGGCCCCCTCCCCAGGCACTCAGTGGCTCCTAGAAGGAACAGACCCCGTCTGACGGCGCCCAGGCTGCTCGGCTGCTCCAGCGGTGAGCCCGGGCTGTGCAGGAGGGAGTTCGTGAGCTCCTCAGCGGACCTGCTCTGATCTGTACCTGAACCACTTTTTCCCAATCTCATCAGTTGGATTTTGATGTTTCTTCTTACTCTTGATCAAGATTTAATGTAATGTTGACAGTTGCCCTGCCTAATTTAAAAGAGAAGGACTTCCCCCAATGTGTACCACATCTGAAAATGAGCTCATGTGAAATCGGACCCCTGGCGTGGGCGTGTCGCCGTCTGCTCATGGAATGCGCTCCCACTGCCCCTCCCTTGGTTGTCGCCCCAGAGAACTGGCCCCCCTTGGAGGCTTCTGTGAAAGTAAAGTCTCTGGCCACCATGAGAGGTGTAGATGTTGCCTGGTCGACTTCCTGCCTGAGTGAACACTGGTGCCGCCCGGGGAACCCAGGGCCCGCTGTGGCCAAATTCCCGTGCAAGGAGAGAAGGCAGGGCTTTCCTGGTTTGCGGAGAGAAAGGAGGTGGTGCCCTCTTTTCGGTCAGTGGTCCCAGGCCAGGTTTTGATGGACCACCCTCACCCCGTGGGCATTTCTCAGTGGTGCCTTCGGCTCTTGGATCCTGGGGTGAAACCCTTACCCCATGGCATCCCTGCTGGTGGGCAAGCCCAGGCCCAAAGCAGCAATGGGCATCTGCCCTCAGGGTCACTCCCCCTCCCCAGGCCCCGGCCGGCCTGGCCAGCCTTTAGGATGAACGTGCCTTTCTGAGTTGCTCTTGACGTGTGCTTTAATCTCCTGCCAAGTGTGTACATGATAATACCTTATCAAGTGAACTTTTTAAAGCTTAAATAGCGTCTTTGAAAAGGAAAATTGTTTCAGGGGTTTTTTTTTTATTGATTTTAATGTAAAATAGCACTTTGAAGTTTACAATTTATGGTTCCCTGGGCATCCAGTGATGGGGAAGAAGGGTCAGAGATTGGTTCTCCCCTTTCTTCTGCTCCTCTCCCCCGCCGGGGCCCCCGGGGACAATGCATGCCTTCCAGGCAGCACCTTGTTATTCAGACCCATTGCCTGCCAGGTTGCGTTTTCAGGGGATCAAGCCTAAGACAAAGAAAAGATAAGAAAATTGCCCCTAATGAAATCCAGAAGCAGCCAGCACTTTCTCCTCAGGCCCAGAGACTCACAGGAGAAAACGGAATCTTAATTCAAACCAGTCCCAGTGCCAGACACGGCTTTGAAGTTGCTGAGTAAAGTCGGAGCCGCCGGGGGAGGGGCGTGTAGGGAGAGGATGACGATGGTGACGGAGCCCCGTATCGCCTCCCTCACCTGTGCGCGGGGACACGGGGACTCTTCCGTCAGGGATGACCGCCCCACATCCAGATGCTCGTGCTTCGTAGCTTAGATTCCACCATGATATTACGACATTTATCAAAGATGTCTCTGAAACTGGATCTTCTCAAGCAGTTCCTGTAATATCTTAACAAACTGGCAGTAGTCTTGAAATTGAGCAACTGGGCAAAGCCGTTTCACTTTCCCCAACTTTTCATGTAAGACGGGAAGGCTGAGGCTCTTAATGTTTGTTCCTTCCGTAAGCTGTGTTGCTGCTGTTGCTGCCTTTTGTAGACAGGTGTGTTTTAGGAGTCACAGCACCTAGCGACTGCTGTTTTCACCATCGCCGAGTGGCACCCGCTGCGCTCACCACACTGGTCCCTGGGCCCCTTGCCTAAGGAAGTCAAGGCTATGAAGAGGTTTCATACAGACGTGCCACGTTCTTTTCTAAAAGCAACTGTGTCTCTTAAATGCATCCAAGTATTTTCCTACATAGAAATTTATCTGAGAAGCACAAAGAAGCAAAAGCATACAAGCTACAGCCTCGGAGCTGAGGGAGCTCGTCCTGACCCAGCCTTCGCTGTGCCTGCAGGGCCGGCCCTGTGAGATCGGACAGTGGAGTCAGCACAGTGCCTGCCCTGGAGAGTAGCAGGGGACCGGGAGGACAAGCTCTAGGCAGGCCCGGTAAGACCTCAGGGGACCTGCCCACCTGGGGGGCCAAGGAAGTTTCTGGAGGAGGCAAGCCCCCGGCTGAGTCCTGGAGGAATGAGCCTGGCACAGGACATTATGGGAGAAGGGCCTTCCTGAGGGAACAGAGCCTGATGGCGCAAACCCGCTTACCTGGGCTGCATCCACAGAGCCAGGCCTCGGTCCTGATGGCGGGGGCTCTGTCAGGGCCTCTGACTGGAATGAAGCATCACGGCCAGCTCTGCATGTTGGACAGGCCCATCTTGTGGCAGCTTAAGTGACAGACTTGGACCTGGCAAACAGCAGTCCAGGGTAGGAGCTGGGGGCCAATGGACAAGCCCAGAAAACAGCAACAGAGATCATAACAGGGCCACAGGCTGGAGAGGTGGGGCCATCTCAAAGAGAATGAAGTGAGATGGTATCGAGGAGAGTAAGAGCTAATTTTGGCAGAGAGGGCACGTGGCGAAGTCTCAAGGTGCTGTCTTGGAGGAGGCTGAAGGGTGCTGGGCAGACCCAGCAGGAGAAGGTTTGGGTGGGGGTGGATGAGGGTTGAGTGGGGTCACTTTTGCTTCAGTCAGTTTTCAGGAAGAGGTGAGAAAGTGTCCATCCCAGTGGGTGGCTGGGAGCGTCACCCCCTGGAGGCCTCTTCGTAGGGAGAGCCAGCGAGGGGCCAGTTTGTATGGACGATGCCCCAGGGCATTTATTGGGGCAGAAAGGCAGCCAGAGACTCAAGCATGGTGTGCCAGCCCTGCCAGTTCCCACAGACTCCCCAGAGGCTTGCCGGCCGTGGGTGGCCGCAGGGCTGCAGCCTGTTGGCCTCATAAGCTCAGTTTGCTCTGAGGCTTGTGTTGACGGAGGGCGTGGTGAGTGTTGTTTAGGGTCTTAGTGGGGGAATGAACTGGAAGGTCATTTCTTTCCAGATGTTGAAACCCAGCTGTTAAGTGAATTGTTGCATTTAGATGCAGTTGTGGCTTTTGAGGATGGTATGTACAGGCCATAATTTGATGGTATGCGGTGGTTTAGAGCTAGACATGCCCCGTGACATAGCCCCTTGCACAGAGCACAGCTGGGAGGCTGCACGAACGATGGCCCTGCAAGGAAGCAGAGTGGCCAGCACCCCGCCTGCTGTCCCGGCCCAGCTCTGTTCCTCGGGAAGCTGAGGAGAGTGGCCGGCACCCCGCCTGCCTTCCCAGCCCAGCTGTGTTCCCCTGGGAAGCTGAGGAGAATGGCCAGCACCCCACCTGCTGTCCCAATCCAGCTCTGTTCCCCTGGGAAGCCAAGGGGAGTGGCCGGCACCCCGCCTGCTGTCCCAACCCAGCTGTGTCCCCCTGGGAAGCCGAGGAGAGTAGCTGCATCCGCCTGCTGTCCCAACCCAGCTCTGTCCCACTGGGAAGCTGAGCAGAGTGGCCGCACCTGCCTACTACTGCTATCCCAGCCCAACTCTGTTTCCCAGGAAGCCAAGGGGAGTGGCCGGCACCCGCCTGCTGTCATGACCCAGCTCTGTCCCCTTGGGAAGCCGAGGAGAGTGGCCGGCACCGCCTGCTACTGCTGTCCCGACCCAGCTGTGTTCCCCGGGAAGCCAAGGGGAGACGTCGTCCTCAGCCTGCAGGTGCAGGTTGGCTGATGACTGAGCGAAGGGTGCAGTGCTGTGTCAGTAACAAAGGCGCCAGAGAAGCCACACTGAGGCCGTGGGAAGGGGGTGTGTAGCACCCCATGGCTTCACACGGGACCTCCCTAAATGCAGAGGCCACCACACGGAGAAGCCACCCTCTCCCCTTAGCACCACGCTCCCCTCTGTACGTGCCTCATGGGCATAGGCATCCTCTGGGCACCACAGTCGTGGCTTCCCCGGGCTTGCCGGCCCTGGGGGTGCACCTTACAGGCATTTGCCAACCTTCTCGAACGATCCCCTCTTTCCACCCGTTTCTCCTGCCTCTTGAGCCAGCGGTCAGTGGGCCTGCTGCCTCGGGAAACTTCAAGCCCGCCCCTCTCTGCCCTCAGGTTGCCCCTGAGGCCAGGAGTGGCCTCATGGAAATGGAAATACGCTCCTTAAAGTGATGGCCTGAGAGGCCAG